>NC_141550.1:88635000-88935000 GCF_021556685.1 Rattus norvegicus | reverse complement strand
AGGCCTGCCCGTCCCTCTAAAGCCTGCCTCAAAGCAGGCAGTTTGAATACAGGGGCCTACGCGTGTAATTTCATGGTCGGCCTCTCTCTCCTTTTGTTTACAGAGGATGAAATTATGTATCTGAAAGAGATTTCAGAACAGGATCAGCGAACTATTCAAAAGGTATGAAGATCTTTTACATTGATAAATGACTCTTTTTAAATTGAAATATCAGTACCATTGGCGAAATGACACCATGTCAGGGCGCCTTCAGATGTAGAGAACGTTGGCTTACGAATTTCTACCTGATGTCATTTTAACACCATATTTCCTTGTCATCTGGAATGAAGTGGTTAGTAATAAGTAAGATTTCTGACTGAAAAAAACAATTGATATGTTGGTAACCACCTATTTGGGGGATTTATGAGCATCTGTGTCATTGGTTGTAATGAGCTGACAAGTTACAGGACTTTGAGGGGTCCCTAGCTTTGCTTCTAGGCATCTGAGACTAAAAATGAGAATATGGCTGCAGTTTGTCTTCAGGCCAGATGGTGATAGACGCTTTTTTTCCTGGACAAGAATGAAATGATTTGCTCTGCTAGATCAATCTTTATTTAAAGCTAAACAGTTTTAGTGTCATGAAAATCGAGATTCCCTGGTGCATGTGATAAACAGGACCGCAGTCCTCTTTCCCCAGCCCTCACTGGTGACATAGCCCTGCCCGAAGCCCTCCGAGCAGTGCTCTCTCTCACCTGTGCGGAGGACCATGCCTCGCACCCTGAAATACACTCCTGTAGTGAAATGAAGATGCATTTAGAGCTCATAAAACTGCAGAAAAGGCAGGTCCACATCCGCAGATTATTCCAAGAGAGGTTATGTATTTTCCAGGAAGTGAACTGTCAAGACTTTGCACTGCACAACATTCTTGGAGTTTGGATAAAGTTAGTTTCAAGAGCTGTAGTTGACGCTGACAGGTCAGAATCAGGATATGTTTTCGGCTGCTAAGCAAGTCTCCATGAAATGATTTCCTTCTCTTGGGTTTCACCCAGTTTCCTACAGCTGCACTGTGAACACCACTGTTACAGACTAGCAATGGCCTCTGAGGAAAGACAGGTTGGAGAGTCTCAGTTCTGTTGTCATAAAAAGGACCCCTCCAGATTCCGGTCTCACTTTGCCTACCAGGGAAGCACACTACTCATTTAAAAAGTTCCTCAGGTCACTTGTCTTCACAACCTCTAGTGACAATGACTTACAGTCTAGTCTGTGTGCTGAAATGTCCCCTCTAAGTCCTCAAGGGTGCCAACTACACCTTGTGTCAGCTGAAATCCCTCAGTCACAGGCTGCCTCCTGGCCACATGTGGCCCCTGAACACTTGCAATATTTGAGAGGATTCATTTTGGGCAATTTTAAATGGGAAGAAAAACAATGATTGTTTCAATGAATAGAAAAAAACTTCATGTCTTCATAATTTAGATAATGAATTCTCATTTGGAAGTTTTCTAAAATCTACGTAGATTAAAAAGTTAGCTCTCAAATTTATCCTGAATTCAATAAAATATGCACAGTATTTTTTAAAAATTCAGTGTAAAATATTTCTCTCATGGTTTTAATATTCATTCAGTGTTGATATTAATATTTGGGGTATATATAGGGTAGATAAAATACAATTTTAACATCATGTTTTACTCTTTAGCAAGGCTTCTTTAAAATTGAATTTATGTCTGTGATTCACGATGCACTTCTGTATGCCAGCTCTATTCCAGATGAGCATAGTACAGAGGCTCTCAACCTTCCTAACGCTGCAACCCTGTGATATAGTTCCTCATGTTGCAGTGACCCCTAGCCACGAAACTATGTAACTTTGCTACTGTTATGAATCATAATGTAAATATCTGATATGAAGGATGTCTGATGTGCGACCCCTGTGAAAGTGTCAGCCAACCTCTCACTGCAATCTGCTATAGTACAGTAGATTTCCTTCATCTCAGTCTTCCCCTACAAGTCCTGCATTTCTCCTTTGCTTCTCCTTACAATCACCAGAGCTCCGTACAGACACAACATGTAACCCACTTATTACTGAGGACTCTACAGCCCCCTCGTTTGTCCTGATTTTATTTTTGACTTTGCATCCCTGGGCACTCATTCTTGCCATGCCCCTCCCTCTTTCTCCCAGGCTTACTATGTATCTAGAGATAATAACGTTTGTGAACGTGGTTTGTGTCAACTGGGAAGTAAGGCAGACCTTGTTGATCAAGAGAGAACAGACCTTTGCAGCTTTGTTCCCAATACCTTTCAGTAAGCTAATTCCATGGTATTTATTAGGTGCTTCTGAGTGTCGAACGCTGCACTAATGCTAGAAAAAAAGTGTAAATGTGCACACACACACACACACACACACACACACACAGGGGCACCTGCTGGGAAGGAACAGACCAAGACCACAGAGTAGGGTGAAACCCAGAGAGGAGAAGCCTGGTTTCAACGGAAGGTTCTAGAACCCCTTTGCAAACACTCCCATTCTGTTTCCCACGCAGCCCTGGGAGGGCTGCGTGAGCTGTCACAGCTGAGTGTGAGTGCGCAGTGCGAGGTGCGTTCTAAAACTTCTGGAAATGTGGCGTGGCTGGCTCGTGTAATCGGGACCTGTTGATACGACAAGATGTGAACTGTGGTGGAGCACAAAGAGGAAGCCAGGAGAGGCGGACAGAAACAGAAAGACAAACTCAAAAGCTTCAACAGAGACACGAGCTCCCTTCTTTAAGCAGTAGGAGTAATAAAAGAGCATGCTGTAGATGAGAGAGCGTCTGGGATAAGTGCCCTACAGAACGGGATTCAATAGCTTTCATGTTTGAATTCAAAAATCCATATTTGATTTAACAAGACCCTCTACGAGCCTGTTTTCCATCTGCTGCTACCTCACAATCTCTTCTTGAGACCTTACCCCATATGTGGCAGACCAGGAGGCCGAGAGCACAGTAGAAATGAGATGCCCAGCAAGCTGAGGGCTGCAGGAGGCACAGTCAGCTGCTTTGCGTGGGTGGTAGGAGATCAAAGCCAGCCAAAGGAAAGCCACCGAGCTGTCCCTGGAAGCCAGGGGCCAGATAGAGCTAGGTAGGGAAAAAAAGACCTGAGAGAGAGTCCAGAAGGGAACCCTAAGAACAGTAAAAAGCTGCTTCTTAAAGGGCAAGATGTATGATTTCACCAGCTTGGGAGAACATGAGAGGAAGAGGTAGCCATGGTCAGGCACACGGGACAGGGTCACTCATACCGAACGGTCAGATGCCTTCAGAGTTCCTGAGTACCTGGACTCTGGGCTAGGCTCAGATTTGTGTTTCAAGATGAGTAGGAAGAAAGAAGTGGTGATCCGAGACAGTGAGAAGTCAATAGGTAACTTGGATAAACAGTAGACAGTACAAAGTCTTGACTGGTGACTCTGGAGACGGTGATCAGATTAGTAAATACGATAAGTGATTGGGTTGAACAAAGGTCTGAATTAAGGTTGAATTTTACCAACATAAACAGCAATTGTTTCAACCAAATGAAAAAGGACTCGTAAGGACAGAGGTAAAAAGTGTGATTTTAAGGAGAACGTTCAGTCAGAACGAATGGTTTGAGGTGCAGATAAATATACCATCAAACCTGAAGCGAGCAGACGTGTCACACAGAAAGTGAAGCAAAGCTGTTATGGGGGCAGACCGACTTACCCTCCGCAGAACGATGTCTCGTTTGAGACAAATGTGGCAAGAAAGCTTATAAGTAATACCTTAGCATTCTTCATTATCATTATTAGTATATTAGTAAGGGAGAATTAAGCGCTCCTAATTAATAAACACTGGCATTGTGTCGTATGTTTATGTAATGATTATCAGAACATAATCATCTATAGGAAATTAATTTTCCCTTTGATCACATTGGGATCCATTTTTCTCCCACATTAAATTGTGTCTTTACTGCATTCCGCTGAGGAAAACAGTTTAGCTGTTGTGTTCTTATCGTTAGTCAAAATGTCCTCCTTTTCTCTATTACAGTTAATGGATAGCAGAGACAGACTGAGGTATGAGCTGGACTGTGAAAAACTAGCCATTCAAGAAATGGTAAGATGATTTCTATTTCCCCTAAGGAACCTGACTTTAGTTTCACCTGACTTTAATCTAACCTGAGTGTTTTACGTGTGTCACGTGTAACAATTGTGGTGAGCAACCTAATTCTCTTTCACCAAGATCCCAAGTGTACGTATAATTATACTTTCAAAGCTGGAATATCGCCTTGATAAACAGAGTAAACTCCGGGTAAGGAACAGTATCACCACTGAAGATCGATGTGTAAAGTGTTTTCAATTTATTCTGGAAAAACCAAAACTGAATTTGAAAGCCTAGGATTTGGAAGGATTTGCTATTTTCAGTTACAAATCGCAGCGAAGAGCGGCGAGGAAGGAACACAGCTCGGTAGTTTGGCATTCCGTGCCAGTCTCAAGAAAACACTGCCTTTTTTATGTTCTTTTAAGAGAACTTTCCAGACGGCTGGTCTTTTATCAGTTGACTCCCCCACCCCCAGGCCCTCACCACCAGCTCGTGGGGCAGCGCTGCCTGTCAGCTGACCACCACTAGTATGTCTTTGTTACAGTAAACTGTGTTTATTATAATAAAAAATAAAACACAGCTTGACTTGGGTCTGAAATGTGCCTGGAAAGAATATGATACTGTGTGCAGGAGAATAGGTCGCTCCCCGGAAATCCACGCCACTTCACAGATTGAAACATTTGCTTTTCCACAGCTTGTCAGACTTGTGCCAAGTTGTGACTGTCTCCCTAACTCTGTTTTGTTACCCTGGGGCACCCTGTGTTTTGGGTTCCTTGTCATAGAAATTAATTCAAAACAATGGTCCTGGGTTACAATGAAGCCTTCTATGAAACCAACTTGGGAATGCAGGCGAGGGGGGAAATTTAAGACCCACTGTTCATAAACACCACATGTTAGCAAATGTGTTATTTGGGGTCCTTTACTTTTAAATACCTGCATATAAAATGTCTCCCTCCTCTGAGTGTACTTGATGGGTTTCTGGTTTTTCTCGAAGACTATCTTTCTCTGCCCTTCTAGCTAAGTCTAGCCTCTGCTTCGGAAAACAACTAAATCCATACGTACTCACAAGGAAGGGAACTGTTTCATTGGGCATGAAGTAAATGTGACATTGTTAGTTTATCAGTAGCAACTGAAAGAACCGTCCAGCAGAAAAACTGTGCCTGTACAGGGAGTAGACCCCAAGCTTTGTTCATTAATTCTTTCTTTCCTCCTTTCCTTCCTTCCTTCCTTCCTTCCTTCCTTCCTTCTTTCCTTCCTTCTTTCTTTTTTAAAAAAACTGTAAGCGTTGGGGAGGGGGTGGGGAATCCCATTTTATTTTGTTGTTTAGAAGTTTGCCGGGCCTGAACCTTGTTGCCAACCAGCAAGAACCTGCCTCAAAAACCAAAAACCAAAAACCAAAACCAAGCAAAAAGACAAAAAAAAAAAAGGAAAACAAACAAACAACCCCCCCCCCACCATAGTACTAGAGTTTTGGTATGCTGACAGATAGTCGGGGGTTCGAGCTCTCAGTATGAGCATGAGTTCAAGTCTGTACTTGGGACCAGACTCCCTCCATCTCCCCCAGGCATTGAGGTTGCATCAGAGAGAGACGGCTTCTGAGATGTCAGCCGTGCTGTTTCATGCTCTCCCGTTTGTTCAGAAACCAGAGTGTACGGATGTACTGAAGAGAGGAAGAAAGTAGATCTGCCCATTATTTTATACACAGCTCATTTCTTACTGAAAGGCTTCTGGTTGTCTGTTACTGCCTCCCAAAATAGTTTCTGGCCTATTAAGAGTCTCATGTGAACATGTTGACCTTTTTGAGTTCTATGGACTATCTCTTGGGTATTCTGTACTTTTTTTTTTTTGCTAATATCCACTTATTAATGAGAACATACCTACTGTGCATGGCCTTTTGGGTCTGAGTTACCTCACTCAGGATGATATTTTCTAGTTCCATCCATTTGCCTGCAAAACCCAGGATGTCCTCATTCTTAATAGCTGATTAGTATTTCATTGTGTAAATGAACCACATTTTTTTTAATCCATTTTTTTCTATCATGGGACATCTGTGTTGTTTCTAACTTCTGGTGTCACAGATAAGGCCACTGTGAACATAGTGGAACATGTGCCCCTGTGGCATGGTGGGGTATCTTTTGGGTATATGCCCAAGGGTTGGTATAGCTGGGTCTTTCAATTTTCTGAGGAACCTCCAGATGGATTTCCAGAGTGGTTGTACCAGCTTGCAATCCCATCAACAATGGAGGAGTGTTCCTCTTTCTCCATATCCTCACCAGCATCTGCTGTCACCTCAGATTTTGATCTTAGCCATTCTGTATGAGGTGGAATCTCGGGGTCATTTTGATTTGCATTTCCCTGATCACTAAGTACTTTGAAAATTTCTTTAGGTGTGTCTCAGTCATTTGAGATTCCTCTATTGTGAATTCTCTGTTTAGTTCTATACCCCAGTTTTTAATTTACACTTCAAATGTTATTCCTTTTCTCAGTTTACCATCCATAAGCTCTATCCCATCCCCCCTTCTCCCTTCTTCTATGAGGCTGTTCCCCCTCCCTAATCACCCACCCATTTCCACCTCCCCACCCTGACATTCCCCTATACTGGAGGGTCCAGCCTTGACAGGACCAAGGGCTTCTCCTCCCATTGGTGTCCAACAAGGCCATCCTCTGCTACATACACAGCTGGAGCCATGGGTCTGTCCATGTGAACTCTTTGGATGGTGGTTTAGTCCTGCGGAGCTCTGGTTGGTTGGTATAGTTGTTCTTATGGGGTTGGAAGCTCCTTCAGCTCCTTCAATCCTTTCCCTAACTCCTCCATTGGGGACCTCATTCTCAGTTCAATGTTTTGCTGCTAACATTTGCCTCTGTCATGCTCTGGCTGAGCCTCTCAGGAGACAGCTATCTCAGCATTCACTTTTTGGCTTCATCAATATTGTCTGGGTTTGGTGGCTGTATATACATAGGGATGGGATTCCCAGGTGGGGCAGGAAAATGGCCACTCCTTCAGACTCTGCTCCAAACTTAATCTCCATATCTCCTCCTATATTTTTGTTTCCCCTTTTAAGAAGAACTGGAGCATCCACACTTTGGTCATCTTTCTTCTTGATTCTTGAGACTTTGCAGTCTGTGGACTGTATCTTGGGTAATTCAAGCTTTGGGGCAAATATCTATTTATCAGTGAGTGCATACCATGTGTGTTTTTTGGATTGAGTTACCTCACTCAGGATGATATTTTCCAGTGCCCTCCATTTGCCTATGAATTTCATGAAGTCACTGTTTTTGATAGATGAGTAGTACTCCATTGTGTAGATGTACCACATTTTCTGTATCCATTCCTCTGTTGAAGGGCATCTGGGATCTTTCCAGCTTCTGGCTATTATAAATAAGGCTGCTATGAACATAGTGGAGCACGTGTCTTTGTTATATGTTGGAGCATCTTTTGGGTATATGCCCAAGAGAGGTATAGCTGGGTCCTCAGGTAATACTATGTCCAATTTTCTGAGGAACCTCCAGACTGATTTTCAGAGTGGTTGTACCACCTTGCAATCCCACCAACAATGGAGGAGTGTTCCTCTTTCTCCACATCCTTGCCAGCATTTGCTGTCACCTGAGTTTCTGATCTTAGCCATTCTGACTGGTGTGAGGTGGAATCTCAGGGTTGTTTTGATTTGCATTTCCCTGATGACTAAGGATGTTGAACATTTCTTTAGGTACTTCTCAGCCATTCAATATTCCTCAGTGAGAACTCTTTCTTTAGCTCTGTACCCCGTTTTTTAATATTTGACTCTCTGGATTAACCCATTTTTTATTGGATTGTTTGGTTTTTGGTGGTTAGCTTCTTGAGTTCTTTATATATTTTGGATATTAGCCCTCTATCAGATGTGGGGTTAGCGAAGGTTTTTTCCCAGTCTGTAAATTGCCGATTTGTCTTACTGACTATGTCCTTTGCCTTATAGAGGCTCTCTAGTTTCATGAAGTCCCATTTATTAATTCTTGATCTTAGAGCATGAGCCATTGGAATTCTGTTTAGGAAATTTCCCCCTGTGCCAATGAGTTCAAGGCTCTTTCCCACTTTTTCTTCTATTAGATTGAATGTGTCTGATTTTATGTTGAGGTCCTTGATCCACTTGGACTTGAGCTTTGTGCAAGGTGACAAATATGGATCTATTTTCATTTTTCTACATCTAGACAGCCAGTTACACCAGCACCATTGATTGAAGATGCTTTCTTTTTTCCTGTTGTATATTTTTGCCTTCTTTGTCAAAGATCAACTGTGCACGAGTGTGTGCTTTTATTTCTGAGTCTTCAATTCTATTCCATTGATCAGCCTGTCTTTCTCTGTACCAATACCATGCTGTTTTTATCACTATTGCTCTGTACTCGAGTTTGAGGTCAGGGTGGTGATCGCCCCAGCCATTCTTTTTAGTGTTAAGAACCTTTTCTCTATTCTGGGTTTTTTTGCTTTCCAGATGAATTTGAGAATTGCTCTTTCCATGTCTGTGAAGAATTGTGTTGGGATTTTGATGGAGATTGCATTGAATCTGTAGATTGCCTTTGGAAGGATGACCATTTTTACTGTTAATTCTGCCAACCATGAGCATGGGAGGTCTCATCTTCTTTGATTTCTTTCTTGAGAAACTTGAAGTTATTGTCATGCAGATTTTCACTTGTTTGGTTAGAGCTGCCCCAAGATATTCTATATTATTTCTGGCTATTGTGAAGGGAGTTGTTTCCCTATTTTTTTTTCTTTTCTTTTTTTCGGAGCTGGGGACTGAAACCAGGGCCTTGCGCTTGCTAGGCAAGCGCTCTACCACTGAGCTAAATCCCCAACCCCTTGTTTCCCTAATTTCTTTCTCATCCTCTTTATCATTTGTATAAAGGAAGGCTACTGATTTCTTCGAGTTAACTTTATATGTGGCCACCTTGCTGAAGTTATCAGCTGGAGAAGTTCTCTGGCAGAATTTTGGGGTTACTTATGTATACTATCATATCATCTGCAAAAAGTGATACCTTTACTTCTTCTTTGTCCATCTGTATCCCCTTGATCTCTTTTTTGTTGTCTTATTGTTCTAGCTAGCACTTCAAGTACCATACTGAATAGATACAGGGAGAGTGGGCATCCTTGTCTTGTCCCCAATTTTAGTGGGATTGCTTCAAATATCTCTCCATTTAATTTGATCTTGGCTGTTGGTTTGCAGTTGCTTTTATTATGTTTAGGTATGAGCCTTGAATTCAGTTCCATTTGGGAGGGAGAAGAAAACAACTACAAGGAAGGAGGAATCCGGGAGGGAAAGAGGACAGGTGGGGGGAGAGGGAGCATTATCTGGTATTTAGTGGGGGGAAAGGACTGAAGCACTGAGGGGCAGCAGAAAGAATGGAAACAGTCAACCTTGGGAGGTAGGAGGTTGGGAGGACCCTCCAGAAGGTACCAGAGTCCTGGAGGTGAGAGACTCTCAGGACTCAGAAAGGGGGACCTTAGATGAAATGTCCAACAGTGGGGAGAGGGAACTTGTTGAGGCCACCCCCAGCAGAAAGACAGGGCATCAAGTGAGGGATGGGGTTGCTATCCCACAGTCAAAACTCTGACCCATAATTGTTCTAGTCTGAAAGAACTGCAGGGATGGAAATAGAGAAGAGCCTGAGGGAAAGAAGGTCCAATGACAGGCACAAAGTGGGATCCCACTTAAGGGGAAGCCCCAATACCTGACACCATTACTGAGGCCATGAAGCTCCCACAGAAAGGGACCTATCATGACTGCCCTCTGAAAGACCCAACAAGCAGCTGAGTCAGATGCAGATATGTCCACCCAACCAATGAACAGAAGCTGCTGACCCCACTGGTTGAATTAGGGAAAAGCTAGAATGAGGTCCCCCAACACATATACAGCAGAGGACGCTGGGTCTGGGTCCATCAGAGAAGACGCACCCAGCCCTCAAGAGACTGAAGGCCCCAAGGAGTTAGAGGTCTGGTAGGGTGGGGGGTGCAGGGATGAGGACATCATCATGGAGATGGGGGTGGTGTCGGGGACGAGGTATGAGATGTGGAACAGTCACAGGGTGGACCAGGAGGGGAATAAAATCTGGAGTGTAAAAACAAACAAACAAACAAACAAACAAACAAACAAGAGTGCCATGTAAAAAGCAAATGCACATTTAAAAATGACAACACACAATAAGCATACATAGGCAACCATGTGTGGTATGTTAGAATTGTCACAAGACAAATAATAGAGAAATCAAAGTAAGGAAGAGGTATTTTGGCCCATGGTTCCTGAGGTTCCATTCTGTGACCCTCCCCTCTACTTCCGTTGTTTGTGATATAGGTAGCCTGTGGTGTAGTAGAACACTTGCAGGGACAGGGAGTGGAGCAGAGCTTGGAGGGGGCCAATAGAGGGATCCAGGACAAGATATAGTCCATAGAGGAGTACCTCATACTTTCTCTAGCTAAAACCTCATCTTGAAGTTTCAACTACTTCCTAACAATGCTGGCACTTATAAATCCCTGGCTATAGAAATTTATTGATTAGGCCAGAGATCTCATGACCCAATAGCTTCTCTGTGATTGGATTCATTTTCTACAGACTGCCTTTAACACACAAGCCTTTTGGGAGAAGCTTCATAACCCCACAATTACATATGGAGAAACTGTATCTCTAGATGGGTGGGGTGGGGGGGACAGGAAATAGCTCTGTATCTTCCCACAGTCCTAAGCAAATGTTTTTCTTTTATCTTGAAGTGCCTAAAGGAGAGAGTCCCCATCAGAAAAGAAAGCACCTTCCTTCACCTGCTTTCCATGTCTCTCATTTCCTCATTTCTGTGGGTTCTCATTGCTGCTAAGGTCTGAGTCAAGACAGACAGGGAGTAAAGGCTATGCCCTAGTACCATTCCGGGGGCACAGCGGACTCCTGAGCTCTGCTTATTTCTGTAACCAAATTCCTTTTAATCCATGCTTCAAGTCGGCTCAGTCCTACTGTGTGCAATATGGCGGTGGTTGGCCATCCAGATAGGACACTGATGTTCCCAGTGATCTGAGCAAAACCTCACTGATGTCAAAATTCTGGGAAGAGTAGTCCTCCATCAAAACCAGTTCCAATGAGCCGTGGCAGTGACTGGTCACTGTATGCCAGGCAGGCAAGGGCTGCTCTACGCTCATGTTCTCAGTGACTCCCTACCCATTGGTCAGTCCAGTGTGTCCCCTGCAGTCCTGGGCTGCTGATAGTCCTGCTTAACCTATACTCTCTAATTATATGGCCCAAAAGACAGAGAGAAACGATGACAGGAAGAAGTTCCTCCATCAATTGCTGGTCACATAATCTCTAACAATCTCCACTATAAGCTCATGAGAGCTATGAAAGATTTGAAGCAATTAACATTGTATTGTAATGACAATAATTTACATTTTACAGAGTCCCAAGTGGCCTTGGAGACTCCGAGGATCCTTGGACTGCAGTTTGACGCCTCCTATACTATCTAATCTGGTTAGAATATCCCTGACCAGTTGTAAAGAAAGTATCTCTCTTTTATAGTCTTGATCCTCTTCCTTTCCAATTCATTTATCCTCCAATAACTTTTTCTTGGCACAGCACTGTGAAAACTGATGCATTAGTACATTGCTTTCTCTTTTTCTATTCTTTCCATTATTCCTTAGGTTGTTTTTGAGGCAGGATCCTGCTCTCTAGTTCAGTACAGCCTAAAACTTGTGGTTCTCCTGTTTTGGCCTCCCAGGCACAAGGATCACGATATCTACCGTGTCCAGCTACAGTAACATGGGCTGTGCCTTTAACATTGGGCTCCAGCAGAAAGTTCCAAATACTAGAGCCAGAGAGATGGCAAAGGACTCACGGAGCAGGCATGAGGATCTGAGTTCCAGGCGTTTCCATGCATGCTAGCAACCAGGGAGCCAGAGGTAGAGCCACAGGTATTGTAAGGCATGCTGGCTGCCGATCCATCTAAAAACAGTTTAAGTTCTAGATCCAGTCAAAAACCTTGTCTCAAGGGAATGAGGAAGAGAGTGATCAAACACCCCTCTCAAAGCAGTGGTTCTCAACCTGTGGGCCCAGACCCCCATAAGAGTTGCATATCAGATATCCTGCATATTAGGTATTTACATTGCAACTCACAACAGTTGTGAAATGACAGTTATGAAGTAGCAATGGAGTACTTTAATGGTAGAGGGTCACCACATCATGAGAGATATAGTAAAGGGTTGCAGTGTTAGGAAGGCTGAGAATCACTGGGAGCCAAGGGTTCGAACCGATGCACAGAGGACGCTTTACATTCCACCCATAACTACTCTTAAATATAAATGTACAGAGCCCACCCCTCTCTCTTTAAGGAGGCTCAGGACTTCACACATCACTTTGTGGATGATGGCCTCGAACCTGCTTTTATTTTCTCACTCTGATAACTCATTGGTAAAATGTTCAGCAGGTCCGGAGTGAGACTCTTGCAGACCTGCCAGGCATCCGTCCATACTGATCACTTCAGTTCCGTCTCTCCTAGTTCAAGCCCTAAGTCTCCCCTGAGATACGGCCCTCATCAGTGGCTCGTGGTGGAACATTAATTCTTTGCGATGCTGATCCTTATGCTTGGATCAACACATTGGCCAAGATCTCCATGCAACAAGGGCTAAGGAGAGAGACGACAGCAAGTGACTTTTGACTGGCACTGATCTCAATGAGCTGTTTGTGTTTCACCATTGAGTAGGATACGTGCTCTAGGGTTTACTCCTGGCTGAAGAGTCTTCTTTACCCCTAAGAACAGGTGTGTGAAATGGAGCAGAAGATCTGATGTTCTTTTTCTTAAATATCTATTCAGATAACCACACCAGTTAATATCTATTCAGATAACCACACCAGCTTCCTACTTGATCTGATGGCTTCCAGCCACGTCACTATTATCTTATATCTCGTCGCTAAAAAGCATTTTTTTTTTGCATTTTGCAAACATTGCCTCATTTTGTGAGTGAGACTCATCTGTGTTGTTACCACACCCTGAAAATTACTCTTCAGTAGAATAAGGTAGAAAAGTCCAAACGTTAGATACCGACTTATTGATTTACTTAGTGACTTAAAGCAGTGATTGTAGAGATCGTGTTGCTTACTTGCCAAGCATAACTTCATTTGCAACCTGAACAGAACGACCAGGAGAAGTATCTGAAATGGAGGGCCATTGCCCTGAACAATCTGCTGACCTCCCAGATGCTTCTGGAAAATCTTGCTTGCTTGTCCACCTCACTTTGTGGGTATAAAATGGGAATAAAAATGGGATGTGCGGCTCAGGTCTTTTGAGGCCTGTCTAGGCTTCCATTCACTGGTACCATCTTCCTCCTCCACTATTGTTCCGTTTGTCCAAGTGCTTCTTCCAGAAAGATTGCCACAACAATTGATGCCGTCTACCTCTAGAAAAGAAACATTCTGAAGGTTTCCACATCGAAGGTGGCCCTTCCTGTCCTCAGCCTTTCTGTGCATATGACTTGGTACCATGCTATTTATACGGTATACCCATTGTAATTTAATGCCAATTCTTGATTTACTAAATAATTTTCAAAGTTAACTCCACTGATGTATAGTACTGCCATCACCATCAGGAAGTCCCACAGACTCCCAATTTTGCAAACAGTATTTTTAGATATATAATTAATATAAAGGGGCAAAAGACAAAGATCATAGCAGAGACCACGAAAGCTAAAAATAGAAAAATAACAGAAGTTAATGAACAAAGAGATGTGTCCCTGAGAGAAAGCCACACACCTGTTAAATCTCTACCACGACTATCAATTGTATAAAGAAATGGGCGAAACTCTAAAATGACAGATGAAACTCGATAGCAAGATAAGAAATGCAAGCTTCAAGAAAACAGGGCATCTGGGTCACATCATGTTCTCCCATGACTCGGGAGTCATCACACAAGAGAGGCAGAGAGAGCGTAAGAAATAGAGACAGTCGCTAACACAGAAACAGTGTCCTCAAGACTGGGGAACAGCAGGCTAGATGAGTCACAGTGACAGACACAGTGTACACAACTCCCATTCGACCTGAAGTCAGACAATCTTAACAACAAAAGGCTGTGTTTACACAAAGTCCTATCCCCAGGTGAGGAGCTAAGCTGCTAGGAGGGGAAGAAGCACTTACCTTTAAGAATGTGGCCCCTGGTAAGTGGTCCATGCTCCAGTGGAAGGCCACATCTAGGAAAATATGGGCAGCACAAACTGGACTTGATGGGTGGAGAAAAAGAAAGGACACCAGGTTGAGTGGGTAGAGAAGAGGAGGGAGACTATAATCAAAACACATTGTAGAAAATTTTTAAAGAACAACAACAACACACACACACACACACACACACACACACACACACAAACAATTTTATGTTCCTGGATGTCTCAATGTTAAGAGACGAAGCAACTGGAAGACCAAGACAGGAAGTTTTCTGTGAACTTGAGCCTACTCTGGTCTACACACAGGCCAACCCAAGGTTACACGGTGAAACACTGTTGGAAAAAACAAAGGAAAAGGAAAACCAGCATCAACAACAGAATAAGCCAGCACCAACAAAACGGGAAGCAATTCCTCAGAAAAGAAGCCTCGGGTTTAGATGTTTTCATGAGAAATTCCTATCAAAGATTTGTAGGTTCTCACTATGTATTCTGGGAAAGGAAGTATTCTTTCCCAATGAGCTCATGGGATTGGTTTTCCCCATGATGACAAACCTAGACAGAGGCGGTAACAGATACCAGTGAATGGGTATCTGCTGCATATAAAAAGAACTGTGAGTTGTGGCTCAGTAAAGTTTATTAGTAGTGTGTAAGATCGTTCAAGTTTGACAAAATGGTTGTGATGGCTGTTGTTGTTCATCAATTTCACTACATCTCGAATTAACTAAAATTCAAGTGTCTGTGTATACCTGAGAGGGATTCTTTTCTTAATTAAATCATTGGAAGTGGGAGGATTCACTTTTTTTTTTCTTTTCTTTTTTTCGGAGCTGGGGACCGAACCCAGGGCCTTGCGTTTGCTAGGCAAGCGCTCTACCACTGAGCTAAATCCCCAACTCCAAGGATTCACTTTTAATATGGACCTTTCGAGGTGGAATGACCTTTAATCTGGGCCACACCTTCTGGGGGCAGCCTATATAAAAAGCCATGGAAGGTGGAAGCTTGCTCTCTCTCTTTGCCTGCTCGATGTTGCTAGCAAGTCCATTTCTTCATTGCCATTAAAACCTTCTTCTTTAGGACTCTGGTGTATTCTAAAGACCAACTAGACATCCAATCTAGTGAACATAACAACTGTGTTCTTGGACTTCCATTAGTAGACAGCCATTGGTGGACTAGCTAGACCTCAGCCTATAAACCATTCCAATAAATCCTCTTCATACAGATATTACATATATAATACTGTGTGTAATATATATATATATATATATTCTCCTACTCCAAGGTCTCCGCTGGTTTTGCTCCATGAGAGAACACATGAAGCAGGTAAAAAGACAAACTAAAACACTTGAAAGAGAAGATGCCCTCAAACTATAGATCTACCCAAGGTGTAGTATCTAGACTACATAAAGACTTCTCAACACTCAACAACAAAACAATCCAATTAGAAAATAGTCAAAACACACAAGCAGATGTTTCCTTGAAGAAAACATAAAAAGATTCCCAATCTCATTAACCAGGAAGAAGGGGTACACTAGAGCCACAAAATTTGTTTGTTTTTAAAAGAAAGGAAAGTAGTAATATCTACAGATGAGTCAGCAAGAAGAAAGGATCTCTAACGTAAGGGAAAGTTTGTCCATTTCTTAAAAACTAAACATCCCAATCCAGCAAATCAAACACCATGAATTTTCCATAGAGAAAATGAACACTTACATCCACGCACAAAAACATTCATCCATGCACACTTCAAAGTTGAGTGATTGAACCATGTGATTTCTATAACCACACTCAGTGCAACATCACGATAAACAAACTTGCAACACAGGCAACAACTTGGATTAAGCTCAAGAGAACCCTGAGAGATGGAAAGGCTAGGCTACTAGGAGAACACACCTATCTTTTGCACTATTCCACTTTTTAAATAGCACTTTGAAAAGATATAATTTAGTCCTTGCCAGGGTTAGAGATGAGGGGAAAGGCTCAACTAGGGTAGGTGGGTAGGTTGGAGTGGCTAAAAAAAGGCAACTCAAGGTCATTGTGGTCATGAAATTCTTTTGTCCTTTGGCTAAAGTAGATAATATGCAAACCTGTGCATGGAATAAAATTTCACAGAACTAAATGCACATACAAACATCACACACACACACACACACACACACACACACACGCACTCACAAACTCTGAGTAAAGTCTGGAGATTGTGGGTCACTAGGCTAGCGTGGATTCATGCCTGTTGACCTCCACTTGGTAGATAATTAGGAAGCAAATGGTCTAAGAAGCAGGAATCTCTAGCATCTGGCCTTGCTCAATTTGACAGTCAGACAAGAGACATGATGGCTACCTCCACTGTGTTAATTTAGCGACTATTTTGGAGTTTTGGTTTCCTTTAACAAACCCAGAACTATTTATAAGAATCTGTTTTTGTTTTTAGTCCAGGTGTGGGGTGTGGGCTGCTTCAGAGTGCCCACGGCAGCTGACTGATTTGCCTCAGGTTCTAGCAGGGGCCCTGATAGATGGGTTGTTGATTGTTTGCTGACGGTCACAGTTCAGCAAGTAGTCATGCAAAAGAAGAAGAAAAGAAGGAATTGGCTATCTCGATGGCAAAACCAAACTTGCTCCAAGGAATTCTCCTGATCAGCACAAAGTCACCCCCTTTGTCCCCAATCCCATTTCCCCCTAACTAGTGTTGAAAGTGTAGAAAAGGCAGAAAAGAGTGGAAGAGAGAAGAACCCACAAAGCAGCCCAAGTCCAGCTACAGTTCACATCCAATTCCTGGTGGACAGATTATTCTTTGTAAGGTGTTTCCACTAGGGAAATTGGGAAAACATCAGAAGACCTCCCACTTATTACAGTTGCATATGGCTCTCCAATTATCTCAAAATAAGGGTCCACTTTCATGCACTAAGTCAACTGTTGGTGAGAAAATTCTGCCAAACCAGGCAAACTTTGATAGTTGTTAACACAACCCACAAACTGTTTCCTGAGTAGCAACCTTTTCTAATATATAGTTCTAGATATTTTCTATCCAGTTGTACCCTTTCTGTTCATTAAAAAGATTTATTTCTAATTTTTAATTACTTGTAGGGATTGGGGTGTACTTAACTACAGGCGCCCCAAGGAGGTCAGAAGAGGGCATTGGAATTTGCTGGAGCTTCAGTTACAGGCAGTTGGGAGCCACCAATGTGGGTCCTAGGAACCAAAATTGTGATTGAAGAATAAACCGTTTAAAGCCCAGTTTGTGGATTTCTGTTCTGTTTTGGCATATTTAAAAGCTTTACAGTTAGGGAGATAGTCCTTATGTTTTCTAAACTCTGGTGGTTTAGCTTTTGCTGAATATTATTCACATTAAATATTTTGTTTATTCTGTGAGAATAGGGGTAAATTTTCATGGCCTTTTACAAGTAGTTATCCATGTAGTACAGTACCATTTGTAGAAAAAAAAATCTTTTATTTCATCTGTCACTATGATGTTCAAAAGCAACCAAGCCTCATTCCTAGCAGTATGGAAGAATAGATTATTAATTCATCAAAAGTACATGTTGGCTATGCTTTTTTTTGGCAATTTTTTTTATTAACTTGAGTATTTCTTATTTACATTTCGAGTGTTATTCCCTTTCCCGGTTTCCGGGCCAACATCCCCCTAACCCCTCCCCCTCCCCTTCTCTATGGGTGTTCTCCTCCCCATCCTCCCCCCATTGCCACCCTCCCCCCAACAATCACGTTCACTGGTGGTTCAGTCTTAGCAGGACCCAGGGCTTCCCCTTCCACTGGTGCTCTTACTAGGATATTCATTGCTACCTATGAGGTCAGAGTCCAGGGTCAGTCCATGTATAGTCTTTAGGTAGTGGCTTAGTCCCTGGAAGCTCTGGTTGCTTGGCATTGTTGTACATATGGGGTCTCGAGCCCCTTCAAGCTCTTCCAGCTCTTTCTCTGATTCCTTCAACGGGGGTCCTGTTCTCAGTTCAGTGGTTTGCTGCTGGCATTCGCCTCTATATTTGCTGTATTCTGGCTGTGTCTCTCAGGAGAGATCTACATCCGGCTCCTGTCGGCCTGCACTTCTTTGCTTCATCGATCTTGTCTAATTGGGTGCCTGTATTTGTATGGGCCACATGTGGGGCAGGCTCTGAATGGGAGTTCCTTCTGTCTCTGTTTTAATCTTTGCCTCTCTATTCCCTGCCAAGGGTATTCTTGTTCCCCTTTTAAAGAAGGAGTGAAGAATTCACATTTTGATCATCCGTCTTGAGTTTCATGTGTTCTATGCATCTAGGGTAATTCAAGCATTTGGGCTAATAGCCACTTATCAATGAGTGCATACCATGTGTGTTTTTCTGTGATTGGGTTACCTCACTCAGGATGATATTTTCCAGTTCCATCCATTTGCCTATGAATTTCATAAAGGCATTGTTTTTGATAGCTGAGTAATATTCCATTGTGTAGATGTACCACATTTTCTGTATCCATTCCTCTGTTGAAGGGCATCTGGGATCTTTCCAGCTTCTGCCTATTATAAATAAGGCTGCTATGAACATAGTGGAGCATGTATCGTTTTTATATGTTGGGGCATCTTTTGGGTATATGCCCAAGAGAGGTATAGCTGGGTCCTCAGGCAGTTCAATGTCCAATTTTCTGAGGAACCTCCAGACTGATTTCCAGAATGGTTGTACCAGTCTGCATTCCCACCAACAATGGAGGAGTGTTCCTCTTTCTCCACATCCTCGCCAGCATTTGCTGTCACCTGAGCTTTTGATCTTAGCCATTCTGACTAGTGTGAGGTGAAATCTCAGGGTTGTTTTGATTTGCATTTCCCTTATGACTAAAGATGTTGAACATTTCTTTAGGTGTTTCTCAGCCATTTGGCATTCCTCAGCTGTGAATTCTTTGTTTAGCTCTGAACCCCATTTTTAATAGGGTTATTTGTCTCCCTGCAGTCTAACTTCTTGAGTTCTTTGTATATTTTGGATATAAGGCCTCTATCTGTTGTAGGATTGGTAAAGATCTTTTCCTAATCTGTTGGTTGCCGTTTTGTCCTAACCACAGTGTCCTTTGCCTTACAGAAGTTTTGCAGTTTTATGAGATCCCATTTGTCTATTCTTGATCTTAGAGCATAAGCCATTGGTGTTTTGTTCAGGAAATTTTTTCCAGTGCCCATGTGTTCAAGATGCTGACCTAGTTTTTCTTCTATTAGTTTGAGTGTATCTGGTTTGATGTGGAGGTCCTTGATCCACTTGGACTTAAGCTTTGTACAGGGTGATAAGCATGGATTGATCTGCATTCTTGTACATGTTGACCTCCAGTTGGACCAGCACCATTTGCTGAAAATACTATCTTTTTTCCATTGATGGTTTTGGCTACTTTGTCAAAAAATCAAGTGCGCATAGGTGTGTGGGTTCATTTCTGGGTCTTCAATTCTGTTCCATTGGTCTATCTGTCTGTCTCTGTACCAATACCATGCAGTTTTTATCACTATTGCTCTGTAATACTGCTTGAGTTCAGGGACAGTGATTCCCCCTGAAATACTTTTATTGTTGAGGATAGTTTTCGCTATCCTGGGTTTTTTGTTATTCCAGATGAATTTGCAAATTGTTCTGTCTAACTCTCTGAAGAATTGGATTGGTATTTTGATGGGGATTGCATTGAATCTGTAGATCACTTTTGGTAAAATGGCCATTTTTATAATTATAAAATTAATTATATTAATCCTGCCAATCCATGAGCATGGGAGATCTTTCCATCTTTTGAGGTCTTCTTCAATTTCTTTCTTCAGAAGCTTGAAGTTCTTATTGTACAGATCTTTTACTTGCTTGGTTAAAGTCACACCGAGGTACTTTATATTATTTGGGTCTATTATGAAGGGTGTCGTTTCCTAATTTCTATCTCAACTTGTTTCTCTTTTGTGTAGAGAAAGGCTACTGATTTGTTTGAGTTAATTTTATACCCAGCCACTTTGCTGAAGTTGTTTATGAGCTTTAGTAGTTCTCTGGTGGAACTTTTGGAATCACTTAAATATACTATCATATCATCTGCAAATAGTGATATTTTGACTTCTTCTTTTCCAATCTGTATTCCCTTGATCTCCTTTTGTTGTCTGATTGCTCTGGCTAGAACTTCAAGAACTATATTGAATAAGTAGGGAGAGAGTGGGCAGCCTGATTTTAGTGGGATTGCTTCAAGTTTCTCTCCATTTAGTTTAATGTTAGCAACTGGTTTGCTGTATATGGCTTTTACTATGTTTAGGTATGGGCCTTGAATTCCTATTCTTTCCAGGACTTTTATCATGAAGGGGTGTTGAATTTTGTCAAATGCTTTCTCTAATGAAATGATCATGTGGTTTTGTTCTTTTAGTTTGTTTATATAATGGATCACGTTGATGGTTTTCCGTATATTAAACCATCCCTGCATGCCTGGGATGAAGCCTACTTGATCATGGTGGATGATTGTTTTGATGGGCTCTTGGATTCGGTTTGCCAGAATTTTATTGAGTATTTTTGCTTCGATATTCATAAGGGAAATTGGTCTAAAGTTCTCTTTCTTTGTTGGGTCTTTGTGTGGTTTAGGTATAAGAGTAATTGTGGCTTCGTAGAAGGAATTCGGTAGGGCTCCATCTGTTTCAATTTTGTGGAATAATTTGGATAGTATTGGTATGAGGTCTTCTATGAAGGTCTGATAGAATTATGCACTAAACCTGTCTGGACCTGGGCTCTTTTTGGTTAGGAGACTTTTAATGACTGCTTCTATTTCCTTAGGAGTTATGGGGTTCTTTAACTGGTTTATCCGTTCCTGATTTAACTTCGGTACCTGGTATCTGTCTAGGAAATTGTCCATTTCCTGCAGATTTTCAAGTTTTGTTGAATATAGGCTTTTATAGTAAGATCTGATGATTTTTTGAATTTCCTCTGATTCTGTAGTTATGTCTCCCTTTTCATTTCTGATTTTGTTAATTTGGACACACTCTCTGTGTCCTCTCATTAGTCTGGCTAAGGGTTTATCTATCTTGTTGATTTTCTCAAAGAACCAACTTTTGGTTCTGTTCATTCTATTGTCCTTTTTGTTTCTACTTGGTTGATTTCAGCTCTGAGTTTGATTATTTCCTGCCTTCTACTCCTCCTGGGTGTATTTGCTTCTTTTTGTTCTAGAGTTTTTCGGTGTGCTGTCAAGCTGGTGACATACGCTCTCTCCTATTTCTTTCTGCAGGCACTCAGAGCTATGAGTTTTCCTCTTAAGACAGCTTTCATTATGTCCCATTAGTTTGGGTATGTTGTGCCTTCATTTTCATTAAATTCTAAGAAGTCTTTAATTTCTTCTTTATTTCTTCCTTGACCAGGTTATCGTTGAGTAGAGCATTGTTCAACTTCCAAGTATATGTGGGCATTCTTCCCTTATTGTTATTGAAGACCAGCTTTAGGCCGTGGTGGTCTGATAGCACACATGGGATTATTTCTATCTTTCTGTACCTGTTGAGGCCTGTTTTTTGACCAATTATAGGGTCAATTTTGGAGAAAGTACCATGAGGAGCTGAGAAGAATGTATATCCTTTTGCTTTAGAATAGAATGTTCTATAAATATCTGTTAAGTCCATTTGGTTCATGACTTCTCTTAATCTGTCTATGTCTCTGTTTAATTTCTGTTTCCATGATCTGTCCATTGATGAGAGTGGGGTGTCGAAATCTCCTACTATTATTGTGTGAGGTGCAAAGTGTGTTTTGAGCCTTAATAAGGTTTCTTTTACGTATGTAGGTGCCCTTGTATTTGGGGCATAGATATTTAGGATTGAGAGTTCATCTTGGTGGATTTTTCCTTTGATGAATATGAAGTATCCTTCTTTATCTTTTCTGATGACTTTTAGTTGAAAATTGATTTTATTTGGTATTAGAATGGCTACTCCAGCTTGCTTCTTCCGACCATTTGCTTGGAAAGTTGTTTTCCAGCCTTTCACTCTGAGGTAGTGTCTGTCTTTTGTCTCTGAGGTGTGTTTCCTGTAGGCAGCAGAATGCAGGGTCCTCATTGCGTATCCAGTTTGTTAATCTATGTCTTTTTATTGGGGAGTTGAGACCATTGATGTTGAGAGATATTAAGGAATAGTGATTATTGCTTCCTGTTACATTCATATTTGGATGTGAGGTTATATTTGTGTGCTTTTCTTCTCTTTGTTTTGTTGCCAACACGATTAATTTCTTGCTTTTTCTAGGGTGTAGCTTGCCTCCTTATGTTGGGCTTTACCATTTATTATCCTTTGTAGTGCTGGATTTGTAGAAAGATATTGTGTAAATTTGGTTTTGTCATGGAATATCTTTGTTTCTCCATCTATCTTAATTGAGAGTTTTGCAGGATACAGTAACCTGGGCTGGCATTTGTGTTCTCTTAGGGTCTGTATGACATCTGTCCAGGATCTTCTGGCTTTCACAGTCTCTGGCAAAAAGTCTGATGTGATTCTGACAGATCTGTCTTTATATGTTACTTGACCTTTTTCCCTTACTGCTTTTAATATTCTTTTTTTACTTTGTGCATTTGGTGTTTTGACTATTATGTGTCAGGAGGTGTTTCTTTTCTGGTCCAATCTATTTGGAGTTCTGTAGGCTTCTTGTATGCTTATGGGTATCTCTTTTTTTAGGTTAGGGAAGTTTTCTTCTATGATTTTGTTGAAAATATTTACTGGTCCTTTGAGCTGGGAGTCTTCACTCTCTTCTATACCTATTATCCTTAGGTTTGATCTTCTCATTGAGTCCTGGATTTCCTGTATGTTTTGGACCAGTAGCTTTTTCCGCTTTACATTATCTTTGACAGTTGAGTCGATGATTTCTATGGAATCTTCTGCTCCTGAGGTTCTCTCTTCTATCTCTTGTATTCTGTTGGTGAAGCTTGTATCTACAGCTCCTTGTCTCTTCTTTTGGTTTTCTATATCCAGGGTTGTTTCCATGTGTTCTTTCTTGATTGCTTCTATTTCCACTTTTAATTCCTTCAACTGTTTGATTGTGTTTTCCTGGAATTCTTTCAGGGATTTTTGTGATTCTTCTCTATAGACTTCTACTTGTTTATTTATGTTTTCCTGCGTTTCTCTAAGGGAGTTCTTCATGTCTTTCTTGAAGTCCTCCAGCATCATGATCAAATATGATTTTGAATCTAGATCTTGCTTTTCTGGTGTGTTTGGATATTCCATGTTTATTTTGGTGGGAGAATTGGGCTCCGATGATGCCATGTAGTCTTGGTTTCTGTTACTTGGGTTCCTGCGCTTGCCTCTCGCCATCAGATTATCTCTAGTGTTACTTTGTTCTGCTATTTCTGACAGTGGCTAGACTGTTCTATAAGCCTGTGTGTCAGGAGTGATGTAGACCTGTTTTCCTGTTTTCTTTCAGCCTGTTATGGGAACAGAGTGTTCTGCTTTCGGGCGTGTAGTTTTTCCTCTCTACAGGTCTTCAGCTGTTCCTGTGGGCCTGTGTCCTGAGTTCACCAGGCAGGTCGCTTGGAGCAGGAAGGTTGGTCTTACCTGAGGTCCCGAGGCTCAAGTTTGCTCTCGGGGTGCTGCCTACGAGCTCTCTGAGAGGGCAGCAACCAGGAGGACCTGTACCGCCCTTTCTGGGAGCTTCAGTGCACCAGGGTTCCAGATGGCCTTTGGTGTTTTCCTCTGGTGTCCGAGATGTGTGTGCAGAGAGCAGTCTCTTCTGGTTTCCCAGGCGTGTCTGCCTCTCTGAAGGTTTAGCTCTCCCTCCCACGGGATTTGGGTGCAGAGAACTGTTTATCCGGTCTGTTTCCTTCAGGTTCCGGTGGTGTCTCAGGCGCAGGGGTCCTGCCACTCCTGGGCCCTCCCCTACAGGAACCCAGAGGCCTTATATAGTTTCCTCTTGGGCCAGGGATGTGGGCAGGGGTGGGCAGTGTTGGTGGTCTCTTCTGCTCTGCAGCCTCAGGAGTGCCCACCTGACCAGGCGCTGAGGTCTCTCTCCCACGGGGTTTGGGAGCAGAGAGCTGCTGCGGGCCGGGATCCTCGAGGTTGGGAATCCCGCTAAATACCGGAAGTATCCAGTCCTAGAGGAATTTTGCCTCTGTGTTCCTGAGGCCACCAGTCAGGTCTCTTGGAGCAGGAAGGTTGGTCTTACCTGTGGTCCCGAGGCTCAAGTTTGCTTGTGGGGTATTGCTTATGAGCTCTCTGTGGGGGCAGCAACCAGGAGGACCTGCACCGCCCTTACGTGCACCAGGGTTCCAGATGGCATTTGGTGCTTTCCTCTGGAATCAGTAATGTGGGCAGAGTGTAGTCTCTTCTGGTTTCCCAGGCGTGTCTGCCTCTCTGAAGGTTTAGCTCTCCCTCCCTGTCTATGCTTTCTGATGGCAAGCATTTGCCAAATTTAGGAGCTTTCTTTTATCACTAGTTTCCTGAGAACTATTTTCTTTATCATGAATAGCAGTCAATTATTTTTTTTAAAAAAACCAGTCAGCTGGGAAGTGTAGCAGGGCGAGGGAGTTGGCTATTTGAATGCTAAGGAACTTTTGAATTACTATGAAAACTGGATTGAACTTGACAATGGCTATACTGAAGATTATGGAGGAAAAATGTTGAATTATTGTAATAGGGTTTAACTATAATATTAGGTTTAACTTTAAACCCACTGTTACTAAATATAGGGCTTCCTGGGCACTAGTAACTCTCCTCTCAGGTAACAAGATGTTATAAGACACGTTTCTATTCAGTTCTGATCAATGCTTAAAGTGAGAACGCTTCAGATGCTGTTCAGATGACTGGCTACATGTATTTCCTATCACCTTTCAATTTCAAATAAGTTTAGCCATGATTAGAATCATTAGCATAACTTATAAATTTATATTAAACAAGTCTAAGTGGTATCGAAGCATGCATTAATAGAATATTTTGATAGGCTCCCAGGACCCAACAGGGATGAGATTAGCTGAAATGCCCTACAAAAAGGAGGAAGAACCTGTAGAGACCATATCCAGAGGTTAGGCAAGGCCCCTGTTTATGGGATGGGACCACCCACTCATCTCCAAATTCTTAACCCAGAAGGGCTTCTGTCTAAAGGAAATACAGGGACAAAGTGTGGAGCAGAGACTGAAGGAAAGGCCATCCAGAGACTGCCCACCTGGGGATCCATCCCATATACAGACACCAAACCCAGACACTATTTGGGATGCCAAGAAGTACATGCTGACAGAAGCCTGAGAGGCTCTGCCAGGGCCTGATAAATACAGAATTGGAGGCTCACAGCCAAGACTGAACTGAGCACGGGCACCCCAGTAGAGGAGTTAAAGGACTGAAGGAGCTGAAAGGGTTTGCAACCCCATAGGAAGAACAACAATACCCACCAACCAGACCCTCCAGAGCTTACAGGGACTAAACCAACAACCAAAGAATATACATGGAGGGACCCTTGGCTCCACACATATGTAGCAGAGGATGGCATTGTCTGGCATCAGAGAAGTCCTTGGTCGTGTGAAGGCTCAATTTCCCCCAGTGTAGGGGAATGCCAGGGCGGTGAGGTGGGAGTGGGTGGGAGGGAGTGGGTGGGTGGGAGGGGGAGCACCCTCATAGAAGTAGGGGGAGGGGGATGGGAAAGGGAGGTTCCAGAGGGGAAACCAGGAAAAGGGATAACATTTGAAATGTAAATACATAAGTATCCAATAAGAAATAAAGGCCATTATTTATCTGCAAAATCAATTTTAACTTAGCCCCCTGCATATTATTAAGCTTACTCCCCCGACTATAAGAAAAAATTTTGATAGAATTATTTTTATGACTGGAAATCAGTATTAACTTGTAAAGCAAAATTTCATTCTTCATATTGTTGGGAATTAGCTGTTATCTTATATTTTTTAAATTATAATGAGAATTATAAGAATATAATAAGGTATCAAAATACACACAATAAGCAAACAAAATGTATCTATATTATCTATTGTGTGAAAGAGGGTAAATAGATGTGAACAACTGAAGTAATCACACATGTATTTCTGTTCACTTACATTAAGGGACTTTTTTCTAGGTACAAGTTTGTTTTCTAATTATATTTAGCACATTAATATGTTTCAGATGTTTTGTAACGATTTCTTCCTTTTAATCTTTGCAAATCATAAATTATAATATGGCTCCTGGTTTTTACAGATCAACAGACAGAAAGAGGACATTGAAATTAAAAAGAAGTATGCCAGTATAGCCACCCGTATTGGCGGCAAGGTTGTATGGAATCTATCTATCTATCTATCTATCTATCTATCTATCTATCTATCTATCTATCTATCCATCCATCCATCATCTATCTATCATCTATCTATCATCATCTGTGTCTCATGTACCAATCATCTATCATCTATCTATCTATCATCTATCTATCATCTATCTATCATCATCATTTGTCTCTCGTGTACCAATCATGTCTATCATCTACCTATCATCCATCTATCTCTATTGCTATTGTTATCTGTCTGGGTTCAAAAGCATGCCATTGTTTTCTCGTATATGAGTTTAAATGAAAGTGCTTGAAATCAAGTGTGGGTAATACTCTTCAGAAGAGGCGAATTCCTAGCACATAGCCACCCACACCCCCGCTCCAGAGGATGCAATATCTTCTCCTGAACTCTGAGGACAGCAGCATCCATGTACACACACACACACACACACACACACACACACACACACACACACATCCCCTCCCCCACCCACACACAGAGAAAGAAAGAAAATGGAATAAGTCTTTAAAAAAGAAAACAAAAGGATCGTTAGGTGGGAGATAGAAGCTGAGGGAAGTAGGGAGGGGAGGAAGAAAATGAACAGTAGAATCAGCAAGCCATTTTTTCAGACAGGCTGCTGTAAACCCTAGGACATGAGTTCCTGCCTCGCACTTCCCCCTTTCTCCTTCCCCCTCCTTCCCACCTTTATACAAACTTCAGACTGCCACCTCACCAGTTTTACAAAAACAGTCCCTACAGCTGCTGCCAAGGAATGTATCTGTTTCAAGGTTTTTTTCCTAGAATAATGGGATAGAGGGACATCCGATTCCAGTTACCACTCAAGGCAGCCAAAGGCGAGCCGTGCCACTAGGAACGAGGGCAGATGAGCCTCAGCTGAGAGTAAACTGCCCACTCCCGGGTTCCTGCTCAGGGGAGGGACAGGTAAGGGATGCAACTCTAAAGGTAAAATGAGAATAATTGTTAACTCTCTTTGGGCAGAGAGGAACATTTGCCAAGGGAAGAGAGTCTTCTGTCTACCTAACGCGTCAAGCCAGAGAGGGCTCACAGTTTGTGCGGCCCCCTGGAACTTCCCTCAGTGTGTCTCCAAAGATGAAAAGGAAGGCATCGAAGAAATTTCCTGTGGTTACGTTCGCTCCTTCTGCCACCATTATCCCTGATACAATAGAGACGCCGACGCCGACGACGACGACGACGCCGACGCCGACGACAACGCCGACGCCGACGACGACGCCAACGACGACGCCGACACCGACGACAACGACGGCCATGGCTCCTACCTCTTCTGAGATTTTTACCAGTCTCCTTTCAAAGCCTTCAGACAAGCGTGTAAGAACCATGCGCCTTACCACTATCCACTGCACTTCACGTACTTCCTATGTAGTGGGTTGTTGTTCTGTTGGCCGAGCCTTGCAGCCACCACTTCTGCCCAGCAGCCTCCCGGACTCATTGTCTAACCCACCCAACGCTCACTTAGAGTAGGCGCTCTACAAGCTAACTCCAAGGGTGTTCTTGGTAAATCCCTTAGCTTTCTCAAAGTGAGAGAGTTACCCACAGTGGACTACCTGGTATAGGTTAGTTTATACACCTTAGTAGATCCCTGCTGAATTAGCAAAATCTGAGAACCTAAATTCCTAAGTTCATGCTTGCTAGGGCGAATTGCACTAACTCTGTGCTGATGTCTCCCTGAAGGAAATGGAAGGATCTGGTCCTCTCGCTCCCACAAGAGTCTACACTTCTCGGCTAGATTAGATATCACTATTGGGGACATAGATGCATAGGTTATAAGCGGTGGCTCCCCTTAGCCATGTTAAGAATCAGTTCTCTGAAGTTCTGCTGCTTGGTGGCGTGTGAGAGTTCGGGCAGTACCATTCCCTGGGCTGAGATTCTAAACTGCATGCAATGGAGAAAGCTAGCTAAGAACAAATATTAATCTCCCCACCCACACACCGTTTTCTCACTGTATATACAGTACAACCAGATGATACAACTCCTTGCTGCTTTGACTTCCTCAAGACGGGTAGTACCCTGGAACTAAGAGTCAAAATAAACCCTTTATCCCCTAATTTTCTTTTGTAAGGGTATTGAACAAAAGCGACAAGTAGCAATGCTGTAGCTTATAATTGGGCAGTGTGTTCCCCAAGACTACATTCCCATGATCCTGGGGAGGACTTTCTGTGTGCTTAGCTGTGGGGATAATGAGGGGTATAGGTGCACATGGTTTGTGGGCACCATGAATTTTGTATCTAGACAAGATTTTAGAGCTAACTGGTGACTCACCGGGGCCAATGTATAGCCCTTCTCATAGAGTGTCCACTTAGATGCTTAGAGCTTCTGTGTCCTTGAATCATGTTCTGCAAGATCTCATAGCATTATCTACCTATCTATAGGGTATGGAAAGACAGAGCACCTTGCTTCACAAAGGGGAAAGAAAAGAATCTAGGCCATTTAAGCCATTTAACTAGACAGGTAGATCACTCAGAGAGAGAGAGAGAGAGAGAGAGAGAGAGAGAGAGAGAGAGAGAGAGAGAGAGAGAGAGATCCAGCATATTACTCTATCAGGAAAAGACAGTCTACTTTGGACTTCTCCATCAAGAAGTGAGAGAAATCATTCCCAGCTGGTATAGTGGTATTTGCTTATGTGGTCCCAGCCCTCAGGAGGCAAAAACAGAGGCAGAGGCAGAGAGGCAGAGAGAGGCAGGGTTAGAGGCAGGGTTAGAGGCAGGGTTAGAGGCAGGGTTAGAGGCAGGGTTAGAGGCAGGGCGTAGAGGCGCAGAGGCGCAGAGGCGCAGGGCGCAGGGGGCAGGGGGCAGGGGGCAGGATCATCATGATGCAAAGACCAGCCTGAACTACAAGAGTGGGTCTGGGGCCAGCCAGTGCTACACTGCAAGCCCTGTCTCAAAAAACAAGAAAACCAAGATACAAAAAAGAAGGGAGAAAAGAAAGGAAAAAAGGAAGGAAGGAAGGAAGGAAGGAAGGAAGGAAGGAAGGAAAAACATTTCCATTGTGAAAGTTGAAATGCAGAGTCAGGAGGAACACTGGATAAGCCTCTGAGGAAGAGACTTTGCTGTGACTGACCAGTGACTTAGTTCTAGAAGTGGCTGTTTTTCATAATTCTCATATTGAGAAATGTTTTTCTTAAAGTTCCCACCAAACAAAAACTGATCAGAGGGATGGGGAGATGGCCTAGTGGGTCAGAGTGCAGTACAAGCCGGCATGCATGAGGGTCTGAATTGGAGTTCCCACCCCTCATTTAAAATGCCAAGGATGGCTGCTTAGGCCTTACCTTGTACTATTCCCAGTGAGACAGGCCAGCCAGTCAGCCTTGCCAGAAACGTATCTTGCTCAGTAAGAGACCCTGTCTCAAGATAATGAGGCACAGTAGAATAAGACACCCGGGGCCCACCTCTGACCTCTGACTGTTTCGACAGGTGCTTACATGTCATCTGTCTGTCTGTCTGTCTGTCTATCTGTCTCTGCCTTGCCTCCCCTCACCCTCCTCTCTCTCTCTTTGCCTCTGTCTCTGTCTCTCTCTTTCCCTCTCCCTCCCCCCCTCGCACGCACACACACACACACACACACACACACACACACACACCACATCAGAACAACCTGCAGAAGGAACAAGAAGAGCAGCCACCACCCTGGGGACCAGAGCAGAAAAGCAAGAGGTCCTTGCCCAAGAACCCTGGTTATACGCCCTAGCTTTTCAAAACCAAAAAGATTTTTCTGAGTTTCTGGAGGTGTAGCTCAGTGTTACGGTACTCACCAACCATGTCTCTATAGGTTCTATTTCCCACACTCAGAAAAGACGAGTTTTTCCCTGTGAAGGCTGACATCATGGACACACACAGAGTACAGACCTAAGAGAGATTGCTCTGTTTGACAATGAAGAAAGGCAGTGTCAGGGTTCGAGGGACAGGCTCAGATTCCCACTATGCCTCCCTGTCTGTATCTGGCAAAGTTGTTACCTGGCAAGGAGAGATGAGCCCACAGTCTTACAAGGTCACTGACTTGTAATACTTCCTTTGTGAATGTCCATTCTTGAAGAGTAAGTTTGAAAACCATCATTGAATGGACTCTGGAGGCTGTTCATAGAAAGCTTGAGCACTTAGTTTCTTTATTCATGGCTGTGTGTGTCCAGACCTTAGAAGGATTCAAGGGGCCCTGGTTTAAGCCTTAAGCTTAGTGAGTTGATGCTGGGAATCTTGTTCCCAGTGAATGCTTCAGTGGACAATGACGTAGGTACCTGTCAAGGAGGCCTGGGCTCTAACATGCTGGATGCTGGCTATATAGGGCAAGAGTAACACCAACAGCCAGGCTCAGCAGCTGAGCTCCCAGCTGAGGTCCCAGCAGCAGGGGGCAGATACAGTAGCAGCCTTCCCTGTCACCTTCATGACCCCAAGGCTGGAACTGAATCCTAGAAATCTGGCTCAGAAGCTCCCATGACCAGAGCTTCAGAGAACATTCTATCCATTGCTGAGACTCTCACTGTTTAACAGTAGGTAGTAATTGGACAAGAGGAGGGCACGGGGACCTAAGCTGGTCCTTACATCTTAACTGATTCCATTTTCAAATGTATTTTCTGTTCCATGACAGTTGCTGTCACCTATGTTAGTGGTTCTAGTCCCAAGGCCACTTTCCAGTGTGACGATTCCTTTTACAATGCATATTAACTTCTGTCAGTGCCACACAGCTTAGGACCACCTTTAAATATTTAACTCGGGTGGGGTGGGGGTTTCTAGACCTCTCGGAATGACCTTTTAAGGGCTTTGTGATACCCATCACAGGGAAACGACACCGGAAAGCTCATTGCCTGAGCTATTACATCAGCCGTTTCACTTCCTAATTAATCATACTTATTTTTGAAATCTGTGTCATTTGGTGGGAACAGAGCACATGCTGCCTTGGGGGAGACAAACAGTGATAAAGGCAGTGTTCAGCCAGTCTGAAAAGCACGCACACGCATCGCCTTCAGATTTTCAGCTCATAAATGATTTCACAACATAAAATTTCTATTTGTACAGGGTACTTATGTAAAGTTTACTTTCTGATAGCTGTAAAAAACCAGTTCAAATACTCGGGTTTCATGTATCAAGGTTAAATAGGATTCTTGGGTTTCCCTCCCCCTCAGCCAACCCCAAGTAATTAGTTAATTAAGGTCACGCCCAGCGAATACTTCTCTGGAGGACTTGAGAGCCTCCTTTGGGGTAGCCTGGTCTACGATGACAAGCCATATGGCATACGTTTAGGTGTGCTCAGGGCCCTTCTGTGTGGGAAATAGGACAAGGGACAAGGCCGATCTTGTTCCCATTCTCACCATACAAAGCAATTCATGCAGGCCAAAAAGCAAAGGAACAAAAACTATATAATATTTAACACTTAATAATGACTACTAAAACATTTCTGTAACAGTTTGCAGACATAACTATAATCATTCTGCAAGCTAGTGATTGTAAGATGATTATGTGATACCAAATTATTATCTCCACCATTCAACCCTTTCGTTTGGCTAAATGACACATAAGGCTGAAAATAAACCGTCCACGGGAAGAAAGCAATGTATCCGCTAAATCAAATTTTAGTTTTACAGAGTGCAGAGGGACGCCAGGAACTTTGATGGTTGTTGACTGTGGGATGCCTGTAGTCATACAGAAAAGTTCCTGGGTGTGACGTGTGTGGTCTTTGGAGGCTGTCAGAAGGTATTTACTGTGTTTGGATGATGTTAATACAAAATAATTCCACTTACACTGGCATGAACTCATGTACACATGTGCTGTATGTGTGTGCTGTATTTGTTTATGCGTGTGTATGTGTGCATGTAAATGTGCTGTGTGCATGTGTGCATGCCTGTAGGGGTTGTGTGTGTGTGTATGTGTGTGTGTGTGTGTGTGTGTGTGTGTGTCTGTGTGTGTATTTGTCTGTGTGTATATGTGTGTATGTCTCTGTGTGTGTCTGTGTGGTGTGTGTATGTGTGTGTGTGTGGTGTGGTGTGTGTGGTGTGGTGTGTGTGTGTAGTGTGGTGTGTGTGTGTGTATGTGTGTGGTGTGGTGTGGTGTGTGTGTGTGTGTGTGTGGTGTGGTGTGTGTGTGTGTATGTGTGTGGTGTGTGTGTGTGTGTGTGTGTGTGTGTGTGTGTGTATGTGTGCTGCATACCCCAGGCTAACTGGCTTATGAGCTTCCAGAAAATTCTCTTGGCTTAACATCCCTCTTGTTTTTGCAACAAGTCCTGAGGTCCCAGATGTGTGCCTCCATCTCTGGTTCTGGGGATTGAATTCAGACTGTCAGGAGACACTTTTTCCCAATGAGCCATGTCCCTGGCCTTAGAGTTGCATTTTCATTTCTATAAGATTAATAATCACTTTACCCTGTGGAAACAATTGCAGATCAATCACACACTACAATGCTTGCTTTGCTTTAAAATCAAATTCCCCTAAAAAATTCATCTTTAGTTTCTGCACTCAGAGACCCAACCTGAGAATCTGGGCAATATCCCATTTAAAATTAAACTGAGTTTAGAGGCTTGGCACAAGGTTACTGAAGACAAACAGGAAATCTGAGGGTCTGAAGTCAGCCTGGACCACATAGTCTGTCTCATAAACTAATTAACCAGTTAATTAATTAAAAAAATTCTACCTAAAGGTAGTTTCCATCTTCCATAAAATTTTATGTTGGGACTCAAACACATATTTCCAATATACTTGGGACTAAAACTTGTTAGAGAAGTTAGCATTTAGTATTTCCTGAACAATCGAAAATGATTCAAAAATCGCTCGAAGGGCTTTATGCTGTTCAAGTTTCTACCTTTATCTCACTTGTTTTGTTCTCCATTTGCTTCCGTTGTTCTGTGTCCTCTAAGACTGACCTGGAGTGCACTGTAGCTCAGCTTTGCTGTAGCATAGCCTCCCTCTATGTGCAGTGTAGTTCAGTGGTAGAACACTTGCCTAGGACTTCAAGGCTCTGGGTTCCATGCCCAGCACTGCCAATCTCCCAGATTCCTTTTTATATTTGCTTTGCAGCAGAGAGATTCTGCTCACTTGAGTGTTTGTTGTCCAATCCTCAGGCCACCTCTTAAATTCTAGATATGTATTTTTTTTCTTATACAGTCTCCTAAATTCATGACTTGATATCTGTTATGGATAAAACCCACCATTAACAAAATTTCTGGGTGCAAGGACGAGTCTCTCCAACCGCCTGAGCTGCTCTGAAACCCTGTATGTTATGCCCACAAAGACTAAACTCTTCCGCGTGCAGCTAACTCCTCTTCCTTCGCCTTCCATGGCTACCCCTGGTGTACTGGTGCCGGTCAGAGGTAGTCGTTTGCTAGCAAGATAACGATAGTGTTCATATAAAGGTCACTTGACCATTTAGTAAGCATTTAGACCAAAAAAAGTAATTTTTTGTTAGTGCCTTAATTTCCTTTTCTTTCCTGCCGCCGTGGTAAAATGCCCTGACAAGAGCAGTTCGGGGTGAGAAGGGTGTCCTGGTTCTTAGCGCCTAGGCGTTGTCCTTCCTGGCAGTGGAATATGAACGTCAGGAGTTTGTGGCAGCCAGTGACTTTCCATGCACTGTCAGGAAGCAGAGAAGGGTGAACACGGTGCGTGGCTTAGCTAGCCTCCTCTTTATGCAGTCTAACACCCAAAGGTAAGCAATGGTGGTACTCACTTTCAGGAAAGGCCCTCCTCTCTCTATAGACCTAACCAGATGGCCCCTCACAGACCTGCCCAGAAGCTACGTCATCCCTCACAAGCATGCGCAGACGCTCGTTTTCTCACTGAGTCTCTTTCTCATCGAGTGAGTGATTGAGATTACCTATCCCAGTTAAAAGATGATTTTGACCGTGATGCATTTGAGGGTGGCGAGAGAGAAATGCCTTTCACTAGGCTCAGAAAGAGTAGCCAAAGCCTTATACCAACAGGAATTAGGAGAGAAAGAACTTTTGACAAGACGGAAAAGAAAACAGGTGTATGTGGCTATTACAAGTAATGTGGTAAATTTCATGGCAATTGATAAGCACGGTGACGTTTCTTCTATTCCAAACCTTGGCTATCGACTCCAAATTTAAGAAGTTGTTTCATATAAGTTTTAAGAAATTTTTAAAAGCCTAAGTTCTAATATCAGTGAAAATTATTTGGATTCCCCGGAACTGGAGTTACAGATGGCTGTGAGCCACCGTGTCGATGCTGCAAATGGAACTTGGGTTCACAACAAGCACAGCCCATGCTTTTAACTGCTGAGCCATCTCTCTGGCCCCTAAAATGAATGTTCTCAGTTTTGAAATTTTAGTTATAATAATATAAAAAGTCAAAAGAGAGACACCCTTGTGGAAATAATTCATAATCATCTTTTGATTGTGCAAATACAGTCATTCGATGTGTGTTCTCCCTCTCGGGAAGCTAAGTACCGCCCATCGGTTTTCATTTCCATCTCTGCTTGGCGGTCCAGTGTTTGCACCTGTCAATGCAGTGACCACAGAAAGACCAGCATGTGTATTCCGGAGAAAGAGGAATGTCAGCAGCTGGCAAAACAGAGTGGCAGCGCCAGGATTCAGTAGAATGTGCTGTAGCAAGGTGGAAAATTTGACTTGGTACAAGGAACAAATATTGTAGTCAACGGGAGGTGCTTTGCTTGCTTTTTTGTTTTGTTTTTGATGAAAAGAAATGGTATCTCCATTGTCATGATTACACTATCTTTTGGGAAGACTGAATAATTATTTACATCAGAGGAGATAGGCCGTAGCGCAGTCTTATCTCTAGTTCCACAGTTGATCATCCTTTGGGAAAACCAGGACCTTAAAAATTGGTACTGAATTTCACCACAAATCCAAACACGGAATGTTAAAATGAATCTTTAATCCCTGGCATGAATTGGGATACTGTAAAATAAGACACCAATACCTTTCAATATGGCATTTTTTTTCCGTTTTGTTTTCCTAATTATCTGAGATAGACGTTTTAAAACTGGGGTTAAATTTCTTTAGCATTGTGGTGAAAACCTTGAGCTGCTTGGAGATTTTGTCCAGTGACCTCAATGGTCTACAGCTCTGAGTTCACTCTGTACCACATGGCTTTGCAGAGAGACCGCTCGAGGGGACTGTTTTTGTTGGGGACAAATGGATGGAATGGTCCTTAAATGTGTCTGTCTCCTGTCACTTGGATGATCTTTTTTGTTTTTGTTTTTGTTTTTCATTTTTTTAACTCCTCCCCCAGCATTTCCAATGGTTACAAAAGATCTGTGTTAAAAGTCAAGAGATAAAAGGCTGCCCTCAGGCATGGTGAACCTATAATTTTGATTAATTGCTATTTTTGTCAGTTTGTTTTGTGAGGCAGAGTCTGTACATATCTCAGGCTGGCCTCTAACTCACCACCAAGGACCTTGCATTCCTAACCCTTCACCTCCATATCCTAAGTGCTGGCACCACTGCTTCTGTTGGTCAGGGTTTGGAACAGGTGTTTCCATGTTCTTGGCTTCTTATTCAAAGAATTGATTAAAAAAAAAGTCTACATAGATCTTAAAGTAACAAGAAAGCTTCATTCACATCAAAGCAGGACTAGAGACCAGAAAGAAATACACTGCCAATATCGACAGCAAGGCCACTCAAATGAGGGTTTCAACAGCCTCGGTCACTGCTTAGGGATTCCTTCTATTGGATTTAAAAGAAGTTTGCTTGTTAAAAAGCACAGTTTAGATACTTCTCTGATTTGGCTGACAGATTAAGTTATACAAATGTTTGCTCTACCATGCATGCCCATTTCTAAAAAGTATGTAATTTTAATCATATGATGCTCGGTCATGCCTAAGCATAAGCTGGGAGACAGAGGGTTCTCCCTAAAAGGCCACTTTGGTGCTACAATTTGCTCTATTGCACGCTCACCCAAGCACGAGCTTAAGACAGAGAGGCTCCCACTCTGTCACTGGACACAAAGAAAGTGCCAGTGAGCAGAATCTGTTTTAAGGAAAGGAGAAACTTAGGGCATTGTTCAGAGGTGGTGGATGTACACCTCCCCACAGACTGGGGTCCTCAGTCAACAGGTGGCTGGGTGCATTATTCAGAGAAAGAGATCCGCCCATAGCACATGCAGATGAAATCTCAGGACGCCAAGTGCATTGTTAGAAGAGGGCTATGCACATAGCCCAAACCAAGGTGAGTCCCAAGTTAGCAAACTATTCACTATACTGGCCCTCCTCACCGCCGTACCACACCTCTCTTGTGTGTGCTGGGGATCGAATTCTGAGCCTTCCATGTACTGAATCAGCACTCTACCAATTGAGCTGTGTTCTCTCAGTCCTGAGTTAAATCTGCTGCTGAATCTCACCTCACTCTGCTTACTGCGCCAATGTTCATTTTGTTTAATCAATGTGGTTTTCATACTTCTTGTCACTATCAATCAAGAAAACAACACAATGGAGGAACATTTGTTTTGCCCGTGGCTTCAGGTATTTTTGTCCATCATGTCAGAGAGGGTGGACTAGAGCAAAACCACTCACATCATGACTGACTAGATGCAGAATGAGAATGCCCACACTCACCGGCCTCCTCATTTTCACCCTTGATTCCGTGGCTCCCCTGCACCCAGTCTATAGAACAGTGCCACATATGTACAGACTGGCTTTTAGAGTTGGAAATGCTCTTTTGCTATACCCAGAACTGTGCTTCACCAACGCCATGTGCAGGACTGGAGAGGTTGTTCATCGTGTAGTACTGTGCCGTTCACGCACAAGAACCTGAGTTTGGATCCTTGGCACCACTGGGCATGGCAGTGTGCACCTGTTAATTACAACATTGGGAGGTGGGGACAGGAGAATCCTTGGAGCTTAATGGCCAGCCAATCCGGCCAATCAGTGAGTTGCAGGTTCAGAGAGAGTCCTTTTTATTTATGAGGTGGAAAGCGATAGAGGAAGAATCCCCTCCCTCCCCTTCCCTCCCCTTCCCCCCCTTCCCTCCCCCTCCCTCCCAGAGCCCACCCCCACCAAACAAACAAAGTATTGATCTCATAAGAACTTCTAAATCTGGCAAAGATGAGAATCAGGACCAACCCACGACATGGGTAAAGGACTTTCTGCCAAGCCTGACCTCCTGAGTTTGGGACTCACATGGCGGAAACACAGAACCAACCCCCAAATTGTTCTGTAGTCACCACATGCCCCCTGTGGCCCATGCATCACCCACAGAGAATTATGCTAAATAAAATAGTGAAAACTGACCGTCAAGATTCAGAGCTAAATGCAATCTGATGCTGTGATTTCTCTGAACACTCCCCCTGTACCACCTACACACATTACACCTCTGTGTACGTGAGTTTGAGCAAGCTGACATTAGGTAAGTGACTGAGCTTGTGTCATCCAGATGCTACTCCAAATCGAGCACTTACCAGTCTGCGTATTGGTCATTAACTGCCCATCAAACACTGGTACCTCCCACTCTGCAGGTTTGCCCCATCTTTTCAGCTCTTCCTTTTGTTTATCTGAGGGAGCTCGTTCTCTTTAGAATGCAGAACTGCTCAGCTCTCTCTAATCCTTACACCAAGACCTGGCTTCAGACCTTCCTTACCACAGTCAACTCTACCACGAAAGGCAATGGATCTTGAAGCTATGAGGAAATCACAGAGCATCACTTGAAAATGCACTGGTAGTGTTGATTAGGAACTTTTCTACAGCTACGTAGAAATATAAGATTTATTAACCAAGATTTGTATCTGTGCATGCGTGCATGTGTACATGTGTGTGTATGTGTGCATGTGAGTGTGTGTGTGTGCATGTGCATGTGTGTGCATGTGTGTGTAGGTGTGCATGTGACTGTGTGCATGTGAGTGTGTGTGCATGTGAGTGTGTGTAGGTGTGCATGTGACTGTGTGTGCATGTGACTGTGTGTGTGCATGTGAGTGTGTGTGTGCATGTGAGTGTGTGTGCATGTGAGTGTGTGTGCATGTGAGTGTGTGTGCATGTGAGTGTGTGTGCATGTGAGTGTGTGTGCATGTGAGTGTGTGTGTGTGTGTGTGTGTGTGTTTCTGGAGAAAGAACTAAAACCTCATGTGAACTAGCTAAATATTCTGCCACTGAGCTATGCTTTCAGCCCGGCCAAGAGTTTCACACACAATATATACTTGTTTATTGGTGAATTCAGATGGGTGTGAGCATATTCCCATAAGGATTCATTGAGCTGTCACCCCCCTGGAACCATGTGACTGACACTCTTTTTCTCTCCTCCTCCTCCTCCTCCTCCTCCTCCCTCCTCCTCCTTTTTCACACAGGGTTTCAGGGGTTGGTCTGGTGCTGCTTGTATTCAAACACTAAACTCCATACCCCAAGATCTGGTTGCTCCAAGAGCAGATCCTCATGTAGAGCGGCCTTTGTGTTATGTAACCCTTGTGCTCCCTGATTTAAAAGTATTGGCTAAAGATCATGGGCAGCAGCCAATTACTGGGGGGGAACAGAGAGAGGTGGTATCAGGCAGGGACCATAAGGAAGGACGACTAAGTCATCATGGGGTAGATGGACCCTGAGCCCTAGCCATGAGAGCTAACTTGTTGGAGCCCTGGTGAAACATGGTGAGTGATAATCTCCGGGTTACTGACAGGTAAGTAAACAAAACAGCTTAGAGGGCAGAGATCTGCCTGGCTCTACTGCTTTTAAGCTTACAATCTAAAGATTTTTGTGTCTTTTATTTGGGAACTATATGATCTAAATGGTAAAAAATTTTACCCCAATGTGGGGTATCTCGATATCCCCAATGGTAAGTTCAAGAGATCCACCTGTCTCCTCTTCCCCACCTCTAGAATTAGAAGCTGAAGCTGCCAAGCCTGAATTTTTAACATGGATTCTGGGCATGGTGGTGTTAGCAAAGCAAGCACTCACCAACTATCCCCCAAGCTTCGATACACAACACATTTTCTCACTTCCAAATAACCTGCCGTCCTTCTAACAGGAAAGTATAGCAATAGAAACTTACTATAATTTTCAAGTGCTTGGGTTTTATTGTTGTTGTTTGTTTGTTTCTGTTTTTTAAAAGCTTCTGGCTTCAATGGTAAATAGCTCCCTGCCTCACTTTTTAAGACATTTAAAGGTACATTAGGCTAGAAAGACTGCTCAGGTGGTTAAGAGCACCCATTGCTCCTTCAGAGGACTTGGCTTCAATTCCCGGCATCCACATAGTGACTAGCAACTGTGTATAGCTCCAGTTCCAGGAAATCTGATGCCTTCTGATTTCTGTGGGACCCAGGCACAAGGTGGTGTGCATATAAGTAAAACACTTGTGCACAGAAAGTAAGTCTTTTAAAAGGCTTTAGTTATGTAATGGTAAAATTTGAACAGGTAGCATCGTGGTTTCCCATCTGTGCATGTGTCCTGTGCACACTGCGTTTTAGGGATTAAGTGAGACAGTGAGGACCTCTGGGCTACAGATGGCAAATTTTGAGTCTCTGTTTCCTTTTTTAAAAAAAAGAAAAGATAAAACAGAAAGAAAGACCATCTTAAGGCATTAATCTTCAACCTGACATTTTGTCTTCACCATGGTTCCTTCTCTCCACAGGTTACATTTCTACTACCTAATGTGGTGCCTGAAGAATTATTTATGAAATATCAGATGATTAAGGTATGAAAATGACTAATCCTAGTTCACCATCTAGGATCTCAATTCTTAACCTCATGATCGCTTATAGATTCCAGCCAGCCTTAAGAAATAACAAAGTAATCATTTACAGGAAATAGGAGTGTTCGTTTTTCTTGAAGTCTTCTGACTTCCACAGACTTTCAAGGGTATCTCATTGTTCTCTGAAGAGAATCTCAACATTTTTCTCAGGGTTTGTTTACTATTTAGCAGAAATAACCTTTTCTCCTTGAGGAGGAAGGAGTGAGTCTATTCATGCCCTTAACCTTGTGCTGTGGTTTTGTTTGGTTTTGTTTCTTGTTTCTTGTTTTGTTTTTTATTAAAAGGAAGAAGAAAAAAAAATTCTGGAGAGTCAAATAAGTCTTTTAAAATCTGCATTGGAAGAGGAGGGGAAGAGAATAGAAAGGTATCAGCCTTAATGACTCAGGGCTGTCCATTTGCAGCAGAGGCACCAATTAACCACCTAAAAATGTATTCCAGGTTTAAAAAGGATACGGATCACTCCAACAAAAACTGGGAGAAGAAATTCCTCATCCTCAGGAACAGGTACCGTGTGGGGATGTATAAAAATTGGGCTTGTAGAAATACAACCACTCGTTCATCCTTTGAGACAGTGAGGGCTCCTCTGTTTTTCTTTATATAATTAATGCTAAAGGGCCTCATGTACTCTTAATATGAAACACAGCATAGTTGGTGGAGAATAGAGAAGTGTGCAGAGTCATACAGAAGAAAGAGGAATTCAAGACTCTCGTTCTCTGGCCCATTGTTTCCATCCTGAATGGAATCTGACACACTCAGGCATCTTCCTCAGCAGCAGTTTGGACCTGGTGAAGAAAATTGGTCTGAGTCATCTTCACAAAGTGCTTGATCCTTTACCCACAAGTCCATAGTCCCTCGCCCGTACTTTACTCACATATCACTTAATTTCTTCCCCCTGAATTGTTTACCTTTCTTTTTCTTCCTCCTCCTCCTCCTCTCCCTCCTCCTCCTCTTCCTCCTCCTCCTCTTCCTTCTCCTTCTTCTCCTTCTTCTTCTCCTCCTCCTCCTCTTCCTCCTCCTCCTCTTCCTTCTCCTTCTTCTTCTTCTTCTTCTTCTTCTTCTTCTTCTTCTTCTTCTTCTTCTTCTTCTTCTTCTTCTTCTTCTTCTTCTTCTTCTTCTTCTTCTTCATCTTTTTGATGATGAGAGTAGAAATTCTGAGCAAAGTTCTGTAGCACACACTTTTAATCCCAGCACTTGGGACGCTGGAGCAGGAGGATTACTAGGAGTATAAAGCTAGCCTTACCTACATAGTAAGTTCATAGAGAACCTGGACTAAGTAAATAGAACACTAAGAAAACATGAACATGGATGGGAAAAAAACAGGAGGAAGGGAGGGAGGAGCAAGCAAGGAGAGAGAGGAAAGAAACTAAATCCTGAATAGTTGTGCTAATGTTTCTATTGAATATATATGCCATGCAGATTAAAGTTCCTTTCCCACCATATCCTATCATGTGAGCATTAGAAAATGCATTTCCTGTTCACTTGTGTTTTCTTATCTATTATGTATTGGAAGTTTCTTTGCAAGAGACGTATGGGGGGGCAGTGATGGGCTGACGTAGGTCAGTGTAGCTAAGCTTGAAACTCTTGCATGACATTCACGCACTGCATTCACTCTGCAGGGTGAAATGTATTATGTTAGCCCTGCATGTCATAACCACATTCTACCCATGGTGTGTAAAAATCCTACACCAAAGGCTGAAATTGTTAGGACTGGATAACAACCAAGATCTCATGTGATACCAAAAACAGCGCCAGAGAGGGAGTCCAGGTCCCCTCCTGGGGGGAAAAATGATCTCTGTGCTCCTGTTCTGTCCCACGTGTCTACTGGTGACTGTTTTGTGCTCGGTGGAATAGCTACTTTATGTTCTTTTCTGTATAATCCAATGTCTCATGCTATAGCCCAAGCAGGTCTTCAACTTAGGGCAGTTCTCTTGTGAGAATCCAGGTAGGACGAGAACAGAAATGGCTCCCATAGCTGTCCTCTGACCCCGACTAGTGCTCTGCGGCATACGCATGTCTGCACACACAAACACATGGAGAGTGAAAAGTAAGAAATTATAGAGCAGTTGAAATAAATGGAAAGATGGAGTGAACAATACATAGCTACCGGGTGTGTGGTGAGTAACCGTAACACACCTATATGCACGCATGCACACTACACACATTACAGAGAGGGAATGGGGAAGGAGCGGGCACTTTAGTTGCAAGGAATATTCGGTCTACCATGGCTACTCCTTTGACCCAAATTATCTATGCCTCTAGTACATGCCAAATGCAATCCCAGGACACTTCAACTCTTTCTCCCTTCATCTTACCCATTACAGTGTCCACTCAAGTCTAAACCCTTTTCAAGACTTGTGATCTCAGAGTCTCCATTCTCATGATCTGAATTCATGAGGCTCTTATGGGCTCCTAGAGTTGTGGATGAGCCCATTTGCTCCCACACGCAAAGTGGGGCAGGCATTGTATTAACATAGCTGTCAATCATGCTTATAAATGCTCATATTCAAAAGGGTAGGGCATGGGAGGGGATTAGAGAGTCATTAACTGTTCCATTGTCTTTTGTTTTTTTTTTTTTCTCTGATACTGGAGTTGTTGCTCAGGATCTTGCCCATACTAGACAAGTGAGCATACTCCCCACATTTGCTGTGATATTTTTATTCATTTATAATAACTAGAAAAAGCATGTCCAGCCACACCAGACCTTATGTCTCTAACAATGAATCTCTTCAGTTTAGCACTGTCAACAGTGGAAATGAGCTAAATATTTCTTGCGTAGTAAATTGTGGTTCTTGTTATTTCTGATACTTTCTCCAATCTCAAGTCAGTGGGAGCCTCCCAGAGATGAGAAATGCACTGTTTTTACCTAATCTTTGATGACCCCTTGATTTCTAGTAGAATAACATATCCCACAGTCTCCCCAAATATTTGTGCCCCAGATCTAAAAACAGACATTTCTCAAAAATAACCTCATTTCAATGAGAATCTGTAGTCTGGACTTGGAGGGAAAGTTAATCATATATAGATATAGATATAGATATAGATATAGATATAGATATAGATATAGATATAGATATAGATATAGATATAGATATAGATATAGATATAGATATAGATATAGATATAGATATGATAGATAGAGATAGAGATAGAGATAGAGATAGAGATAGAGATAGAGATAGAGATATAGAGATATTCTTCCCAGAGCTAGGATATGTAAGTTTTTTAAGAAAGAAATGTTTAAATTATTTTTAATTTTTTTATTTGGGAATATTTAAAATTTTAATGTGGTTCCTACCAACACAGTATGTGTTGTTCTTATCTGAGGATGGCTAAACACCTTATTATATAACTTCTTCTGTCACAGCTTTCACGTCCTAAAGAATGAGATGTTCACTAGACAAGCACTTTATCGGCAGTGTGCGGTGACTGCTGACAGCTCTTTCAATTATGTCGTAAGTACATAGACTACTTAGATGGTCTCTGAAATACAGATGTTTATGCCTATGAAAGATAGATATCCTTTATTGAACTGTTATCATACCATAGGCTCTGGAACTAACACATAAGAGTCACCCAGCTCCTGGGGGGATAGAGCAAGTGCAGGGCCCCAAAGAGCTCAGTTGGTGTGAGACACTGATGTGTAAACAAGACTTGTAATGCAGCGTGATGGTTGAGCTATGATGGAAGCCAGTGCAGGTCCCAGAGTGTGCTACTTATACTGAATAGTGGTGTCTGCCCATTTGTTCATCTTTGACCATAGATACTGCGTTGGGGAGTATGAAAGCTCATGCGTCAAGTCTCCAGTCACCTCCAAAAGGAAGAAGAGAGAGCGCTGAGTCATTCGTTTTGAATTAGAAACTGTACTTACCAAATTTTCATCACCATGACAAAATAAAGGGGTTCGCTTAGCTCACAGAGCTTCAAAATCCAATAACTGTGTAGGCTGACAGCAAGGGCTTCCTCTTGGCCACATCATTTCATGATAAACAACAGTGGCAGGAGAGTCTGTCAGAACAAGTATTCACATCCTGAGTCAGGGAGCAGAGAGAACAAGAGAATCCAGGCTTCCTCCATGTAAGCACCATCTAGTGAAAATGCAAGAGCTGCCCAAGAACTAACTTTTGATAACATACCCCAAAGGGACACAAGGACCGCCCACTAGCCACCACCTTCTGAAGGTTCCATCACGTCTTTATGACACGTTGGAGATCAAGTCTCCAATATGTGAACCCCTGTGGCACATGCACCCTACTCGGAGACCTGTAGGTCAAGTCTAACACTGAAATAGACTACTACTTGCTCTGTCTTAATGAAAGAGTTCTGCTTGCAAAAAGTAAATGGGGATGTTTATAATTTTTTTTATTTGGAATAGAAATGGATCTGGTAAACTTCGACTGACAAGTCAATCAACATGGTAAATAAGTTTCTGCTATGAGGATAAAGTTGTCTTTGGATCCGTTGGGTGTTTTTTTACAACGGGGCATAAGAATCAGGCCGCAGGGTGTGTCTTAAGAGGCTCGTTGTCGTGTTATGGTTTGTGTAGCTTGTATGATCATGTTACGGTCATGTACCTTAGTGTTCCTGTGGGACTCCTAACAGTGGATGCAGGGACTGTCCCTGACTCTGTCAACCTGCCTTGGGACTTTCCCCCCTCCTACTGGGTTGCTATGTCCATCCTTAATATGCAAGGAGGTGCCTAGCCTTATTATAACTTGAATATGCCATGTTTAGTTGATACCCCAGAGAGGCCTGCCCCCTTCTGAAGAGAAACAGAAGAGTAGATGGGGAGCCATACCATGGAGACGGTGCTGGGAGGAGAGAAAGAAGGGAAAACTGTAATATATGAGAGAATAAATTCTTTAAAAAATTAAGAGATTTATAGTCTAAAGTAATGTTCCTTCACATTTTTTCAGTATTTATCACTTTACAATCATTTTTTAGGAAGAAGTTACTACTGGAGATCAAAGAGTTCTGAACTAGCCTGTCATGATAGCATTTGTAATCAAATCTATTTAGAAACTGAGGAGTGTAAGACTTTTCTCTTAAAATCTTCCAAAATGAGTCTACACAGAGAACACATAGAATATCTTTCTCTCTTCCTTTTCTCTTCCTCACTGAAGGTTACAAATTCACCCAGCATTATCCTCATCTTGGATATTTATTCAGATGAACAAACAAAACAGAAAGTTCCACAAGAAGGCTGTGTTGCTTAATCAGACATTTTCAGTCTTACAGAGTCCCATATAGTCCCAGCTGGCTTTGAACTCACTACAAAACTGAAGTTGGTTTTGAACTCATGATCATCTTGCCTTCGCCTGTTGGATGCTAGGATTGCAGTGAAGCCCACATAGGTGGCAACACTCAAAATGTGAAGTGATTGGCAAAATTTTCTTATCATAAGTTCAAAACAAGAATTCAAACTATCCTTATTTGCAGATAACACAATTCTGTACTTTAAAGACACCACAGAATGTACTAGAAAACTCTTTATGTATGATAAACACAGTAAAGTTACAGGCTATGGAAATCAGTATTTATCAAAGAGCACTAGCCTAGCCTTAGTATATATCAACAGTGTTCTGGAGAAAGAAGTCGGGAAAAAATATTCTGTCCATAATAGCTTCAAAAAATTTTATATATATATATATATATATATATATATATATATATATATATACATACATAGAGAGAGAGAGAGATAAACGTAAGCAAAAAAGCGAAAACCTTCTATAACAAAATTTCATGCTTCCATAAGGAAGGATAAAAAGACACTGGACAGTGGAAAGCGTGTTTACGTTTCTGTCCAGGCAGAACTAAACTGTAAACATGACTGCACTATCAAAATCAATCTACAGATTAATACAACCCATAAAAATTCCCATGTCATATTTGACAAACGTAGGGGAAAAGAAAACCTCAAAAATCCACATAAAACCACAAAGGACCAAATACTCAAAGCAGTCCTGAGAGAGCAGGGTACGGGCCCCAAACTGTATCACAGAACCATCGTGACAACGACTGGTGCTAGTATAAAGACAAACAGTAAGATGAGGGCAAATGGTAAGACCCAGGACGGGAAATAGAGAACCCACTAATAAACAGTGAAGCTATGGCCACCAACTTCCTAAAATTTTTTGATGGTCCCTTTTTAGTTGTTATGTGCATTGCTGTTTTGTTTGTAGGTACGTATGTGTGAGGGTGTCGGGTCCCCTAGAAATGGAGTGTCAGATAGCTGTGAGCTGCCCTGTGGGTGCTGGGAACTGAACTAGGGTCCACTGGAAGAGCAGCCGTCTCTCTAGCCCCAGTGGTCACCTAATATTTGACAAAGCTGGCATAAACGCCCAATGGGGATAAAGTGGTGTATTCAACGAATGGTGTTAGCAAAACTGGATAGCTGTCAAGAGGAAAAAAATAGATTTGTGCCTTTCGTTCTTTATAAAAATTAATTCAAAATGGATCAAAGGTCTTAATTTTTAACATCTGAAATGCTGAAACGGCTAGAGGGAAACGCAGGGACATCCTGCAGGACGCTGGAGTAGGCAAGTGCTCTCTGAACAGGTTGTCAAGAACACAGGAACTAGCCCCAGGAGTCAACACATGGGACCCCATGAGACAGAACTCATTGAGAGAAACTATAAGCAGAGCGAGCACACAGTCCACAGAATAGAAGAGATCGTTATTAGCTGTGCGTCAGAGTGGGGACCAACATCCAGAATCCACAAAGAACTGGTCTAATCCAGACGTCTAAATGACACCGTACCAGTGGGAGCAGAGCAGTGCTGGCACTCTGCCTCCTGTTGATGAGAGTTCCCTATACTCTCTATCCTTCCTACATTAATAGTATCACATTTTCTTGTAGTTGTTTGTGGGGTGGGGGCTGTCTGTCTGTCTGTCTTTTTGAGACAGAGGTTCACCAAGCTGGCCTCAGACTTAGAGATCCTCCTGGGTACCAGGATTAAAGGTGTGTGCAGCCATGCCTGCCTTTGTCTGTGATTTTCATCTTTAAAACTATGGTACCTCACTTTCATGTTTATTTCCCTGAAAGATATTGAGCATCTTTCAATGTCTTCACTGGCCATTACTAGATACTCCTTCAAGAAGGACCACCATCTTTGGAAATTATACAAAACATAATGGATTTTGACTTTTAGATCTCTCTAAGTGCCCTCTTCTGTTAATATCAACTGCATTCCTACTGCTGGGCGTCTGGACTACAGATTCCTCCGACTTACAGAACTGAAATTGCATTGCCTGAGCCCACCCTTTCGCTGTTGTACACGTGAACTGTCACTTAGCTGTAGTATGTTGTTATTCTGCAAGCGAACTTTAGTCAGAATGTTGTTTTACCGCTCATTGATCAACTGATTGGCTGGTGTGGGTGTCGGTGGTGCACGTCCGTGTGTAGGTACCTAATGCACCTGTGGGGAGACAGGCAGATGTAGTTGGGCATTCTTTACCGTTTCTCGGCCTCTGAAGCAGGTCTTGTCTTCTCAGGTAGGAAGAAAGCCAGCAAGCCCTAGCAGCCTCCAGTATCCGCTCCTGGCCAGAGCGGGGATTACAAATGAGCAACAAATGCCTGGTTTATTGTACGGGCACCTGAACTCTGGTCTTTATGATGGTGCAGCAGGTGGATTTAACCAGTGAGCCATCTCCTGGCCCCTCATTATATATTTTTCCTGCCATTGTCTAAGCACTCTGAAATTCAAAGGTATTCTATTTTGAGGACAAGTAGTGTCTCACTATGCAGTCAAGGCTGGTTCAAACCCCCTGTCCTCCTCCCTCAGCTTCTCAAGTGCCGGGATTTCAGGCATGCACCAATCCAGCAAGGTAAAAGACCATCTCAGCTGTTCTCTCTGAGTCAGGCTCCCATTGGTGCTCCTGGCCCAGACTGTGACCACCTCATTTTGGTATATTTGTGTGTGTGTGTGTGTGTGTGTGTGTGTGTGTGTGTGTGTGTGTGTGTGTGCAGTTTCACAGTTGTCTTGCCTTACAGTAATCAACTGTGACTCTATTGGTCTACTTCTAAACACTGTCCTGTTCTGCTAGTTTATTTGTGGGTCTTTGTGTGAGTCCCACGCCTTCTCACTAACAACTCTCTGGTAATCCTTTTAATCAGCTCACGTAAGGACTTGTGTTCCTCTTTTCCAATACTATCTTTCCGGTTTTATATGCTTAGAAATTTTATGTGTTTTTAGAATCGATACATCTATTCCTTTAAAATATAGACTGTTAAGACTTATTTTTAATTGCGTTTCTTAAGTCTCCTTAGCCAATGGTTTATCCGATCTGCTGCAGATAAATCAAGGAAAAGGTTCTCCTCTGACTTTTAATGCTGTGCCTTGGGGCAGGCTAGCGGATGTAACTGTCAGGAAAGGCATCAGCTCTGTTACAGGTTTGGTTTCTGTGTATCATATATGTATATGTTCCAGGTTTATATACATCATGTACGTATACATGATGCTGTCTTCTAACCTCAGGCCCTTAGATGCATCCTCCTTTCGTTACTAAGGCTACAGATTCCCCTTGGAGCCAGGGTACCTTGTTAAAGCACACAATTTAGGTAGATTCTGAATGGTGTCCCCTACCTCTGGGTTAGAGGAACCTTTGACCACTCTTATCTGTACTCACTAAGTTGGGCAAATGTCCTCACAGTAAAGGGAGCCACAGAACAGTAGGCACGGTGTCTTTCCCTTAGTCTTAATGTCTCACCGCATTCATGATTATATTTTTTTCATTTTTACTTTTTGAATTTTATGTGTATTAGTGTTTTGTCTGACTGTGGGTACGTGTACCATGCTTGTGTCTAGTGCCCCAAAAGGCTGCAGTTACAGATGGCTGTGAGCCGCCATGTGGGTGCTGGGGACTGACCCACCATAACACAGCAAGCACTGAGCCATCTCGCCCACCCCTTGGTTATGGTTTCCATTGGCTAAGACAACTTTGAGGAATCTAAGAAGTGAAGATCTTATTTGGGCTTGAGTTTTCCTCTCGTGTGTTATTGGTTGTAACTTTTCCCACATCCTATCCACAACACCCTTGGATAAACTCACCTCCATTGTCTTCTGCTCTTGTTTCCTTGGGTCATATATTCTTCTGCGTGTGTTTCCTACCCCCACAGCCTACTGTCACACCAATGTGGTGATCTCCACAGAAAGAGGTGGCAGGGCTGTCCTCTTGTAACAAGTGCTCTTCATCTACTGGTAGGTTAAATGGTGTTTTCCCCCATTAAACATTTAACCTCACACCCCTTTCAGATAGGCTACGGGGATAGAAAAAAAGTCATACGGAAACACATACATACATATGAATACACGAATAAATACACTCACCAGGACCCGCGGATCCCGGCCCGCAGCAGCTCTCTGCTCCCAAACCCCGTGGGAGAGAGACCTCACCGCCTGGTCAGGTGGGCACTCCTGAGGCTGCAGAGCGGAGGAGACCACCAACACTGCCCACCCCTGCCCACATCCCTGGCCCAAGAGGCAACTGTATAAGGCCTCTGGGTTCCCGTAGGGGAGGGCCCAGGAGCGGCAGGATCCCTGCGCCTGAGACACCGCCGGAACCTGAAGGAAACAGACCGGATAAACAGTTCTCTGCACCCAAATCCTGTGGGAGGGAGAGCTAAACCTTCAGAGAGGCGGACACGCCTGGGAAACCAGAAGAGACTGCACTCTGTGCACATCCAGACGCCAGAGGAAAACACCAAACGTCATCTGGAACCCTGGTGCACGGAGGCTCCCGGAAAGAGCGGCGCAGATCTTCCCGGTTGCTGCTGCCGTGGAGAGGACTTAGGCAGTACCCCACAAGCAAACTTGAGCCTTGGAACCACAGGTAGGACCAACTTTTCCCCTGCAAGAAACCTGCCTGGTGAACTCAAGACACAGGCCCACAGGAACAGCTGAAGACCTGTAGAGAGGAAAAACTACACGCCCGAAAGCAGAACGCTCTGTCCCCATAACTGGCTGAAAGAAAACAGGAAAACAGGTCTACAGCACTCCTGACACACAGGCTTATAGGACAGTCTAGCCACGGTCAGAAATAGCAGAACAAAGTAACACTAGAGATAATCTGATGGCGAGAGGCAAGCGCAGGAACCCAAGTAACAGAAACCAAGAATACATGGCATCATCGGAGCCCAATTCTCCCACCAAAATAAACATGGAATATCCAAACACACCAGAAAAGCAAGATCTAGATTCAAAATCATATTTGATCATGATGCTGGAGGACTTCAAGAAAGACATGAAGAACTCCCTTAGAGAAACGCAGGAAAACATAAATAAACAAGTAGAAGTCTATAGAGAAGAATCACAAAAATCCCTGAAAGAATTCCAGGAAAACACAATCAAACAGTTGAAGGAATTAAAAATGGAAATAGAAGCAATCAAGAAAGAACACATGGAAACAACCCTGGACATAGAAAATCAAAAGAAAAGACAAGGAGCTGTAGATACAAGCTTCACCAACAGAATACAAGAGATGGAAGAGAGAATCTCAGGAGCAGAAGATTCCATAGAAATCATTGACTCAACTGTCAAAGATAATGTAAAGCGGAAAAAGCTACTGGTCCAAAACATACAGGAAATCCAGGACTCAATGAGAAGATCAAACCTAAGGATAATAGGTATAGAAGAGAGTGAAGACTCCCAGCTCAAAGGACCAGTAAATATCTTCAACAAAATCATAGAAGAAAACTTCCCTAACCTAAAAAAAGAGATACCCATAGGCATGCAAGAAGCCTACAGAACTCCAAATAGATTGGACCAGAAAAGAAACACCTCCCGTCACATAATTGTCAAAACACCAAACACACAAAATAGGGAGGGAATATTAAAAGCAGTAAGGGAAAAAGGTCAAGTAACATATAAAGGCAGACCTATCAGAATCACACCAGACTTTTCGCCAGAAACTATGAAGGCCAGAAGATCCTGGACAGATGTCATACAGACCCTAAGAGAACACAAATGCCAGCCCAGGTTACTGTATCCTGCAAAACTCTCAATTAACATAGATGGAGAAACCAAGATATTCCATGACAAAACCAAATTTACACAATATCTTTCTACAAATCCAGCACTACAAAGGATAATAAAGGGTAAAGCCCAACATAAGGAGGCAAGCTATACCCTAGAAGAAGCAAGAAACTAATCGTCTTGGCAACAAAACAAAGAGAATGAAAGCACACAAACATAACCTCACATCCAAATATGAATATAACAGGAAGCAATAATCACTATTCCTTAATATCTCTCAACATCAATGGCCTCAACTCACCAATAAAAAGACATAGATTAACAAACTGGATACGCAATGAGGACCCTGCATTCTGCTGCCTACAGGAAACACACCTCAGAGACAAAGACAGACACTACCTCAGAGTGAAAGGCTGGAAAACAACTTTCCAAGCAAATGGTCAGAAGAAGCAAGCTGGAGCAGCCATTCTAATATCAAATAAAATCAATTTTCAATTAAAAGTCATCAAAAAAGATAAGGAAGGACACTTCATATTCATCAAAGGAAAAATCCACCAAGATGAACTCTCAATCCTCATCTTCGGTTGGTTTATATACAAGTGTGCAATTTCTAGGCTTGAAAGTAAAATGATGCTATCTGGTGCTGGATAGAGGAGCCTTATTTTTTATTATGGCAGCTTGCTATTTTTGTAACATGGTGATTTGGTTGAACACAATAAAGTACAGTAGTAACTGATCTCCCCCTTTTCCTGGATGAGTGAGGAGATGATTAAATGTTGATATCAGCATCCATAAGCATATTCAGATGAGCTTCTGCTTCTGTTGAAAAGGATGCTGTTTGATTGTGGTCCGAAGCTTTGAAGCACTACTTGGCATCTCCTTCCTTGGAGGTCTCACTGTTTAAACATAACAGATTTGATAGCTTGTTGGTAAGGTGAGGTCCAGCTTGTCTCCACTAGGTCATCTTCATGTGAATCCGGTGGTTATACGGTTTTGTTCTAGGGATATTTCATTTTTTAAATAACGGTTTTAGCTGACATTCATGGAGAGAATGAATCCTTAGAACTGTGCCACTAGTGAAAGGAAATCCTGTCTAGAGTATGTTTCTTTACAAAGCTGTGTCACACCATCCTTTGGGCCCTCTGCTGGAAAAGTAGAATCAAGTCTCAAATAATGCCTTTTAAATTGTATCCTCTAGTATTATAGATGTAGGACAGTACTGTATCATACCTCTGTGGATGTAAAATAGCTTGTACCTGCTTTATGATACGTAGTAGTGACCATGCTTTATCAGAGCTGTTTTTAATGATGTTGCTCAGAATGTTTTCTTTCCAGATGATGATTGAGAAGCTAATTTAAAAAAAAAAATGGTGCCAGGTACCACAAGAGTATCAGAACTGTGCTGTTTTCTCGGGTTTTGTTTTTTTACTTTTTTTTTTTTAATGGAGTGTGCTGGATGTCTCTACAGTTTTGTTCAGATGACTGCAGAACCTGGAAAAGCTGTTGCTGCTGTTGATGCATAACACACTGCTATTATTGGTCTTTTTATATAAATATAAATATATATATACAGATATATAATTTGAATTTTTTGAAACTTTAGCTGTGCTGTCAACTTTGGAAAAAAGTATCCCCGTTTACTGTGTTGAGTTGGCACTGTACAGAAATTAACAGCCATATTGGTCTAGAAATGTTGAACTTAAGTTTTTTCCATTTGTACAGGGGTAACACACTGTATTAAATATGTAAGGTCTTATCTACGTGGGTTTGATTACAAAAACTAATAAAGTATTCTCTAAATTAAAAAAAAATACACTCACCAGGAAGGAATAAAAAACAAGTAAGGGAAACCCCACCCATGGTAAGCAGCGCACCTGGACCCCAGACTGTCTCTGCCGAGCGTGCATGATGCACCTGTAACGACTGCATCTGTAACGACTGCACCTGTAACTATGGCACCTGTAACTACTGCACCTGTAACTACTGCACCTGTGCCTCCTTCCCGCCATGATTTACCAACAGTCTGGTACCAGTGATGCCTTCGTGTTGTTGCTCCAGAACTCTCAGCAGAACGTCCCTTGCCTGTTTGTCTTTCCTCTTGCTTTGTTGCCAGTCCATTCCTGGCAATCTGTTGAAGGTTCCAGCAGCCATTTGGGATTTGAAGTAACCTTGTGACTTCTGGCCTGTTACTGTTTGGTGCCCTTCCATATCTAAGGGGTATTTGTTCCAGGACCACACAGGTAGCAAGATCCTTGGATGCTTAAGACATACACACACACACACACACACACACACACACACACACATACACACACACAAACACACGTATGTAAAACATAGTGTTTGTGGGTGATGTTGTATAATCCTCCCATAGACTTTAAGTCTCTCAAGATTACTGGAACTACCTAATGTAAGATACTTTTCTTTGAATAATTTACATAATTAATATCATGTAAATGTTTCCTATATCGTATTGTTTAGGGAATAATAAAGAAGGAAAACTATGTCTATTCATGTTCATTTCAGAAACAGCTTAGGAGAGTTTCTTAGCATGTTTTTTTAAGCTAGAAGCACGGAACTGTGTGCATGGACCAAGCTGTAGAGAGTCCTGGGTTGAAGGTATAAGCAAAAGAAAGAGTAGAGGAGACACCAAGGAGAGTTGTCTCTACCAGAGTCTCGATAGCGAGCCTCTGCTTCTCCTTGTTGGTGATGATAGTCTTTCTGTTGCTGATTTGAGTGGGGCATCTCTATATTGCCCAAGCTAGTCCCAAACATCTGAGTTTACACAATCCTCCTGCCTTAGTTACTCAAGTAGCTTGGGCTCTGGCCGTATACTGCCACTGGTTTAAAAGAAAGGATCTCTCCATCTATATTTGAATATGTAAGTTAGAAGCAGGGTTTACCGGTCCTAGGAGTCAGAGTGTGATGACTTCTTTCTTGAGTGTGTTGTCAACTTGACTACATCTGGAGTAAAATGAAACCCAGCATCTGGGTACCACTGTGAGAGTCCTGACTGAATCACTGAAGTGGGGAGACCCACCCAAAATCCAAACTTTTTGAGGTGGGAAGGGTCATCTTAAATCTGGGCGACATCTTCTGCTGCCAGCCTACAGAAAGGACATGGGGGAAGGAAGCTCTTGCTCTTCAACTGCTTGTCCTCACTCTCACTGGACAGTTCATGCCTTTGTTAGCGTTAGAGTCAAGCTCTTCAGGATTCCAGCATATAACAAAAACAAAAAAAAAAAAACAAAAAAAAAAAAACAAGCTCTGATACAGCCATCCTTCTTGAACTTTCCACAGGGAGAAAACCATTGTTGGCATAGTCAGACTATACTCTGTAAACCACTGTAGTGGTAAACCAAGTCTCATTTGTATATACGTAGGTTCACCATGTGAGTCTGCGTCTCTAGAGGAGCCTGACTAACACAGTGTCCACATGGCTTTGCTTTAACTATGATTTGCCCTTGACTCGCAGTATCTGCCACTTGTGTCTTCCAGAAAGTTAAGCCCTTGTTTGTGCACTCCAGTATGCAAATGCCACAGATATCCAATCCTTCACACCTTCCTCGTCCATCCATGGTAGGTCAATTGTTTTTCCCTAGTAAACGTTTAACTCATTAATATTACCAAAGTTCAGTAATGAAATGTTTTGGTTAAGATTCAGATGGAGTCCAAATTGGAGAACGCACACAGTGATCAGGTGACTAATAAGGAGTACCAGGAAGGTAAGAATCTAGGGAGTGGGAGTGGAGGTGTTTTCCATAGTCCCAGCATATCTGAAGCCGTGACCTCCCCGACAACACCAAAGGAAAGCAGGACAAGACCCTGTCCTGTTACAAAGAGGTCCACATATAGCCTGAGTGCACGAAACAGATCAACCTTCATATCTCCTTCTTTCTCCTTCAACATTCTCTTCCCCCTCTTCTGAGCCTCAGTCTCCAGTCAAGACTGGCATCAACCCTCACAGAAACCCTCCCTCCATTTTGTTTTTCTTGTTTAGCCAGAGGCATTTGGTATCATGATGAAATCAAGATTTTTTTTTCAATTTATAAACTTCTTGCCTCTCTGTGTTCTGACTGCTGCTAGTTGAAAGCATATTTTGTCATTTTTCAAACTCAGAAGCTATCTCAGTTAAAATTTCATTTCTTTTTACTAGACTGCAAAAAAATGAAAAAAACAAAATTCTGAAGCACTAGTTAAATGTCTGTTTATCCAATTTAATAATTGGCAGAAAGAGAAAACCGTTTCTTGCAAAATTCTCTTTGATCAATCCTTAAAGAGCTTCAAATTGGATGTATTTTTACAATGTATTTGGTCCATACACATCCGTAAAACTTTCCTCTGAACTTGGAAGCCAAATTAAGTCTAAGTAAGAGTGCTCAGGGAGAGGGATGAGGGTGGGTCTCCGTGGTAAAGTGTTTGATTAGAGTATATGAGATCCCAGGATTAATATTCAGGGTTGGGGGAAAGGAATTCATTATTTCAAGCTTATAAATTGATAGAGCACAGTAAATTAATAAGATATAATAATGTCGTTTTGTATTATTAGCATTGATCTTGACTGACCCCTGAGTGAGTGATTCACTTGGCATGTTTAGAAACATTTAAAAGTAGATTAGATAATGAGTTTGTGCAGGGAGATTCGGTGAGCTAAGAGCTTAAGTGCCAGTCTCTGCAGAAAGTGTGAAGCATCTCCTTCCTGGGTGTCTGTGCAGTGGGAACATTTCCTGTGGTTGTGTGCACTGGTGATGTCCGGTCAGTGGTTGTCTTCCTAGGGACAAAGGAATCTTTGAGCAAACACAGTGATGGGAACTTCCCCCGAGCTGACTAGATTACACCATGCTCACGCTAGACTTCATAGCTTAGGAAACAGCAATGTTTAAAGATGTCACTGTTTAAATAATGACTTAGATCTGTTAGATTGGAAATCCCAGCTCATATTGTAAGCCATTTCTAAAACATCTAAGTGGACTTGTGCCTTATCATGAAAAAAGAGTGGGTTGGTTAATTTAGAGTTTGTTGCTGACCTAAATTTTGAATTAGAAGATTATAATCACAGCAGTACATTCCCAAACAATCCAGGTGAGAAAACTGTGTCCACAGTTGACTTTCCGAGGCTGGTAAAATAGCTTAGTAAAGAGCTTTGCCTTGCCTCTCTAGGTATTGGATTACACACACACACACACACACACACACACACACACACACACGCATACTCACACACACTCACACTCACTCACACACACATTCACACACACACTCAAACTCACACAGAAGGAGAGAGGCAGACAGACACACACATTCACATACACACACTCACACACACACATACACTTACGCACACACTCACACATACACACTCACACACACTCACACACTCACACACTAACACATACACACAAACTCACACACAGAGAGAAAGAGAGAGGCAGACAGACACACAGACACACACACAGAGACACACACACACAGAGGCACACACACACACACACACACACACACACACACGCCTAAGTAATTTTTAACTTTCGAGGCAAGAAAATTATTTCTCAAAGGTCTACTTAAAGTATCAATACCACAAATAACATATATCTGGTTAATTATCTTTAGATGACCCAAAATTTATTAAAATCAATCTCCCACTATTTTTTAGTAAAGACAAACAAGTTAACATAAGGTGGAAAGCTGAATAAATGATTGAGTAATTTGGGAAGTGGATGAATCTCTTACTAGAATGCATGGTTTAGAGGTGGTAGCTTGTGGATGGGTAGCATTCATGATACCCTGTCAGAGGACCACATTGTCACCACCAAGCAGGTCACTCCAAGCTGTGGGATTCATTAACATCTGTGGCTTCTAAGAAGTAACATATGAATAGTATTTCCAAGTACTAGTGTATAAATGCATACTAATGAGGAGTTAGCTATAGTTACTATGCATCTGCCTTATAAGCAAAATATCTCTTTCTATACCATGAAGGTGTGCAGTAACATTCTGGCATACATTTCATAAGTGGGACCATGTATATGCTGTGCATGTGCATGCGCACATGTATGTGTGTCCCATACACATGAGTGTGTGGTCTGTACACCCATGTATGTATACTCAGAAGCCAGAGTGGGACATCGGGTATCTTCTTCTGTCGCCCCGAGACAGGTCTCTGACTGAACTGGAGGCTCGTCTTTTTGGCTATGGTCAGTAAGTTCTCGGGATCCACGTATCTCAACTCCTAGTGCACACGCAGCGGCGCCCATTTTTTTCCCGTGGTGCTTGGGATTTGTGCTCAGATTTTGGTGCTTGCTGAGCGAGCGCTCTTAGCCACTCATGTCTTCAGCCCCCCTCTTAAATTGGACTCTGAATACCCTGCTTCGTGTTTTGTTTTACTGTTCAAGCTATTCAGATTGATATTAATATTTAGAATGCCCCAGTGAACATGGAAACAGCAGCCCTCTCGGTAGCAGGGTTCTACGCTGCATCAAAGGCATAAGTCCCTAGGCTGTACTTTCGCCGCACACAATGGCCTTTGGAAGAACATGCAGCTGATATGTGGTGGGAAGAGGTGATATTCTTTTCAAGTTCTTTTCAAGGTCTAACTCTGGTTCTCACTCCCACCTCATGAGTTATGGTTTCCCCTCTGGTTTCTTCCACTTAGCAGACAGCTCGTGCGAGTCCAACGAAGTTGTATCAACCCTTGTTATGAACTGTAAGCTAGTGGCTATGTACTGTAATATTAACATGAAACTTGGAGAGTCAATGAAATGCCCCAAAAGTCTGTGCCAGGCACCCCAGACTGGGTTGTCTGACCCCAAATGCATGTAGGAACAGGCACAATCTGTGTCAACACGAGCATGCACCAGGAAGGCCAAGCGCTTTGGAGGATGTCAGTCCTTGCCTCCTATCTCAGTTCACTCCTTAATCCCTGGGCACTTCCTTCTCCGGCTTTCTTCTGCTGTGTGAGGAAGGGGTAGCAACCCTATCCTGTACACTTGTTAAAAGGATTAAATAAGATAATATACGGAAGACACGTGGAGCTAATTCTCCCATTTGCTTCCCTTCACACGCTGTTTCTAATGTAACACCAGACTGAAAGCTGGCAGATCTATATTTTAATTGAGCACGGGAAGCAACGAGGCTTTGAGCAGCAGGTGCATAAACTAAAGCAACTTCACCTTCGCTCCTTTAATAACTAGTTTCCCGTCTGGCATGAGGAACACTGAAGTCTGGGGCTGGTATATTCAATACCCTGAGAAGAGTGACTTAAAGAAATGCCGTATAATCCAAACAACATTATACCAGGGGCGACCTGCCTGAGCAGGCTGCAAGGGACTTCTTTGTTACAAAGTCCTGAGGGTTCTAGGAAAGCCAAAGGGTTTCATTCCTCTGATAATCAGATTTAAAAAAAAAAAGATCTGGCCAGTAGAAAGGAGCAAAAACAAGGCACAGCACTATCTGGAAGGCCCGGAACAGTTTTTATGTGGTAGTAATTATCCCAGCAGAGCACAAGTAAGATTATTAATTTGTTTGCTACTTCCCGGTGATGAGATGTGGGCTGTGAGCCTCCCATTGTGTGCCCCACTCTGCCCCCAATCTATGTACTCAAGCAGGCCTTTCTCACAGCCCAGCAATTAGGTGTTATTGACATTGTAATCTCTGGACATCTTCTTAATGGGCCCAAAAGACACGGATCCCATAGATAAAACCTCAAAGTAACACTTGTGTTTAAGCACCTTGTCAGGAAGAGAAGGCCCAAACATCAGTATCTGCAGCCCAGGAGAAACTAAAGCCCCGATTACATTGTATGACTGATTTTTCTTGGGTTTCTAGGAAAGAAATACCCAAGGTTTCACTTGAAACCTTCTGGAGAATAGCAGAAGGACCGTAATGTAGTTGATAAAAGTTTTCAGAATCTTTTTCACACTTTAAAAAATTGGGTGTGAAAATGTTTTCTTCACCGTCTTTTTGCCACTACTTGTCGAGGCTAAATGTTAATTAAAAATTGATAAGCAACTTCGGGCATCTGTAAAATTAAAATCCAACAAAGTAGGGTTAGCTTATACATCATTTCTAGACCACCAACCATAATCATGACGAACAGAATTTGAAGATCAGATTCACGCTGACAGGTGTATTTTAAAATATAATTACGTGTAAAACTGATACAGGGCGCCGTTTCATTTCTAACTAAACATTAACGTGTTTATAAGGACTGGATGTGAGCACACATTTATAATCCCAGCACTTAGGAGATGAGACAAGAGTTTGACTTGGCTTCCAAGCCAGGAAGGAGTACAAACCGAAACCCTGTCTCAGACAGCAAAGTGTAGACGGCATTAACCCCTGAATTATATTTAAACGCCAGGGCTAACCTGATTGTCTAAGTACGGAGTATAAAGATGCTGTAAATGTTAGTTAGTGATGTCATTGTCAACAACCTTTGCTCCTTTGCTGTCACCAATTCTCTGTTATTGAAATAGTATAGTATTAAATTACATGCAGGCCTGAGCCGATTCTCTTTCCTGGAGACCTTTCCTTGTTTCCACACATTTATTCTGAGATGGTTCCTGCCTGAGACAAAAGCTTTAGGGCAGTGGACAAGAAACTGACGCCTGGGTCATCAGTAGTCTTACCCTTTAATTGATCCTTGCAGATGCTGTAAATTCTGCATTTACGTAGGAAAGGGCCCAGGAACCAGCTAAAGAATTATGTATTAAAGAAGCTATGACAGAATCCAAAGGCTTTCTGAAGAGTTGTCCGTGGGTCAAAGGTACTGCACATGTGACAAGGGAGGGTGGGAGTGCACCTGTGCGGTAAAGAGCTTGCCTACCATTTACTAGGTCTTCCTTAGTTCAAGTCCCACGACTGTGCGAAAGAAAAAGGCAAATGAAAAGAAAGGGTAGCCACAGTTTGAAAACACAGTGCAGAGCATCTGTGAATCCACGAGGCTGCTACCAGCTGTCTGTAACTCCAGTTCTAGTGGCGCCAACTTCTGCTGTCTCCAGGGGCACAGCACACACAAGGTACACAGATATGCATGCACATAAAACAGCCCTACATACAAAAGTAATCCTCTCTAAAGGATGCTTTAGAGAGGAGCCTTTAGTCTGCTTCTATTAAACTGGATTTGCTTGCATTGTTTAAGTAGCAGTGGGATGCATGTGCCTTTAACTTTTCCTCAGAAGTGTTACGTTTTCAAATTTAATTATAGTATTTTGCTGTGTGTGTCTTGGGCTTATTTTTACCTGCTGTAGAGTTCATTCTACAGTCATACGAATTAATCATCCTTAATTTCGACATCTGAATTTGAAATGCTTTGAGAGCAAAACCACAACACCACAAGTAGAAATTTGTATGCTACGAAATTTGCACGAAATCTTCAGGCCGTCTGAAAGAAAAGAAATTCCTTTTTTTTTTTTTTATTCTTTTGTAGTGCCAGGGTCAAATGCAGGACCTTGAGAATACTAAGCAAGTACACACCAAAACTACAAAAGAATGCTGGCCCCGAGAATTTGGGGTGTTGACTATAACAATCTATACAACAAATTCATTCTCCTTTGGTGGGAATTTAGAAGACAGAGCCACACTGCTGTAAACATTCAATATTTTCCATATTGTAGTGTATAAAAGACTCATGGCATCGAATAACTAAAAACAATTTCTGAATCAGAAACTTATTGGATACCATCCAGTCATGCTAACAAGGCAATGGGCCACACCCATGCCAGAATTGCTAAGTTTGTATTGACCCAAATTTCTACTAATTCTTGGGATCCCTACTTGTTCAATATGGCCCATCTTGCAAGGTGTCAAATTGCGCCTCATTTTTTTTAAATTTCAAACGTCTGAGACCTGGTGAGGAATATTGTTTTATGTGTTTACTGGTCTTCTGGGTTTCTTCGTATGTGAATTGCAGTTAGCTGTTTTTTTCTACTCATTATTGGACAATTCTCCTTCCCCTCAGTTTTGAAGTCTTTTTATTTTTATTCCTAACCTCAGTCCTTTGTTATTTGCTTCACAAATACCTCCTCTCTGTCCCTGTTGTATCTTTTTATATAATATTTTAGTATTTATGTATTTATTTTATGTGTATGAGTACACTGTTGCTGACCTCAGACACACCAGAAGAGGGCATCAGATCCCATCACAGATGGTTGTGAGCCACCATGTGGTTGCTAGGAATTGAACTCAGGACCTCTGGAAGAGCAGTCAGTGCTCTCCACTGAGACATTTTTCCGGCACCCCACCTCCTACCACCCGTGTAAGTTTTAATAGTACTTTTGATGTCCTTTGTTAAACTAAACTTGATGATTTTTTTTAAAATCTCTTTATTGATTCTTTGTGAATCTCCCATCATACACACCAGTCCCACTCAGCTCCCTGTCCCCTCATATCCACCTTCCACCTTTGCAACTCCCCCACCCCTTAAAAAAACACACAAGGATAAACAAAACGAGGCATAGAAAACATCTCACTGTGGAAGCTGTGGTGTGTCACAGTGTGTCCCACAGTATATTCTTCTGTCCATGCATCTTCACTTGCAAATATTCATTGCAATGAGTCACTGGTCTGGTTCCAGATCTCTGGTTTCTGTGACACCATCAATATTGGATCCTCACCCAGACTTCTCTGGTTATCCTGTTGTTGTCCTGTGTCATGGAGACCCTGCAACTTTGGATCAGCAGGACTGGCCCTTTACACTGGGTTCACAGATGATGTAGATTTTAGGGTGGGCCATGCCTCCAGAGCCAGCTCCACTCTGCTGCCCACTTGAGGCTCAGGGCCACTCTCTGAAGTGCAACAACCAGCTATGAACAGACCAACTCTCCCTAGCTCCAGACCTTGAGGCTGGCTCTCCCAAGCACCCACCACCATGGCCAGCTTTCTGCCTTTCATGACCCAGGAAAAGGTTTTGATTTTTAATTTCCACACACTCATATTTTTCAAACTTGTAATTTTGAACTTGTTTTCTTAGCTTCTTTTTGTTTTTAATAAAAAAAAATCTATTGTCTGAACTCTATACATACAGCTCCTAAAAACACTATCAACTTGATTTTCATATTCAGCTTTTAAAGCACTAGGACTAATTGTGATACCCTGAATATCTGTTTTTAAGAGAACCTTTTACAAGAACACTTCAGGGCTTGGAACACAGCTAAGTATAAGATCATTCACCTTACGTATATTTAGTTCTCTGGTTGAGTACTTGGCACGCGTGTGCGTGCACACGCACGCGCACACACACACACACACACAGATACATACAAATGTAAAACAGACACATCTATACATGTGCACAAACACAGACACATGGAAATGAGATACGCACACACACTCACTCACTCATATTAAGTCTATTGCATCTTTGAAAGACATTTATGCCTGTTCTGTCTGAAACATGGTTCCTTTCAGGACAAGCATCTGTACGGGTTATTATGTCTAGTCCTACCCCTCTACAAACACAAAACAAAAGCACTGAAACTCCAAATCTGTTTCTTGTGAATTCTATCTTTGCTGTGATAGGGCCTTTGCAGATACAATCAAATCAGGATGAAGTTATTAGGGGGTTAGCAATGAAATGGGGACATTCCTGCTTTTTCCAAAAGTCGCTGATCCTCATTTGGGCCCACAAGTAACTGAAAGCAGACTGAAAGCATGACATGTCTTCCTTTATTTTGTGTCTGTCTGTCTCAATTTAGCTGAAGGCACAGAGTTAAGTCACTGCCCTTAACTTTTCCTCTTGAGTTGCCTTGTATCCTAGAAACGACACAGATTCTCCAGAAAAAGGGGACCCTGGCACCAATGAGGACAGTTTTCAGTAAGGATAAGGCTGCATCTTGGAGCAGAAGTAAACATCTAAGGGCCACTGTCTTATCTCTTCAAGCAAGAATGACTTCTTTGGACCATCCCAAAGTACCAGAACTGAGACAACAGTCAGAGAAACAATACTTTTATCAAGACAGCTTAATCATGTATTCTTCTGGTCCCTTGGCACAAAACTTTCTGTTTAAATATAAAGTTCATGTCTATACCCTGAAGGTGAACATGAGGTCAATGAACCCCTTTACCTGTTCTTACCGTGTAACCTCATTAAATAAATCCCCTCCCTCTGTTTTTTCCCAATTGTTTGTCTCTTTAATGGGTAGATAGGACACAACTGATAAGCCATAGCTTGTTGGGGCTTCCAGACTTGGGTTTTTATCCTAAACACTCTGGTTATACCAACTCAGTGTGTCTGGTGTCAGTATTAGAGATAAACACTCAGCAGTCCCAGGGAAAGCACTGAATGGTGACAAATTGGGCTGGAAGAAAGGAGAGAAAGAAGGGAGATAATGAAAGAGAGAGTAGAGAAGGAAGGGAAGGGGCAGGGGGAGAAGAGAAAGAAGAGATTGAATGATTCGATTGCTAGTGGCTAAGTGCTGATTGGTGGTAATCACTATGGTGATGGTGATGGTGATGGGGCTGTGACGAGGCAAAGAAGGCAAGTGCCCAGTGTCAGAGGAAGCATGGCTGTCTGGCTTCAGACGCTTGGGCTTTAGACTTAAAGCCTACAGAACTAAGAAAGAATGTATTTCTGTTAAGCCGACCAGCTTGGGAAATATAGGTTCAAGTACTTGGTACCACATTAGGTGGCAGTTTGGGGAGGTTATAGAACCTTTGGAAGGTGAAGCCCTATTGACAAGAATATACCTCAGGGGTGGGCATTGAGGTTTGGTAGCCTCACCCCCATTCTGCTTATGCTTTACCCCTCCCCTCCTTCCTGTGTGTGCATACAAATGCTTCCTGCTCCCCTCTCTCCCACCTCCCACTACTAAGCCTTCTCCCACTGTGATGGACTCTGTTCCTCTGCAATCATGAGACAAAACAAACTCTTCCTTAGGTTGTTCTTGTCAGACAGTTTTATCACGACAGAAAAGTGACTTGAAGCAGAAACTATAAGCGGAAGAGTGAGGTTTTTACTTGGCTGTGTTGGCTTTTGGGAGGAATGAGAACGACTTTAGAACATTGGACTAGAAAGGCACTGGACGTTGTAGTAGTGCATACCTGGCCATGCTACAGGGAGCCTGGACGACTGGAACAATGAGAGCTACATGAACAGTAGAATCTCAGCTCAGGAGGACTCAGAAGGGAACTAGAACTTTTTCCAACTGGGCTAGAGGCCATTCATGGGATGCTTCAGCAAAGAATCTGGCTATGTTTACCCATGTCCTGAAAACTTACATAAATCTAAACAATGGACTAATTTATTTGGTGGAGGAAGACTTGCAGCAGGAGTGTTGAATCTGCGGTGTGGTTATTACTGATTGTACTCATTCAGACCTACAAAGAAGAAGAGCAAGAGGCAAGGTAGAAATAAATGACAGCTGCGCAGTTTGGAGAAGAAAAGAGCTTCGGAAGCATCACATCCACAGTTGTATTGAGAGTCTGTGATTGTTAAGGAGGTCAGCATCATTAAAGAAAGCCTCCTACTCTCCTTGAGAAGACTTGAAAGAACTCTCAAAGCAAGACCACAGCCAGCTAAGCTTCCATTTTGGGAAAGAGGGATAAAGGCTTGATAGCTAATAAGAAGCAATTGCTTCAGTGGACACACTTTGGTGCGGCTGTGGTTCAAGAGGCCAGGGTACACCCCAGACTTAGTGCCATCCATGTGGCACTGGTTTTGGAGACAAGAAAAATGCAAGATTGAGGGAGCCCCGTAGTTTCAGAAAGCAACTGAGACCAGGAGATATGTCACAGGGTCATAGTTCCTTCAAAGATGCTCTGAGAAGCCACTGAATGAAGCTATTAAAGGTTGTGGTAGAGACCTCCAAGATATTGGAGATGCTACGATCATGAAGCATCATCTAGCCAGGAGACTTGCATACAGGGGGTAAAACAAGCCCAAGACAGAGATTCATATTGCAGGCAGCTAAGCTGGAAGGGCAGAACCACCTAAGCCCTTTGAAACCAAAGCCCCAGATACTGGGCATGGAACCCCAGGATTTCATATTCGCCTGCCGAGTTTCAGCCTTTGTGATCTTATCTTTCCTCACTGTGTTCTCACCCCTCCCTTTTGGACTGGAGATGTGTTGTTGTAAAAATATAAAAATAAAAAAGATATTGTTGGTTCTTTTACCCTGCTAGCTCTGGCACTGCACACATCCCAACTCCTCAGCGGCCCAGAGTCTCCTCTCGCCACACACTTTCCTACACTCAAACCATCACATAAAAGAACACACAACACAATAATCTTTGACCCAGTTGGTAAGATATAATTGCCCACTTAAACATACAAAACCCGGTACCATCCATCCCTTAAGAACATTGATTAACCTGTAAAAATACACCGAGCAGAATCTTAACATCACCTGCCATGGCTTCTCCGCCCTCTCTCTCTCTCCTGTCCTCCCTTTCTCTTCTAGTCTCCTCTTCCTACAAACTTCTCTCCCGCCCATCCTCCCTTCTCCTCCAATGACAGGCCTCCTTCTATCCTGTACCTGCCCCTCACCTGTACTTTACAAATTCAATGGCAAGGTGGTTCTGGTGAAGTCACCTGAGTTCTGAGTATGTGACTAGGCAGCTGTCCTTGGGGCAGTGGAATTAGCATCAAAATACAGATAACTTCAGGGCAAACCACAACAGAGATGTATATAATATGTCATTGCAGGTTAGGAATAAGTAAATTCTCCTTTTATTCAACTGGGTATCATAATTAAGAAATTGCCATCAGTCTTAAAAGAGATTTTGAACTTTTCAACTGTATTGAGACTGTTAAAAAACTATGGGAACTTCTGAAGTTGGTCCAAAGGTATTTGCATTACAATATGACCATGAACCTATGGGGACTTTGGGGTAGAATATCCTGGTTTGAATGAGAAATCTTCTGCCACAGGCATGGTCGCCAGCTGGTAGTATTGACTGGGGAGGTTATGAGAACTTTAAGTAGAACCTTGCTGTAGGAAATACATTGGAATGCGGCCTCTCCCTACCTCTCCCTTTTCCTTGCCCCCACCTCTTGCTCCCTCCCTCCCTCCTCTTCTCTCCTCTTCCTATGTGTGGATGAAAATTTGATCAACTACTTTCTCATTCCTGCTATCATGCTGGACCTTCCCCACCAAGAGGGGCTCCATCACTCTGAAACCCTAAGCAAAAAAAACCTCTTTCTTCCTTAAGTTGCTTCTATATAGTTACACTTAAAAGAGACAAATGCATGAATCAAACCCAAGCTAACAATGTAACACCTGAATCAAGCCCAGAGTAATACTGTAACAATGTAACACATCCATAGTCAGACTACATTTTAACAATGCTGGAGGGCTCCAGTCTTGTCATTTTGCCTCACAAGAGGTGGTAAGAAGTCCTACCATTGGCTAGCTGCCATGCTGAAGCCACCGCTTCCTGTTTGGTTAGAGCACTACTGCTCCCCAGCTTCAAGACTTTCTTTCTTATAAGGTCTGAAATAGGCTAAAGCTCCGGTGGGAATGGGATTGCTGCACCCCTGGCAGTTAGCGAACTGACAAACATTTGACAAAAGTGAACTTCGGTGTCTGGGGAGTTGGCTCAGTTCGTAGTGCTTGCCTGGCAGGCACGAGAACCTGAATTTAATCCCAGAACTCATGGGAAGGTCTTAGGCATTGTGGCTCTCTCTTATCATCCCAGAGCTGGGGAAATAGAGACTGGAGCATATCTGGGGCTCACTGGCCAATTAGCCCAGCCTAATAGTGGGCTCCACGATAATAACAGACCCATCTCAAAGTAGAGGGATGGCGTTGTTAGCAATGACATCTACAGATACCTGTGTGTCTATGTACCCATCCATACACAAGGACACACACACACACACACACACACACACACACACACACACACACACCCTGAGTCTCAACTCAATTTGATACAGCAAGGTCATGATCTCAATATCCCCAACTGTTCTCACCCTAAAGAGGGTATCACAATGGAGTCTCCCTGAGAACAGGCCCAAGCACCCTTTTCCCTTTCCCTCCCATCAAACCACTGTTTCTGTTCCCCTTTCCTTTTGGTGGAAACCTGGGAGATACCTAGGAGACTTATGAAGCTGCTGAGTCCTTTCTCTCCAGCATATACATTTGCACAGACACTTTGGGTTACCTATTACACTCTGAATTGCCCTTGCTTCGAAGTATCACATGTTAGGGTCACCAAGGAACTCACTCTTTCACATTTTTCATACTTTGTCACTTCTCCTTTAGTCCTTTAACATGTCTCTGTGGCTCTCAGGCTGACATCAAGTTCCAGTTAAGCAGGGAGAGCTATTCACAGCCCTGCCGCTCTCCTGCATGGGCTCTCCAGCTGGGTTTTCATAGATGTCTTTACCTACGTGGCTGGTCTTCTGCATGGTTTCTGGGTTCATTAGTATTCTGCTGACCAAGCGCAGCCTGATACAGGCAGTCAGATTCTTCTCTCTCATCAACTAGGCTACTCCAGGCTTCTTCAAAATGGACTTGAGGTTCTCAAGAGCAAATCCCAAATTTCTAGTAGCTCCATCATTTGCTCTTGTATTACCAGTCAACTAAAATTATGTGGCCAGAACCAGGGCCAGTGTGGGAGAAAATCACAAACGCTGTAAGTCTATGGAACACACTGTCATCTAGCTTTCCCTTTCGCTTTGTCATTCATTCATTCATTCATCCATCCATCCATCTCACAGACTTTAGGAACATCTACTGTAATCAAAGCCTGGGGTTAGGTACTAAGGATACAGAGGATTTTCCAGGGCTTGAAATTCATATTTTAAGACAGTTACCGAGACTAGAACTTTGAGAAGTCAGATTTGCAAAGGTCCCAGGAAGTAGGGTGGTGAGCTCTGCGTTCTGCCTCATTTCTACAGAAATTGCTTTCTGGTTACTCAGGATCTATCAACAACCCTGGCTACCCAGGACTGCCTAACAATAGCTTCTTCCCCATAAGAGCAGCCCGGAATTGAAATACGTTGGGGAGGGAGGGGACGCAAAAGTTTTAAGAATATATTTTAACATCTCAATTAAGAAAAAAAATCACATTTGTTTGCTCATATGTAGTTCAAGCAGATAATTATATAATGATGGCATTTCCACTCAGTATTTAAAAGTCAAAGGTAGATATCAGGTGGGAACCGCTTACAGTGTAATCCTGGGAGCCCCAAGCTGTCTGTTTGTTTATAGAAACAGTTGCTCGCGACGGAATTCATGCTTGTGAAGTCACATAGACCAGAAGTTCAAATGAAAAGCTTTTCAAAAGAATGCACAGAACGTTTCTATGCTAAGGGAATTCTTGTCCCCCGTGATGAGGACAGTTCACATTTGGAGCCCAGCTTCTCCTGCGGAGGGGGTAGGGAACAGAGTGGGGCTTCATTTTCTCACAAAAGGCACAATGTGAGGCACATCTGTGAACACGGTGCATAATTTGTTATGTTCTACAAAGAGGTGGATTTCTGTTATACACATACCAGAGCTGTTGAGCCTCACCCATGATCTCTCTATTCAGGCCCAGCAAAGAAACCGGTCTCCAGAAACTGAAAGGGGAGTAAATTTTTCTTTAAAAATTAGATACAGATTATCGCTTCAAAATGCAGGAGGGAATTTTACAAGTGATGGTGTGCCGATTAGCTTTGCAATGAACATCCAGCCCTTTATAGAAACGCATACTAGCGGTGGTCAGCTGTGACAAATGTGGTTTATTACTCCCCAAACTGAACTACCCATCTAATGTAAATGAGGAATGTTGGGTGAACTTGAACTGCTTGGACATGAATGACCAGAGAATTTATTTGATGAGACATTAAAGGCTAACTATGGGAACTGTCCCTTTGATGGTCTGGTATAATCAGTTCTTTAGTTCATTAGCATGTCTTTCATAATTTCTATTATTCTTTTCTGGTTATCGAATGGCAACCTCAATGAAAAGACCAAAAAAAAGTTTATCTACAATAGTTCAAAAATAATAGCAACCTTACCTTTATTGGTAAGTATTCATATTTTTATATAATGAAAGAGACATTGTTTTCAAGTACAAGAAGGAGTTGGCTTATAAAAACATGGATGCATTCATTGTTGAATGTGTCACTCCCTGGATGATTTTTAAAATGTCTTCTGGTTTTTTCAATAAGAAAAACAGGCTTTCTGAAACGGACTGATCATTTGCCAAATCATTTCCCTTCCTACTGGTAACTGGGCAGCGTGAACTCTCACTGGGGGCACATCCTTGGTAACAACCCTGTGTAGGCTGGGTACCATAAGATGGCAACATTTTCTCGCCTACGTGTCTTCTCACTTTAAGGCAAGTGATGCTTTATCCCCAATGACTAATGCTAATGCCGTGTGTGTGTGTGTGTGTGTGTGTGTGTGTGTGTGTGTGTGTGTGCTGTATTTAAATATATCTTTTAAATCACCCACAGAAACTCTGAGAATAAATTACAAAGTCACGTTTCATGTTACTAGTGACTCTTTAAATAGAATTTCTCATTGAAACTTTGTCATTAAAACAGAAGGGTCTTTTGGCTGTGCCCATACAAGCATAATAAATTGTGTATGTTTGTGATCCTGAATGACTCTTGCCCATATGCTACCCTGCAAAGCTACATGAATGAGGTATTTACCAAATCAGGCCCACCACATTAAACAGAGAAACCATCTTTATCCATGGTAACTTATCAGTTTCAATTAATCAACCTTAACAATGGAAATTCTGATGTGTTCAAGCAACTTGAAAGCAATAGGTCATCTCCAGGGCAGCCATGTTGTGTCTTTGTGCCTATGGTTTCAAACAAAGAAACATCTCTAGTAAATAGACATACATATACATACATGTGCATATATATGCATACAAGTGGACAGTTACTGCTATGCTGTGCCGTGCCAGCAAAAATGCATGTGGACCATATATGGTTTTTTGTTTTTATCATGGCAAATGTAATCGTTTGCCTTCGAGTATTACTTTTTGAGCTCTGCAAGTTTAAACAAAAGGAAAGAAATCTCCATTGGATGACCATCCTTTCAGTTTCTGTCCTGCAATGTGAATAGCATTGTGCAAACCATTCCAATGGTTTTGAAAAGGGGTAACCATTGGTTTGATTTGGTTACACGGTTTAGTAAAGAACTCCCTCCCACTGCCTTAGGGTCTGTGAAAGGTCTGTGACCTGTTTAGAACTGCCAAGTGAAATGTCATGTCGCCCCTCCCAAATGGGAGTATCTGCATTCATTTGATCAGTATAAAAAATGATTGGGGATGGTGAGATCACTGCTTTTGAATTGCAATTTATAGCAGTTTACAAAAATGCACATTGTTGGAAAAGAAAACGTGGAAGTGTCTCTTTCTAAATTGCATTACCTGTGAAATGTCATTAGTCTCTTCTGTATCTTTACGTCCCCCTTAAAATTATTTGAGAGACCCGCATTAATGAAAGAAAGTCAGAAGTTCGGAATATTATGACTTTTAAAGTTATGTTTTGTCTTACCACTAGAATTTACAGAGGGGGATGTGTCTGTGTTGGAGTTCTTAGGGTAAACAGTGCCCATTTTCCAACCCTGAATGATAATCCTCGCTAATGAGAGCACTGCAAAATCCTCAGTTATCGGCCCCAATAAGTAAGAAGGATTTGTTTGTTGGTAAATACCTTGACTGCTTATGGAAAGGTTGGAGTCTCTGGCTTATTTAGCCCTGCCTCATTCACACTACTCTACCAACATGGTAAGTCCTGTCAGGGGGATACTTTCTAAACTTTGGTACCCACCGAGGTAGACATCCGCCCTATCGGTAGTTTAACAGACAGTAATGTGTGTGGAAGAATAGGCTAAGGAAAAGGTAGGCAGGCTGTTCAAGTTCATGAACGTGGTGCCTGAGGCATCTGCGTACAAACCTGGTGCCAAATACATTGTCCTCACAAGTCTAGAAATTGCATCGTCACATCTTAGAAGTGCAAAGCTTTTAAGAAGTCGTTGAGACAGAAGTTATCTTGAGAAAAACCCTTGCAGCTCTGGTCCTTGATAGTTTGATAGTGGCGGAGAGGGGGAGGGGGAGGGGTGTCAGGGACTTCGTCCACACAGGCTCTGGCGCACTCCACTTTGAACCTCACCACTATTGAAAGTGGGGGTTGTCACGTTTTTATCTTTGTTCATGTTAAGCCGTGGAGTGACAGCCTGGCTCTGTGTTCCTCTCTCCTAATGCCGGGTCTGTAAGTGTCCACATTGACACCTACCGGTGACCACAGGCTGAAAAGTCTTTGTTGCCTTCTCCACGCCCCCGGCTTTCGCTGAGCTTAGTTCCAGGCCTTTGTTCCCCTTCAAAGCTAGAACATCCAGTCTCCTGTTGTGGCTTTCCCGCCTCAGACCCCCAGCGCTTGGTTTTCTATTTACACACCAGGTAAACATCCCTCCCTACAGGGCTGAGTGCAGCCTGGGGGAGGGAGCGTTATCTTCCAGACGCCCTGCCCCACTGGCCCTTCTTTTCTTTCCTTCCCTCATTCCTAACACTCGGAGGGGAATTGGAACTCCAATGCATTAGATAAATCTCAGGGCAGAATCTCCAGCTCCCGAGAACACGTGACACCCCTCCCTCACCCGTTTGTCCATTCTCTTAAAATGGCTCCTAATTCTACGCGGCAGAGCAGGCCTTGCTCACAGACACTGAAGGCCATCTTTACAGCCTGGGGCTGCACAAAAGCTGTCACAACGGGAAATTTGGCTGGCACCACCAAGTTTGAAGTCCTACCTCTCCACCACCTATTTTCCTGGTGATTTCAAAAGCCCCCAGCTTGGCGAGGACCAACTTCAAAGCTGTGAAGTGCAGGGGGCGGGGGAAGGGTGGAGATGAGGGAGGTTGGTGTCCAGCACGTAAAAGAAAGTTCACAAATCTGTTTTTCATTGTTTCAAGTGAGGTCGTTTGCATTTCAGAAAGAGTGTTTGAAGGTCTTCCAGCCCAGCTCACTCCCGGGAGCAGTGCAGATCCACAAATCCTGGACTCCTCAGAACCAGAGTCAAGAGGAACCAGTTTCTCACCCTGTCTGGCCTAAGACTTGCCGGAAGCTGGCAAGCGATAATGTCTCCAAGACGTTTGCAAACTGGCCATTCAGCCTTGAGATTGGTGCAGGTGGACCTGCGAGAGCCCGCGCGCGCGCGCCCGGGCGCTAGCGCGCCTTTGCGCACTTTCACTTTCTCAAGCCCCTCAGAAACCCTTGAGGATGAAACCCTGGGGACTTGCCAAAACCTTTCTCGGACCCAGGGGCCTACCCCAGTGCCTAGGGGTGAGAAGGAATGGCATTCAATAATGATAACATTTGGACCCCTAAGTTTGTTAACTCATCCTCCAACCTCGGGTGTTTAGTCTCTTAGGCAAAGTCAACTTGCTTCTGCCTGGCTTCTAGTCTAAAAAAGCCCTTGAACATGAACCGGAAAGAGGAAATGGGGGCTTTGTATTTCCTGTGGGAAGGTGAGCTCTGCCCTCATTTCTGCATAGGGCTCTTTAGGGGCACCCTAAAGGCAATAAATGATTCCTAATTAAGTAAGTAAAGTCTTTGGAGTTTTGCTTCTTGTAAGGATGAGTCCGAGATTTGTGTATGCACGCCAGATGAGTCAGACAGTCTTTTCTCTCACACTTAACATTCAACTTTGTCCTTTCTTGGGCCAGAACAGCAAGGCTCCCTGCCTCTGTACCTGATCCTAGGGTCTGGGTAACACATTTCTAAGGCTTTTCGCTAAGTGGCAAGCGATATATTTGGAGTAGCTGTCACATAAAGCTGGCATAGACTGGTCCAAAAGAAAGCTGGAGAGGCGATTTATTTGTGCGTAAAAGGCACACGATTTAATTGGAGAGAGACCTGTTACTTTGAACGCTAGTACATGGGATGGCATGGCGCTGTGGGGCATTATTTGAGCTTCATCTACTGTGCACTATATGCCACCGCCTCCAAAGGAGTGTTGCCCTAGAAACTTGTTTTAAATCTGCTGCTATATATCAACACCTTGTTTTAGCAGTCCTTGGCTGAATTACAGTTACACAGTTTGGCGCTTCTTTCAAATTTCCTCCCATCAGTTTTGGCTAAAGAAAGGGATTTTTCTCCTTTAGAAACGAATTGGCTTAATTAGTAAGTAGATTAATGGCAATTGCTGGTGAGTTAGTTTCCAGCAGAGTTTCACCAGAGAGGGTTAATCGGAGTCAGGTCTGGAAGCTTTCCCAGAACTGGCTGCCAGCCATTTCCACCAACCAATCAACCCTACAAGAAACGAAGGGAAATCACATAAAATTTATATTCTTTGTGTCATTCTCCTGGACCAAAATTCCATAGAAGAGCCTCCTGGTTGAGTGTAGTAAGACTTTCCATTTCAGAATTTCGTTGGGACTCTTTTTAACCTTTAAGATTTATCTGAGCACCAAAGTGAAACTTCAAATGGCACAATAGGTGTCACCACAGACACTGAGCGCATTGGAAACTTCAGAGACTCTCAGTCAACTCTGGATTTAGAGACCTTGCATGCCCCCCCAACCCCCAGCCTGCCCTAAATCTGTTACCCACCAGAATGCTTTCAAAAGTTTTTGCTGTATGCTTCGAAGTCTTTTCACTCATTTTTTTCCATAGTGATAAAAATGCATTCATAGTTTCACTTGCAGCTGCATTAGTCTTGCAAAAAAAAAAAAAATCCCCGCTGAGAAACGCATATAATAGAAAAACAGATCCGCTGGACAGCAGTGTAATTAATGCCAGAGAGGGCTGAGGCCGGTTTCATAGTTTGTCTTTTGAGGATATCAAGACCAGACCTGGTGAAAAATGACGCATGCTTTAGCACTTCAGAAAGCTGGCAACTGGCAGGGTTTTTTCCTTTTTTTTTCTTTGACTTTCTGCCGTGGAACAAAGAGGTCGGCAGAACTAGCTAGGTTGCAATGAGTTCTATGTCCCTAGCACATTAAGTGCATCATGGAAACATATTGTATCGAAATAGTTTGGAGGAGAATACTGGGGATGAAAGAGAATGGGTGCTTTGATCAGCTCCCTGGGGTCCTGAGCGGGCACAGACTGACTTGCAAGGAGTCATTCAGATCCAGCTAGACACACTTACAACGCCATTCAAAGAAATTTGCATATCTGTAATTTATCACATTGGTCCAGAACATTATTGCAAGGTAAATAAAAGTTAGTTGAATAAAAAAAAATCAATCACGGCAGATATAGAGGAAATTGTGAAGCCAATCGTGGGATGAAAATAAGGATGTTCACAAACCTGGTGTTCTGAATGGACTTTATTTTTACAGAAGCTTTAAGGCGACAGGTTATGCTCTGTCAAACGAACAACAAAACCCCACGGGAGTGGCCACAATCTCTGTGCCTTCCTGCTTGAGAAGAACGCATTTGTTCCTTCTCTCTGGGATAAAATAAGAAAGGTGAATGTGATGTGTATGGCTGTAACCAGCCTCTGACACACATAAACATTAGTACACAGATTGAAGAGATGAGAGATGGCTTTAAATTCCTCTGTATCTGCAAGGGGGGAAGGTTAAATCTCATTTTCCCTACTGCTGATCTCATTGCTAATCCCATTTGCTGAATTTAACCCAAAAAGATGAAGTATCCACACACTCGGTCAGTAGCAAAGTTTGTTTTCCAGTGTCCCATGAGAACAAGTGAAAATTTAACAGGCAGGCATTGTTCTGCGCTTTTAAACAACCCAGTTAAACAGCAAACAAGAATCTTCAACTTGACCTTGGAAAAGGCTCTGTGCCTACAGTCAATCTATCAAACAACTTGGGATGACAATGATATATTTCCAAGTATTGTCAGACGAAAAGATTGATAAATTTGCTGCTGCACAGAGAGAACTTGGTAACAGCAACAGACAATTTAACTTACCAGCTCCTCCTCTGTCCCATCGCCCCACCTCCCCCAACCCCCACCCCGCCTTGTGGCCGGCGAGCTCTAGAGAACAGGGCCAGTAAATCTGTAATACTTCTTAAGGGGCACAGAAAAGCTGTGAACAGTACTTTTCATATTAGACGCAATATTTCTTTGCTTTCGTGGTGAACAAAAGTCATAGCAAGGCGCCTTTGTGGCTAATTCAGTCAAAGGCACATCTCTGGTTCCCCCCGCAGAAAGGTCAGTGTCGCTGTGTTTGGTCCACCGAGGGGGTGTTTTCACACTGAAAACTAGCCAGCTGTCCTTGTCAGACCCTCGCCATTGGGGAGCACACACTAGCCATGGCTATTAGACACATTCTACACCTGCAAAATATACTGATTTCCAGGACTTTTCGAGACACCCTCCCGTTCTCATGCCCCCTCCTCTGTCTACTAAACTTTGACAACACAATTCAAGCCCTGGATGAAAAAGCCCTGCAAGCTAGAGGGGCACTGGGGCAGGGGCAGCTCCGCTACTGTTTCAGGGTGTCTGTTGAGCAGTCATCAAAGAAATGAGGCGTCGAGTATGTTCTCAAAAGTATGGAAAAACTTCCAAGTCATTGCTGCAAGGAGCCACACATTTCCTGTTGCCAAAAATGCTCATTACTGAGCCCTAATATTTAGTTGTACACGCTTGTGTTCTTTGTAAGGGTGCAGCCAAGCGCCCTTCATTTTGGAGTGGCTCATTTTAAAATTCTCTATTCTCATTTCAGATCAGTTAGTGGGACATGAATTTCTTCTGAATTCATGCATCTGGTGCATGCATGCCCAGTTTGTTTGTTTGTTTGTTTTATGTCAAAGCTTGTTTCACTGGATTTCATAATAAAACTCCTTCTAGAAACATCTCCTAGGTAGGTTTATCAACCCAGTCAGTTTCCAAAGGCTTTTTCTTATATTCCACCCGCAGGTGACTAGCTGTTGGCGAGGCGACCTGTGACTCAATCATAAAATAAGTTAAACGGGAGCCTATGCAGTGGCTGGAGAGAAACTGTAGAATAGAAACCATTTTAAAAATCTTTAGGAGAGAATACCGCCCCCCAAGCGTCAGTCCTTCTACGACAGGAGCGCATAAAGAGCTAGCTTTTCTCAGAGCTTATACACCAAAGGTTTCTATCTGGTGCTGGAGGGTTGAGGGAGGTGAACTGAGGAAGTGAGGGGGATGAATTAGTTGTGGTATCTCTCTGATCCGGATCTTTGTCTAATCTTGCTACCTAAAGTACAAAGAAGTACACGAGGAGACCCAAGAGGAGGCAAGGTACATGGGTGCCCAGGATGCCTTGAGTTGCTGGGACAAAGACAAGGGTGAACCACACCAGGTAACACCAGAGGAGGAGAGGGGTGCCTCTCCTTAAGAGAGAACCCTAAAACCTGTCCAGGAAGCTGGACAGCCACACAGCCTGCTTCCTCAAGCAAAGTGCCTGTGCCTCTCCAAAGCAATGCCAGCGCAACAGGTTGTTTGGAACAGACGTGGACCCGCTAGGAAACCTGCTGACATTAATCTGAGAGGACCATCCAGAGGCCAAGCCTCTCTGGGGAGCAACAGGAGTCCCCAAAGAGCCCGAAAGTGGGACCAGCAAGAAGGTTGTGCCCCGACCACTGTGGCCGCTAGTGCGGGCGCCCGGGCCACCAGGCAAAACCAGCCCGCCAACAACCTGCGCTCCTGGCCACCGGGCCTCAAGCAGCAAGAACACCGGAGGCTCCCTGCCAGGCCAATGGGGCTCAGGGACCTGGGGCCTCCTTAGAAGAAGTCTGGGGCTCCGATTCCTGGCTTCTTCCGGGCCGATGGCCCCCAGTTCCACTTGCCGCTTCCCGGATCCCTTCTTGGAGATTTCCATTGCGCAAAGGTAGAAGAATGGTGGAGAGCTGGTGCCAGGCAGCTGCTTCCAGCCTCCTGGGCGGACAGACCGCACCTGAACCCCAACTTTTGGGGTATCAGGGGCTAGGCGGGCCTCCGGGGCTACACCTCCGACTCCACCCCGGCTCTCCGGAACCCTGGGAACAGGCAGCAGCAGACGGGGCGCATGCGCGCCTCCGGCCAGGGTCCCTCCCCAGCCGGCCGAGTTTGGGGAAAGTTTGGCGAGGTTTGCCTTGGCAGCGAGGGAAGTCCCGAAGGCTAAGTTGCCCTGGATAGGGGGCCAGGAGCCCCCGGGCGGCCTATGAACCGGTTTGGCAGGGGCCCGAGGGCTGAAAAGCAGCAGAAGGTGGGGAGAAGAAGGCCTTTTGTGTGTGGCACAGGAGTGTCACTTGCGCACAAACGCAGCAGCGCGCTCCGCCGCCGCCTCAGCCTCTTGGGCTGCACCTCCGCCTCCGAAGCGCTTCATTACAGCCGAGCCGTTCCCCCGCCTCCCCCCGGCCCTGGCCTTTGTTCGGTTTGAAAGTAATGCTGTGAATTAAAAGAAATGACAATATTTTCTATCTGCTTGAAAGTCCAAGAGAAGAGCCCTTGAGCTTGGCAAAAATCAGGCAAATCATTCATCATGCCACCCCGCACCTGTGGTCTTGGCATTGAAAACCCTCCAGACCTATTCCTATTAAACTTAATTATTCCCCCCGAGCACACAATGGTTGAAATGGAGCAGGTTGGAGTCTGTTTATTGGTGGTAAATGTTTTTCTGAAGATCTTCTGAATCTCATTGTTCGCTCGTTGTTTGAGGCTGCCCTCTTTCTTTCAGACTGGAGTAGCCTTGGACTTTTCAATTTTCAATCGTAACATCTGCTTAATCGTACGGATCAAAATATGGAGACACAAAACATATGTAATGGTTGATTTGTTAAATCCTGGTAATGAGTTATTAACAAGGGAAGACAATGGGCCAGGATGGTGAGAGCCTTATGGTAACAGAGTCACTTTATGTAACGCCTGACGTTCCCTTCTTGATAAATGGGACTAAGGTCTGAGCGCCAGGTGATAGCAAGAAAATCAATGTCTTTAGGGACCAGCTCTGAGACTTTTTTTTTCTATGTGAAAAATTAGGAGACGTAAAACTTAATTGGCTGGTGAGGAGTGGGGGAAACATTGGTCTTAAGTTTAATTGCCAGTAGGCTTAGCAAGGGAGACAAAACAAGATTTGGGTCTGTTTGTTTGCTGCACCCCAGCCTCAAGTCCAAGTGTATCATTGAAAATGTGTTTTATTATAACACATGTCATGCTTTACAGTTCCCATAGTGTGTGAAGACAATGGCTAATGGAACATTAAAGACAGGCAGGCCATGCCAACACGTCTTGGAGACATTGTAAGGGCCTCTCTCTTTGCTTGTTTTAGGCAGCTGCAGCCCAGGACCCAGAAGCACAAAAAAGAACAAGTTTGAAATACCAGGTGCATCCCAGAGAACCACGACAGGGATTGATATGTTATAGCCCAGGACATGAACCTAGCAATAAAGATATCATTTCGATTGTCTGCGCTTCCACAGCCTGTAAAGCCGGGAGGCCCTGAGCAGTCTGCTCTCTGGCAGGCCTGTCTCTCTCCCTGGGTTTCCCCATCTCCCTGGGCCAAATCCGAACACCTGTTGGCCAGACCTCACATCCTGTCGTGGGAACCCTTTCCTACCAGTGGTTCCAGATCTCAAAGATGCAATTGGTTGTGGAATTATTTAGGACCATTCCCACAGGCTGCAGAAGGCTTTGGAAAGGCAGTGGGAGGGGAGGGCGAGGGAGAGAGGGAGGGGAAAGGGCTCTTCCCAGAGAGATTCGCCAGGGAGTACTCAACTGGTGTCTGTTCAACCCCGCAGCTGGTACTCGGTGCTAAGGCAAAGGCCCATTAATGGAAATAGGATGAGTTTGTGGATTTAAAAGGCTTCACACCCTCTCCATGGAGGGCGTTAATCCTGGTACTGGCAGATGAACAGTCCTGGGAATGGCTGGCAGCCGGTTTCACAGGAGCTCCTACAAGGCTCTTTATGCCCTCTGCTCCCAGCCTGAAGAGGAACACACACTCTCTTTCCCACCTACTCTTTCTGCCTTGTGGGACTCACAGACACCATCTCCTTCCAGGTCCTTCCAGGAGTTTTTAGTAAAGCCATGGTGCAGTCTCTATGGACAGAAAAAGGATCCACCAGGGGGCTCTATTCCAAAGGCTGCTTAGCCCAGGTTGCCCAAGCGGCCCCCCTACCCTCTCCTGACCTCTTTAGGCCTTCCCCACGTCCACTTCAAAAGTCCCTACGCTCCAAGTTCATCCCAAAACTGGAAGTTCTGTCAAGAGAGTAAAAGCAAGGAAGGCCAACGTGGCTGTGCTTCTAGGCTCTGACTATAAGAAGTCACCTTTTTTTTAATTTTTTATTTTTAAAGTGTGGTGACAGCTATCCTTTAACATCATGAAGGGACCCTGAGGGATGTCCACTGGAAGTGTAAGGGATTAAGGGGAGCAGGGAATGGGTTCTTTCTACTGAATATTGTCTTTGGTACTCAAACTGGAAGACAGGTCAGTTCAGTAATCCGGAATGGAGACGGCAGAGTAGACTGGAGTTGGAGACTTGGTTTGATCTGGAGAGGGTAGGGAGTTGTGGAGAGAAAAGCATACCACCACTTGTAATAAAGAATCACATCTTCTGCAATACTCCGCCCCCCCACCCCCATGACCAGCAGTGGAATCTGGACCACTGAGTAATGATTTATTCAGCTCTGTAGTAAAGATCATAAAATACACCCCCGACTGTGTTCACAGCTTCTTTATTATGCTAAGTGATGAGGGCCACCGGGGTGAACTTTAAAATCTTTCTGGTAGTGGTGGTTGGCCAGGGTTCGGGCACAAGGGCTGATGGATCAGAAAAGCAAGGCTTGGCCAAGCTTCTCCATAGTCCCCGTCAATCTGGCTAGCTCAATTATTTTCATAAGATTTTTTTTTCTAATTTGGGGTGGTGATGGAGGCGGGGCGTATTGACTTAGGACTGTTGTGCGCCCATCACTCAAGTTGTCCCCTCGAGGTCTTGCCAGAGATGCCGCAGGCCAGAGACTCTCAAGCCTGGCTCCCCTGTGTCCAGCACAGTTCAGGCCTCGCTGATGCCAGAGGAGGCTCCAACATGGGGCTCTGAAATGATACGTTTGTTCTGCTTTTACTGCTGTATTTTTTTTTTAAGAAAAAGAATTGCTACACTGGAATGAATAGATTATGAGTAAATAAAAAGAAACTGTCAGTCTCTTTGAAGATTGTGCTTAAAGGGACTTGCCAAGTCAGGGCACAAGAGTGACAAGATAGAGACCTTGGTGCTTTGAGCGCTTAGCTGGGCTCTTCCGCTTCATCTGCACAACACTAAAGGATGTGTTGATGCATTGAATCACACAAAAAAAGTGGCACTCGAAATAAAAGGTGCCACACCACAATGATTGTAGTGTTTGAACTGCGAAATGCCACACTGCCCCATCCAATGGAAAGGCAGGTTTAACAGGAGGGGGGAAACCCGATACACTTCCATAACTTATAAGGAAGTTGAAGTCTAACATTTGACTTTCTAATGAGTGTAATGAGATTACATGCCCTGACGGTAGCATTTGTTCAAAAGCAACTTTCGTGTTTAATGAGGCCATAATACAAGACAAAATCGAATTATTTTTTTCTTCTCCTCAAACATCCCCAGTGTAAAACCAACTTTTAGGGGGAGAGAAGGCAGAAGAAGAGGAGAAAGCTGGAGAGGTGAAAGGATCCAGGGCTCAAGGCCTCCTGGGAGCGTCGCGACCCAGAATCTCAGCGTGTCTGGCCAGGCCGCTCTGCGGGGTTGGTCCAGCTCCTAGCCTCGCTTTAATTACTCTTGGATGAAGTCCATGGCACCCGCGGCGCGCGCGGGGGAACCCCTCGGTGGGTCTGAAACTAGGTTAAAGCGATTAGCATGCTGTCTGTACGTTGTCCTCCGGCCAGGCTGGGGTGGGGAGGGGGCTGGGTTGGGAGGGGCAGTGGGAATATGGGCAACCGTACCTTGACTCCCGGGGCTTGGACTACTCCGAGAAGCAGTTCACCTTGACTCTGCTCAGAGTCCTAGGTTCCACATCAAAGTGAGCGTCTCCTGCCCCACCCCCAACGCGCCTCCCCTCCACTTGCCACCGTGAGCCCAGACACCACTGGCTGGCGCGGGAGGGCGTCCAAAGGGCCTTGGAGTAACCGGGTGGGGGTCAGGGGTGGGTTGGCGGGGGTGGGGGGGTACACAATCCCAGCCTCTTAGGCTTTCTGGCTGAGGGTCCAGACTTCTCTAGAACTTCTCTTTCAGTTCGCTAGAGGGCGACCCTGCTCCCTCTGCCTCAGGCTGACCTCCCTTCTGTTTTGGACAGAGGAAGGCTATTGAGGAAAGCCAGTTTTAGAAATAACTAAACGTAGAGCTCCCCCCCCCTTTTTTTTAACCCAAAACTCCTGAAGGTTCTGCGTGGTCTCCTGATTTCAGCAAGGTCAACGAACCTAGCCCTTTTCAAGCGAGAGTCTTCTTTCAAAAACGGGCTGCTTAAGCGCAGAAGGGATACTTCCTAGCTCGGCTCTAAAGCAGTTCTTTCTCCCAAGCCAGTGCTAACAGAAAAGCCCCTTCCCTTGCCTAGACGGGAATCTAAGCTCTCTTCCCTCCAGCACGGAGCTGTCACTTTCACACACTAAGATTAGGCACTGTGGCAGTCAGTTGGGGGCATGTCCAACATTGTCCCTAAGCCTCAGCTTTCCCTCTCTGGAAAATGGGAATAACAAATAACCCATGGCCTCGTTGTCCCCTGGAGTGTTTGATTAGGGTACAAATACAGGCAGGTCGTTACTATCTCTAGAGCCAGGAAGACAGACTAGAGGCTGTCAGAAAGCTGGGGTGTATCCTCACACCCACACCTGCTCCCCTTCAGACCAAATCCAAATGAAATGCAGTTTACTCTTAGATGGTTTAGATTTGAGTCTCTGCCTTTGCCACTTTTAAGCAAGCGAATTTTTTTGAAAGATACAGTTACTCTTATGATCCACTAAACAAACAGCTTATAGAAACCCGTGTGAATAGCATTTATTAGCAACACTCAGAAGTAAACCAATTCCGACATTAAATAAGCACGGACAGAGATCTTCCAGTTCAGAGTTCTGCCAAAGGTTCTGGGGAAATCATATTATAGAATATCACGATAAATTATATAAATTATATATTTTTAAAAAGACAATCTATTTCCATTAACTCAACAGCATAATAAATAGATAAATAACAAACAGTTGATTGCCATTAGAAAAATGTGGTCTTTAAATTACATTTACATTATAGGTATTTACACGTACAATATGCACAAAGACACAGCCGGCCTGTGAGAGCTTTCTCAGGACACAAACTCAAAAGGTGGTTCGTTCTCTATGTTGTCAAAAGATTTACTGTTGAGTTTTCTGGGGTCCTCTGGGGTCCACACTTTAGCTGTACGAATAATATTTTGTTCTTTGAGCTGTTTTTCATCAGCCCAGGAAAGGGAGTGCCCTGCAAGAGGAGGGAGACCGTAGTCCGGGTCGCTGGGGGAGGGCGAACCTGGAAAGGAAAAGAAAAAACATTGTGACTATCTAGACATATTCCCAGAACTTATCCATGGTGCTTTAGGGCCCCCTCTGAGACAATTGAAACACCCCTTTATTCCACCCCACAAACTCTCAATGTCTGGTCCCTGGAACCCAAGAAGGTATGTGCCTGGCGAGGACGTTTGTCCTTGGTCAGATATCAGAAAACAGAAAAATCACACTCCTGGCTCCTATGGTCCTACCTATGGTCCATCCTCATCAGTTAGTCCCTGGGCCAGACTGCCCAAGATTCTATTTCTGTTCCCATTCCCTGAGCTGAGTCGCTGAGATACAGACGCACTTACGGGTGCCTCGATGGCAGATGATGACCTTCTGGGCCTGGTTACCTGGGCTGTCCCCTCCGAGGTGCCGGCTGCCACCTGGGCCCCCGCAACCACCTGTGCCACTCCCGCGCAGTGGCAAGTCGGCTTGCACCAGCTCGCTGAGGAAGTTAATGTAGCCTATGGCTAAGCGCAGCGTGTCTACCTTGGAGAGGCGCTTTTCGTAGGGCAGCGTGGGGATGTGCGAACGCAGCCCCTCGAAGGCGTCGTTGATAGACTGCATGCGGCGCCGCTCTCGCACGTTGGCCGCTTGTCGCAGCTGCTGCAGCTCTGCCTCGGAGCGCACGCGTCGCCGCCGCCTTGCGGCCGCCGCCGCCGCTGCCGCTGCCCCGTTCAAACCACGGAGCCGCGTACCGGGGGACAGTACCGCGGTGCAAGGGTAGGCGAGACAGGAGGGCGGTGAGCCGGGCGAGTAGGGGAAGGCACCAAGAGGCGCCCCTGCATCGCAGCAATAGCTGCCGCTGTCCTCGGGCTCGCCAGGGTCCCCCAAAGGCGGCGGGGCGAGCGCGTGCGGGGCCGCCGAGGGCGCAGGTTGCAGCAGCAGGCACGCCCCGTCGCGGTAGCAGTATTCGTGCAGCTGGTGACTGAGGAACTCTACCTCCGCCTGCTCATCCCCCAGCAGCTCGTCGCCGTCCTCCAGTGGGTCCCGAGAGGACTGATCGGTGAAGAAATCTTCCTCATCGAAGTAAGAGGACGGGAAGGTGTCCAGGGCCCCGGGAAAATGCTCCAGGAGCACGGCGTCCATGTCGTCCGCCACTGAGGCCTCAAGGGACTGATGGGCTGCTCCGGGTGACGCTTTGTGCGTGATCTGTGGCAGTTCGGGTAGGTCCCGCAGCCCCTCCCTCGTGGGGTTGGCGTTGGAGATGGCGAGGCGCCACGGGTCCCCGCCCCGGGGCCTCCCTGGAGTGCGCGGCGGCCTCTGGCTCTGACTGGCTCTGGGGATGCACTGGGGAGGGCTGGGACCCGCTTGCTGGAGTTGAGGGCCGGCACGCGAGGATTCTTATAACTACATCCACAGGCGCGTGCCAGGGACCCCGCGCGCCAGCCAATCAGAGCGCGGGGCGCGGACGGGGAGGGGACCCGCAGGAAAGGCAGCGGCACAGACACTGTCCTCAGTTCCCAGCCAGTGCGGCAGAAGGAGGTGCAACTCCTCTGGCTCCGGAACATGCCCAGCGTTCAGCTCCCAGGCCTACCTACCCTACAGCCCACCACGCCCGCCTCGGGTCCTTCCGCAGCGCTGCGCTGCGTAGAGCAGCTCTGAGTTTCCCTCCCTGAGCTAGAACATCACCAGAGGTCCTAGGCGTGAGGGAGTGGAGTCCCAGCCAAACAGCCTCCAGCCCGCAGCCCGAGCAATCCAAGGGGTTGCTTGGAGATACATCTCTTCTTCATTATCGGGGCGCACAATCGGTGCTCTAGCTTGGATTAGGATTGGGGTTTCCAGGCCATCATCAGACTCAAGGAATCTTGCAAGTTTGCAAAGGATGTGCAGAGTTGGTAGTGACCTAGTCCCGCTCCCTAAGAGTTCCAGACGCAGCGCAGGGAGTAGATGCATGTCCAAGGGCGTCACCCGGGCTTGGTCTGCCTCTCCGTGCCCTCTTCAACCCCGCAAAAGGGAGACCAGACAGGAGGGAGAGGCTCCAGAGCAGCACTGTGGGGTGTGTTTCTTCCACAAGCAAACCCAGACCCTAGGGGTTCTGAGCAATAAACCCGCTACAAAAGGAGCCAATTGAATTATCCACCACTGAGCAGTCAGGAGTGGGGGTTGGGAGGTGCCATTGTAGTTAAAGGGCAGTGTAAACGATTTTCAAAGCCCGGGTTTCACCTTTCTGACTGGCCACCGGACCATCTTTGAGTGATTTCTCCCCCCTCCTCTGCCCTTTCGACCTTACTTCCTATTTTCAAACACCATAAAACCGGCCCCAAGACACACTTTCTCCCAGACCAAAATGTAACAAAGAAACACTTGTTCAAGGTCGCGCAATTCCACTCTGCTGGAGTAACCGCCACCAGTTCCAGTCCAGCATCCTTCGACAGAGGGCTGGCCTCGTTATTTTTTGAGGCCTGACATTTCTCCTTTCAGACAGAGGCGTCTTGCGTTGGAAGGTCTCCCTTCACTTCCATGAGTCTCAAGAAAGTGCCTTAAACACGCTTCGTGTCTGGCATTTCACTGTATTTAAACAAAATTCCAAGGTCTAGGCATTAGGGCTAAACAATGTATAGTATTAGATCAGAAATGGATAGACCTTGACTTGTTGACACCTCCAGACATTTTAGCCCCAAGACCACCATTCCTCAGTAGGTACTTGCACCGGTTAGGGTTAGGTGTCTCCTCGCTGAGGTGATTATCTGTAAAGGGATACAGAGGTGGTCAGTTCCCTGTGATGGAGGGAGGGGGCTGCCTCGGAATATTCTTAACTCTGTGATCGGAGGAAAACTGTTTGTTAGGTGCCAGCAGCTACCATGCACCCAGCTTTCTCTGAAAAGCACCCAATGCCCCGGCATGCTGGTACCTCTACAGCCCAGCACTGCAGAGGCTGAGCGAGGGTGGGGAGTTCAGAGCTGACCCTGTCTAAAACAAGGATGAGTGCAGAATAAACGCTCTCCTTATCGTCGTCACTTAATAAACAAACCGAAATGGGTCAACCTGAGGACCCATGAGAAGAATATATAACCAGATTTCAAAATCTTATCAAAATACTGATGCCCGCCCAGCACAGAGAATATTGGATTTGACCCTACACAAAAGTCTTCTTGGAGAAGTCAGAAGGTCCCCTCTGGTGGGATCAGGTGATACTTAAGAAATTAATTATACTTGGGGTGCTGAGAGATTTGAGAGTGAGCCCACAAGTATCTTTGTATTCAATGATCTTACTTATGGAAAACCATTCTAGTTACTGTTTGGTGAATTTGTGGAAAGTTCCAGAAATGCACCTTTGGCAGTCAAGTAAGCTGATAAACTCCATTGCCAGAGGCTTTCCTGTCTTAGAGACCAGCTGAGTAAGCTTGAGAGTAGGGTTAGAAGAGAATAGCTGTCTCCTCAGAGGCTCTGCCAGAGTCTAAAAAATACAGAGGTAGATGCTCACAGCCAACCATTGAACTGGGAACAGGGTATTCAACGGAGGAGTTAGAGAAAGGACTGAAGGAGCTGAGAGGGTTTGCAACCTCATAAGAACAACAATATCAACAATCAGACACACACACACACACACACACACACACACACACACACACCCAGCTCCCAGGGAGTAAACCACCATTCCAAGAGAACACAGGGTTGGACATATGGCACCATCCACATATGTAGCAGAGGATGGTCTTGTCAGGCATCAATGGGAGGAAAGCCACTTGGCCCTGTCAAGGCTCAACACCCCAGTGTAGAGGATTGTCAGGGCAGGGAGGTGGGAGGGAGGGAGTGGGTGGGTGAGGGAGCACCCTCATAGAAACAGGGGAGGGGGATGGGACAGTGGGTTTCTGGAGGGGAAATCAGGAAAGGGGATTCATTAAAAAATTAAAAAGGAAGAGAATACACTCACACTCATGTTCTCTCTCTCTCTCTCTCTCTCTCTCTCTCTCTCTCTCTCTCTCCTGTTCTTCCTTCTATGTATTCATTTTTTTTTTCCTCTGAAGGAGTTGCTGGCTGACTGGCTGACAGTGGTCTTGTTAGGAAGCTGAAGCTGAGACAAGACTTGTACACACACACACACACACACACACACACACACACACACCATCTTTAAGTAAAACATGATCGTTCTTTCACAAAGAAAGAAAGAAAGAAAGACAGACAGACAGACAGACAGACAGACTTTTTGGGAATAAAGAGAATTTTCTCTGGGTCACTAGAGGTAACAACAGCGTGGATGTCTGCCCTTTGCCATTCAAAGGTACAAGCTACTTAGGAGAGCTGAAACTGAGCCTTGTGCTGACAGGTGGGACATCCTGTTCTCGTTCCAATCATTTTTTCCAGAATCCAGAATCCTCTGGGCATTGGGCAAATGTGCACACACCTACTGTCAAAGAACACAACAAGAAATTCTCCTTTGGACTCAAATTTGCTTTCTTCTACTCTGTCTTAATAGCAAGTGTCCCCAACCCTGCAAGGGACCCCCCTCGCACTAGAAAGTGGCATTCTGTGCCCTCTGGAGAACAGCAGATACTGACGAGTCCTGGTTATGCCACAGGATTCCTTAATGTCTTCTCACAGGGTCTCCTAACCTTCTGGAGCTGTTCACAGGCCTCAGCTCATATCCTAGGTTTTTAGTCCCACAATCATTGACAAAGGCCACCGAACTTGAGCCCAGGTCTCTCCCTCGGCCCTTTCAGTACTCTTTCCCTCCCTGAGTCTTGGGTGTGAATTCTTCATTTGTTTCCTGTCAGACATTTTCAGTCATTTCTCGGTGTCTTGGAGCACTGACTCCCAGCATGAATTTGGTAAGAGATGTTAGTGAGGAATGGAGCTCTGGGCTTCCTACTTTCTCATTGAACATTCTTGCTGCTGTCCAGGATGCCAACAGGTGCCCTTCTGGAACCTAAACCAGACAGAAACACAGATCCAGCCTCTCCAGTCACAGCATCCCTAGTGCCTTTAAGCAAATGCCTGTGATTAGGACTCCACCTCTAGCATCTAGAATGCGTCCCACGGAACTCTAGTTTAAAATGTCCTCTTGCCCACCTCATGTCAGGGTAAAAGGAGGCATGTGGTGACCCTACTCTGTATCCAGTAGGGCTCACCAGTCCTCTTTTTTTTTCTCCATTTTTATTAAATTGTGTATTTCTTATTTACATTTCAAATGTTATACCAGTCCTCTTTTTAAAAATCTTTCTACCCCTTAAGTAAAATTTGAAATAGAGCCAGAGTTAATGGCAAAAGGCTACTAAGATCCAGTGAGGTTCTATGACTTTCCTAGTGTAATACAGGTTGACATCAGAGCCAGCCCAGGGACTGGTGTGGGCAAACACCAGTCACTCCTTGCTTCACTGCTTCAGGGGCAGCGTTTGTACCGATATAAAATGCTGTCCATTCAGGCTTCTTTTAAAGCAGCTCAAATGATCAGTACCTTCCTGAGCTCGATCCTGTGTCCACTGTGTGGACCACAGCTTACCCTGTAATGGCATCTGAGGAAAAGATCCCTCAATAGCGCCTCCCACAGCCCCCGCTTAAAGTAAAACCAAGTTGGGAAACAGCAAAATTCACTGGCCATTGTGTCACACTCTACAGATTAGGGGAATTTCCAGCCAGAACACTCCCCTGTTAAGGTAGCACGTCCTCTCAGGACAGCCCTCAGTGATGTCCAGCTACTTCTGTTGGTGATGGGGGCGAGCCAGGGCCTCCTGCTGTGGATAGATGCATTTCCCCCAGCTTCATCCTTAACTTCTCACAGCAAGGCCCTCCTTCTACCTTAATCTGCTGATCACTCCAGAGGCCATCTCCTGAGCCACTTACACCTCCAGAAGCCATGATAAGGTGCCTTGGTTTCTGAGAACCCCTGACTCTTCTCTCCGAAAGCTGTGAGCTCCTTGTTTGACTTAAAGACCTGAGAGGATTTAAATATTCACTCATCTTCATAATTCTTCAAGCTATTCTGCAGTTAGCCGCAGGGGAGCAGGTCTTCTATCCAAGGGCTGTCTACGGCCATACCACCCTGAACACGCCTGATCTCATCTGATCTCGAAAGCTAAGCAGGGTCGGAAGCTAAGCAGGGTCGGGCCTGGTTAGTACTTGGATGGGAGTCCAAGGGCTATGAACCCAGTGACAGGGGTCAGAGCTCAACAACCGGCCTGGCCCAGTTCCACATCACAGAAGTGTTCCCTACATCGCTCTGTCCTTTTGCACTTCACACAGATGAACTCCCCTGCTCCTAATGTTGCTCGATACTGTTCTTTCATGCATGTGCATGTACGTGTGATACACACACGCATGTGCACTGCATGTCTTCTCATGTGTGGTGGCACACACTGGCTGTGTAATGTGAATACATGTATGTGCACATGCTAGTGGAGGCCACAGATCACCACCAGGTGACTCCCTTAATCGCTTTCTGTCTTATATATTGAGGCGCATACACACACACACACACACACACACACACACACACACACACACATTCTCTCACTTGAACTGAGCTCACCAATTGGGCCAGTCTAGCAGGCCGCCTTGCTCTGGGGATTTCATCACTGCTTCCTGTGCGATGACAGGAAGGCCTTCCATGCCCTCCTTGCATGGACATGAGTGCTGGACATCTGAACTCTGACTCTTATGTTTTCACAACTGTATTAGTGTATCACCCACTGAGCTGTCTCTATACCACCCCGCTCCACCCGCTGCTGTTTAGAAGTTCAGAATATCATTTCCAAATAGAAAGACTCTCGACGGCTAACTAATTGGACCCAAGTGGTGCAGATGACATTTTGGGTCCAGGAGTCTAAACGAACACATTTCCAACAGAGTGGGGAAGTCTCAGCACACGGTGTGGAGGACGGGTGGGAAGGGTCTCCCATGAGATACTTTCTACCTGAGGATGCTTATCTGGGAGAGGAAGAGTCATTTGTCCTTAGAATGTGGCTCTCGGTAGGTTGCCTGTGCCCACACCCATGCCCATATGAACAACACTAATCAGGCTGAGTATCACACTCTCTCTCTCTCTCTCTCTCTCTCTCTCTCTCTCTCTCTCTCTCTCTCTCTCTCTCATTGGCAGGAAGATGTGTTAGCAATGGATGATGGCCTGAGAGTAGAAATAATTAAAATACGTTGTACAGCAAGTATGAAATCGTCCAATTGCACATACAAACATTATCTCAAAAGTCATAAGTGAAGCTAGACCTTTTTCAGTTGTGACTGAGGCAGGAGAGGCCAGGCTGCCATGAAACAGATCCTTTCCCCCTGACTTGCATTTCTCACTGTTAAACATTAATCTTGAGTGGAGGAAACACCTAAATGCTGATATAAGTATCCAAATAAGGGCTTTCTGTCGTGCCAAGGTCTGTTTGACAAACTGCAGAGCTTCTGAGCTCTGTCCTTCAGGCTTGATATTCTGGAAGGCGTTTGAACTTTAGTAGTGCAAACATGACAAGTCATTAATAGCAGACATTTCTGTCCCAGCCCCTTAACCCAGCCTCTGAAAGAGAAAGAAGAAATGATACAGGAACAAGAGCTTGTTTTCCTTTTCTGCCTCCCCTCAAAGCCATATGTTTGCTTATTTTGTCCTCGTTGGCAAGACTTCTAATGAGTTATGAGACATCCGTGTAATGAAATGTAAGGTGGGAATGAGATACAGGGACCTGAAATGATTTCTAAGATACGTTGCTAAGTGAAAGTAGCATTAGTGACTAACACATTCTGACTTGTATTTAAGGAGGGCAACAGGATTGGCACTGACTTATGGTACAGTTTTTGCCTCTTCACAGAGTCCTGGGTTCAACCCTTAGTACTTCAAGACAAAGGGGGCATGGAGATGTTATGATCTCATTGTCTAAAGCCTAGAGGATCTGGATATTAGCTTGTGCCATCAAAGGGACTCAGGGAAAGCCTTGAGTTCCTTCAGTGACTGGGTCTTTCACATTGTAGTGTTAAACTGGAAAGCAATAATGTTATTTTCTTTATCAATTAATATTGGTCAACTTTAGAGGGATTTAATAATTTAAATTGTGAGTTAATTCAGTGGGAAAAGGCGCTTATCAATAAACTTGACAACCTGAGTTTCATTCCTGGAACCCACATGGTAGAAGGAAAGAATTGTCTCCCATAAGTTGTCCTCTGACCTCCACAATGTGTACATGCATGTACATGCATAAATGAATGTTTAAGATAATATTCAAATTATTAATGCTCATGAAAGTCACCCATGAAAGGCTGCAAGTGACACCCATCGAGCTTTTAGTGTATTTTCTTCCTGTACTTTCTGTTTTGTATCTTATTTCATCATGTGACAGCAGTCATCAACAGGCATCTGTGGTGATTGGGGGTTCATTACAAAAGGCACCAGTCACTTCATCTGCAAGCTCAGTTTACACCATGCTTCCTGCCATTGCATTCTGGCTATGATCTGACTTTATTCCATGCTCCATAGGTCATGCCTCCTGTTCCTCAGGACTTTTCCAGTTCTATATCCACAATGGTTTTCGCTTGAGTCAGAGTGTGTGGTGGCATGTGTGTGTGCCGTGCCATCGGTGAGTGGAGGTCAGAGGACAACTTTCAAAACCAGGTTCTCACATCTGCTGTGTGGATTCCGGGGATCGAACTCTGGTCATCAGGCTTGGCAGCAGACGACCTTCTCATCTCTTTGGTCCCACACTTGAACTTTCTAAGGAATCCTCAGTCATAAATTGGGGACTTTCACGTCTATAACTCTACTCTTATGGATATGACGACCTGTAACTTTATTTTGTTACTTCACAGACTAGGTTCATGGCTAGAAAGCACAGACTCCATGCTGAGCATGTACTAGAAGTTGCTGTTAGTCAATTGTGGTAGGTGGCCAATGAACATGGCAATAGCTGGATTGTGTCCCAGATGGGAAGTGGTCAGACAGGAGGTATTGTTCCTCCAGTCGTTGGTCATCCACCTCCAGATTCCTAGTGGATGGACACATGTGGACATTGACCATCCTGACCCTGAGTCACTGTGGATGCTGAACAGAGCACACCTTCCAGCCACTCTCATGACATAGAAAAAGAAGAGAGAAAGAGGTAAGAAGTGAATCTACCAGAATCCAAAGAACTAGAATGCTCTTTGCCATTGATATGTTTCACCTTGGGCCATGTCTATGCATGGGAACCACCGTTCGAGTTCATTGTTTTCTACTGTACATAGATGTGCACTCCTGTGATCTCAGTGCTTAAGCACCTCAGCACGGAGGCAGGAGGACTAAGAGACTGAAGCCAGCCTACGCTACACAGCAGAATTACATCTAAAAAGATAGGCTAGTTGCCTCTCCACTTTTGTGTTACCAGCATTGTGTCATTTTTGTATAAAATAGCAAGCATCTGAAGTTTAGATTGATCAAAACATAAGTGCTCTTTGGCCTACAAATGGCTGCAGTGTGACATTATCAGCTTATGGTGGTTTAAAGGTGATCCACGCAGAGTGAGATTCTGTCTAAAAGCAGTGGCAGCCATGTGTCAGAGCTAGTACAAGGCCACATCTAGATGCAAGAGAAGCAGGCAGACGTAGCTCTAAGTTGTATTGCCATATTCCTGGTTAAAACATTGGATGCAACCGAAAAATAAAAATAAAAAATAAAAAAAGGAGAGAAAAAAAGAGATGAAAATCAGCCGGGCCCGTCACACCTTTCCGTAGCCATTTTTACATATGTGGTCTTACGAATCTGTGAGTTTAAATAGTGTATACATGACTGTTAGTTCATTGGGAATGTTTTCTTTATTCATTTGTATGCTTTGTTTTATGCCTATGGGTGTTTTGCCTGTATCTGTGTGGCACATGTGTGCCTGGTGCCTACAAAGATCATAAGAGGCCCTTGGAGCCCTGAGAACTGGAATCACAGATCTGTCAGCTTCCGCGTAGCTCCTGGAAACTGAGCCTGAGTCCTCTGGAAGAGTATCCAGCCCTCTAAACTGCTGAGCCCCCCTCACTGGGCATACTATAAATGTGCACAAAAGGAAATTTTAAGAAGACAAATACCAGAAGGACAGAAATGCTATCATTTTTCTATACCTTAATAGACCCTTCTTTCCGACTATGGAACATATTCTTTGTGACACAAATCACTGCACTTTTTAAAGCGAACATGATCTTGTTTCGTGAATCTTTGTGAAACTATAAAACGTGCACATATACCGAACATGGTTTTTTTTCCTGAACATATGTTTCAAAGAATACATTTTTGAGGGTTGGGGAACATCTCAGGAGGTAAAGTGCCTTCCGAGGCACAAGTGAGGACCCAGGTTTGATCCCTAGGATCTATGGAAAAGCACAGCACAGTGGTTCAGGTCTGTAATCCCAGTGCTGGGAGGCAGAGGCAGGCAGATCTCTGGGTGCTCCTGTCCGTAAGTCCCATTAAAAATACTGTCTCAAAAAACCAAGATGGGCGTCTCCTAGGGCTCTAAGGTTGTTCTAGCTCCCCAGGCACATATGTTTATGTGTATGCAGATATGTGTACAGAAAGAGAGAGAGAGAGAGAGAGAGAGAGAGAGAGAGAGAGAGAGAGTTTTAAGAATTTCTAAGTTATTTTTAAAGAAGCACATTTTGAGAATCACCTCTAGTCAAGACCCTGTGTTAAACAGGAAGAAACAGGGAGAGGATGGAGTTTCTTTCTCTAAGATGAATTCCTAGAGGCTAAGGGAAAGGATCAATTAATTGGGGTGCAGTAAAATAAAGGATGTTGGTGAGAAATAGGGGCCCTGTGTGTACAAGAAGAAGGGCACGAGAAGCTTCCTACAGGGAGTGTGTTGACCTAGGTGTGTGGTTCAGTAGCATGTGTGGGCCCTGAGTACTCGCCCCAACTCATATACACACAAACAAGCCTGGTGGAGGAGGGGAGGGGCGGACCTTCCCATGGTAATAGAAAAGTGAAAGTTAATGTCAAACCCAGTGGTTGGGTCCTCCTTCCACCCACTTTAGGGGAAAGTACCAGCAAAGCCACAGGACAGTGCAATGAGCCTGTTATACCCTCCACCCAGCCCCCCACCCCCTCACTCCCGCAAGAGCACAGTGGCCCGGTGATGACCACATGGATAACCCACCAAGACCCATGTCCTCAAAGAATGCCCGGTGCTCAAAATTGTCCTTTTTGCCCTCTTCAAAGGCCAATTACTTCGGGGCCATTGATCTCAGCAAGAGGCAGCAACAGGAACAGCTGCCCCATAAGGCAGCAGCAGCCCACAGCAGCCCAGTGGCCTGGCCCCAGCCGTGTGTTAGCATGCAAGGTAGTGCTGTAAACTAAGGAGTGGAATTCTAAAGTAGTATAGCGTTTTTACATTTACTGACTTTGACTGAAAGTATTTGGGGGGGGCATTGTAAGGTAGGCGATCTCTTGCGCATCCTGAATCCCAGCTTTATTTATCCTTCGTCAGACTTTGAAGTCTGTTTCCTTAGAATTACCTCACAGAGAAAAGATGTTTCTGTGCCACACACCAGTAATCTCAACCCTTGAGAGACTTCAGAGAGGAGAACCATGAACGTGAAGCTAGACTGGGCTACACTGTAAGACATTGTCTCAGAAGAAAAAGGAGGACTTTCTGTATTCTCATGTGGAATTTCTCCTTGGGATTTTTTTTTCTCAGAAGGCTGGCATCTGCCCCCCCCCCATATCTTAATACAAACACACTATGAAACTCAACAAAGGAACAAGAAACCTACAAAGACTCGTGGGTGTGGTGTGAGATGCTCTACACGCCTATGTGTATTGCTTGCTGTAGATTTCTCTCCCTAGACCAAGAAGACTTGAGAGATGGATGGATTGTTGGCTGTTGGCATCTCCAGGATATAGGTAGCATTTCCCCTCTAGAGCTGAGCAGGCTTCAGGTACTTACTCTGCAGATGCTTTACAAAGTTACTAGAAGTTGACTGGACATTAACCCAATGCACTTCTGTTTTCACAAGGTTGTGGAAGACAGTGCAGCAGAAATACTGGGGAATATGTCCGCTGGGGAATATGTCCTCCCCTGACCTCATCAAGATGAAGTGCAGACATATGACTTGCTCAGACTGATTTTAGAAATGAAGGAAACAACAGGTCACTCTGTGAGGAAGTATGTCACAGGAGCCTGCACACTCCTTTAAGTCCCTCTTCTGGAATGGTTGTGGAAATATAGCTGTCAGTTTGGGGACCTCAGATGGCTATGATGAAATTTTGAGGGAGATCTCAAACTTCACAGAACAGGCGACCTGGACTGTATGAAAAGTGTGGTTGTGTTAAGGCACTGAGATCTGGGGGTGTCCACAGCAGAATCTCCTGGACTGGCATACCTGGTGTTGCAAATGTAATTCTGAACCCCGTGTCATTGTATAATACAGTGCACATGTGTGTACTAGCGTGACACCTTCTAGTGGAAAGCAGCATGAAGTTCTTCAACATCCAAAGGGGACCATGACACGAGGCACATAGATCTATTAGACTCAGAGTGGAGTTTATTGAGGCCTTGGGAAGGGAAAGGTAGCAAGTATGGCAGAAACACTCTGCCCTGATCTCCACCCTCTCCTTCCTTCAGTAAAAGAAGCCTAGAATTTTAGTTGAGTACACGGCCACCCAGAATGAAAACCTCATTTTTTAATCCATGCTTATAGTTCGGACTGGGGCTATGAAACCCAAAGGTTTTGAGCAGATATGTTCAACATTCGAAGAAGAAAAGGCTGGCCGTATGTTGTCTATTTCTGGGATGAACAGAACAGTAAACTGAGCGGCTGTTACTTTTTGTCATAGAGTTTACAGACCAGAGAGAACAGAGAGCAGAGGTAGAGATAAACGTGGAACAATCAATGGTTACCATGACAACTGAAGGCGGACAGAACTTTACTAAGGATAAAGAAAGAAACACGAGGAACACCTCAGTCCATGGAAAGGAAAACCTTAGGAGCGGTGTTATGAAAACCAGCATCATCCTGGACAGCCATTTCTGGAGGAGATAAACCCCGGTTGGACCAAAGGAAAAAATATGAGATCTGTCATCCATATTTTCATCTCGTCCTTTTAAAATTTGCACGTCTCATGCACCCATCATGATATCTGTAGTCCATCAGCACAAGCACGTGTTTATCATTTATAAGTCATCGGGGAAGAAGGCTGGGTTTATCACTCCGTGGTAGGAATGCTTACCTACTATGGGTGAGGGCCTGGGTGCCAGCCTCAGTGTTGTGGCAGAACAAAAGAAAACAGGGAAAAGGAACATCAGAGTGGGACTGCAGTGTGCCCACTGAGCTTGCTGTCAGGGAGGCATACCTGGGCTGCAATGGGGAGAATTAACATAGGCAAAATGGTGTCCCCATGGAGGCCAATCAGGAAACTGAAACAGAAGGTTGAGAAACTGCGATATATTTCTGAGGTCAGTTGTGTGCCCGGGTAGGTTGAAGCCATATTCTTGCAGGGAGAGTTGAGTTTGAGAGGGAGAGAGGGAGAGAGGGAGAGAGGGAGAGGGGGAGAGAGGAGAGAGGGAGGAGAGGGAGAGAGGGAGAGAGGGAGAGAGGGAGAGAGGGAGAGAGAGAGAGAGAGAGAGAGAGAGAGAGAGAGAGAGAGAGAGAGAGAGAGAGAGAGATTCTGCCGCCCCTTGGCTTGCTTCTGTGTCTTTAGGAAGGATACAGTTTGTGAACTGTGCTTGAATTTTGGGAAATGGAAGTCATTCCTATGAAAGGAATTAGCCCAAGTGTCCATTTGAGGGTATGGACCACAGCATGGAGTTACAACCCAGCAGAACCGGAAGAAGAGGAAGAGCTGCTTCAGGGTAAGTATCTGAGTCAAATGGTTCTGAAACAATGAGGCTGAGGCCCGGTAATCGCCCCTTTGCCTTCATCCTGTAGAGATTCTACTTCATCCACTTTATTCTTCCCTCAAACAACTCTTCCACATCCACAACCGGCTTCTCAAGGGGGCCGCTTACAGTGTGCTAAGAAAATTGGTTCTTGAGTATGGAATCACCTTGGGGAGGGCGTGAGCTGCCACGTAAACCCCTTCCATAATCCCCTTGCTAGGAGAAGAAAGCATTTTGAAGTTTGCTTTAAACAAGTCCAATCTAAGGAATGAGGTCGTGACTTCTGAGATCGTTGAGAGACACCTTTGCTGTGGTTTGGACACTTCCTTTAGTTTCTTCTGGGCAGAGAATTAAAGGGTTCCTCATCTACTTAACAGCTGTCGAAGATGTGGAGGGTAGAGAGGCCCATCCTCACACAGAGAGAAAGATAAGTGAGAGTTCAAGTTTAGTCTGGGCAGGGGTCCTAAGCCAGGTCAAAGGTGTCTTTTCCCAAGCATAGCACTAGCTTCCCGCCTGAGGTTCTAGCCATTGCTCTCCCTCTGATTTTATCCCCGCTAGGTAGAGGCCTCTCCCACTGCCTTCTTCAGGCTGCTGCCACCGCTCCGTGCTTTCTTTTCTAGGCCCAAGTGAGCCTCAGCTTGCAGCCCAGGCCTCAGAGATGCTGAAGCCAAATCGCAAGTAGGAGGCGAGGCGGGCGGCCCTCCCTCCCCCTCGGCGGGCGTACTGTACAGCAGACACCTGCAGCACAGGCGGCCGCCCGGGCTCGCCGACACAAGGCGCTGGTACCTGAGCCCTTGACTGGTAATGTACCATAAAGAGCTCCTTTCAGGCCCTTTCAGAGTCAGAGCCCGGAGGTCACCGTGTGTACAAACCCCTCTATGTCCTGCACGTCTCCGGGGCCCCGGGCACCCGGGACTCCAACCGCAGAGCACGCCAGTCCGTGGGAATCGTAACACATGTGCTGGGGCGAGGCCTGCGGGGCGGGGGTGGGGAGTGGGGACCACCCGGCCCTCCCAGAGCCGGGCCTCCGGGCCTCCCGCCGTCGGTTCACAGAGTACTGTGAGTGGAACGAATGGGGTGTTCAGACGCTCGCGGAAATCAGGAGGGGAGGGGAGGGACCCTCACCCTGGCCTGATGGCCAACACCCACTCCTCCCCAAAGGTACATCGGGGCATCTGGCCGGGCAGTGCGGCGCCTCCGCTGTCCCCCTCGCTCCTAGGCGTGTTGGACCCAAACATAGTCAAAGATCGGGCGGCTGGGTGGGTCGCTGTACCCGCTCTGGGCAGCCCGGATCCTGCGCAAGTATCCAAGGTACCCGTGGCGCACGCAGGCCGCCTAGTCCGATTTATTAATTGGTGATTGTGTTCAAGCAGCTCTCGCCCTCGACCCACAGTAGCCAAGTGGGCATGACTAGCGATGGCCGAGAGTCGGCCTTTTGTCAACCCATCTGCCCCGGACTTGGTTCACGAAGCGTTGGCTGATGAGACAGTAGAGGAAAAAGTGTCCCAGTGTCTCTTGGAAATCTGGTCCAGAAGAGTCAAAAGTGTAGGAGGGTACACACCAAGCGCCCATCTCTCTTAGGTTGTCCTGGTTTAAAAGACAGGTAGGAAGGCCTCACCCCATCTGAGATCTAGCCGCTTTGGAGACCTTGGCAGGCATAGGCTAAAGCCACCAAAGGCCAGGGCGAATTATTCAGAAGGCAGAGGCACCATGGCGACCAGAAACATAGTGAAAGGCCCAAGACAGTGTTTTAGCGCCGTGCGCCCCCTCCTGGGGCCGCGGGGAACCAGGGTTACCTGGGGAGCGGGTCTTTGTCGCCCACACGGACTTTCTGCTGTCCCAGAACTAATTAAATGTCTTTTTGGCTCAGGAAAGACCGAAGTCGTCCGGGGGTGGGGACGTATGGGGGCTGCATGTGGGCACGGGAATAATCAGCCCCATTCTTGCTCTGCCACAAAACCCGTGGCGCAGCCAGAAGTGAACAGCGGCCGCCTGAAAGGCAGTTTCAAAAGGCGACACCTGCAAGCTCGGCCGGTTGTGAATTGAATGCAGCGCCCGCACGTACCTGAGCCGGGAGCTATTAGTGTCAGGCTCCCGGTCGCCGGGGCCAGCAGCACACGTCCGAGCAGCCCGTGCTGAATACAGCAAGCTGCCGCACGGCCCCTCCATGGGAATGTCGCCACTTGTGCCGCTCGTGGTCGGGAGGGGGTGCGCTGCCCTTTCAGAGACAGACACAATTAGGCAAAATGCTCAATGAACATTATAAATGATGTGCGATCGCTCTGCAGATTGCCTGGCAAATCAAATTATATGGTCGCTCGCGGGCGATTTCCATGTTCTTTAAAAACTTAAAACAGGTATTCGCCCATTAAATTAAAAAAAAAAAAAGGCAAGTCAAGGATTCCGGAAAAATACAACTGAAAGACTCGGTGTTGAATATTCACACGTCCCCTTTGTTAGCGATTGGCTTCACAATGGGCTTGGAGAGGGGGTGCACTTGGACCAGACACATTTTTTATTACTGTCTTACACGCGGCAGAGGAAGGCACCAGAAGTCTGCATTTGTTACAACTCACAATTACAGTGCGATTCTCTCTTTCTTTTTTCTTTGAAGACTAAAATGTTTTTTTTTTCCTTAGAGTGAATGACTTGAAAGCTACTGTCATTCTAATTCGACGAAAGGAACATTCTGGGCGTAAATGCACGCCCAGACGCACTTTCGGTGGTGGATGGGAAACCTGTCCTTCTCCCTGGTACCGTCTTCCTCTGGACCTGGAGCCCGGCTCCAAAGTTCGCTGGCTGCCCACACTTCCTGGGCCTGGCAGCAGCAGCCGGCCACAGTGAAGTGTCCTCTTTCTGTGTAGTGCGCTCAGGGCGTCTCTGGCACAGGTGCCACCACCGGACCACCCTGTTCAGTTTGGCCCTGAGCTCTGTGGCTGACGATCCCTGAGAGGGGGCAGCTGCTTGCACTGAGATTGCGCGAACCCCCGCCGAGGCCAGGAACTGTGCGGCGGACTAGGGTGTATCACCCAGCAATCTTGGATTTAGTTTGACTTCTAAACTTGGATGCCAAGACGCAGCAGCAACCAGCATCCTCTCTTCCCCACCATCTCATTTTCAAATTTCGGACTATTTTTCAGACAACTGAACTGGATCAAGGGGTGAACAACTGTGACCCCCGGGGACAGTGGTATATCTATGTATTTTGCTGGAAAAGGATCAATTTGAGCATGGATGGATATTCTCTGGAAATCTGGGTGTTTAGTTTCCTGTGGTCAGTGATTCGCTGTGTTCTAGGGGTAGTTAGTAATCTCTTGGGCCCAGTTTCTTAATTCACGAAGAGAAAACTAATGTCCCACCTATCCCCTCACGGGACTTGCGTTATCTTCTCTGAGAATATCAATCTTTGTGGTAGAGAACGGTTGTTTGTTAAAACCAGGAAGTATACATAAACCTTAAGGAAAAGAAACATCAGAGACCGGAACGCTTGGATTCCTCCCTTTCTTACTCTTATATGGAAATCAGGAAACAGGACTAGAAACAAAGATGCTCTTAACTTAACCTCATTGTGCAAAGAGGGGGCTGGCCCAGAGGACTGACTCCAGCAGAACTCAGCCAAACCAGCCGGATGCAAGGGGGCTCTCCAACAAACTGGTCATTTTCATCTTTCGTAGAAGACATAACCTGCTGGTACCCATGGTCACTTTGGGAAGATTAATTAGTGAAGCCAAATTCGTAAGTTAGGGAAGTGTGTTTTGTTGGCAAAAAGTCATGGTTTCATAAAGCGTCCTGAACAGGAGGGCTGGGTAAAGGTAAGGTTCCTATGGACCAGGTGCGCTGGCCTTGGTGCTGAAGGTGCTGAAGGCTGGAGCCGAGTCGTTCGGAATCATTGGCCTCTGCCTCAATAAAGCGAAGGGATTTTGCCTTCTCAGTCTTTCCTGCTCAGGGTCCCTGTTTATTCTACACATTCTCTCTCTCTCTCTCTCTCTCTCTCTCTCTCTCTCTCTCTCTCTCTCTCTCTCTCTCTCTCTCTCTCTTTCTCCCTCCCTCTCTCTCTCTCTTCCTCTCTCTCTCTCTCTCTTTCTCCCTCCCTCTCTCTCTCTCTCTCTCTCTCTCTCTCTCTCTCTCTCTCTCTCTGTGTCTCCCCTCCCCCTTGTGTGTGTGTTCAGTGTGGGGAAATCTTCTAAAGGACAATCTTGCAGTATCTTTATGGTACTTGAATTTTTTCTAGTATTTCTTTGATTATCCCATTTAAACAGCACTGTGGGAAGTATAGGTGAAGAGCAAAGCCTGTCAAAGCACTGTGCACCAGGTCTACTCCCTGATGCTAATCAGGGACTTCACTGCCTTTGGGAATGCCTCAGGAGAGGAGACAGGTGGGGAAGTTTGGAAAGTTGTATGTTCGTTTTGTGAGGCAAGGTCTCACAATGTGTCCCAGGCTTCCGGAACTCACTTTGGAGTTCAGGATGGCCTCAAGTTCCTGGAAATTTTTCCCCAGCCTCCACTCCAATGTGTTGAGATTTCAGTGTGAGTAAGCCTACCCTGTGCACAAGCTTTTAGTTTTAGGTTCCTGTTTGTTTTGTATTCTTCCTCCTCCTCCTCCTTCTCTTCTTCTTCTTCTTCTTCTTCTTCTTCTTCTTCTTCTTCTTCTTCTTCTTCTTCTTCTTCTTCTTCTTCTTCTTCTTCTTCTGTTGACAGGGTCTGGTGGGGACAAGATTTTTGGTGAATATATCTTTGATCCCACAAATGGTTTTTTCCATAAGATGTGCTGGGCAATCATGATTTCTGTGCTTAATTCCTGTACCCCCTTTCATCTTATCATCTGTGGGGGAGAAAGAGAAAAGGGAAGGAAAACTTAGGGTTTTACATGTTTGTTTGTTTTTAAATAAATGTGTGTGTGAGAGAGAGGGGGGGGGAGAAAGAGAGAGAGAGAGAGAGAGAGAGAGAGAGAGGAGAGAGAGAGAGAGAAGGGCTATAGATGGCGTACATATACAGATCAGAAGACAACTTGAAGGAATGGGCTTTCTCTGCCATGGGGATCTGCGGTATTAATCTCAGCAAGCAGTTTTACTCACTAAGCCATCTGGTAATCCCTTCATGTGGGGCATGGTTGTTATAGAGCATGCCTATAGTCAATACTTGCCACATTGTCTCAGGTGTGTGCATATATATCTCTTCTAAATGAGCATTGCCATTTCTGTGTGACCATGGTGACTCCAAAAGCTTGGTGTAACGGTTATTTAATAATTAAGTTATGTAATTGTTAGGTTGATGCAGAGACTCACTGATTAGCTTAGTGCCTCGCTGCTTTAAGAGATTTTGTGCACTAGCCTATGTCCACTTGTATAAAGATTCTGTTGAAAGACAGACAAGGCTGCCAAGCTCCAGGCATCAGTCCTGGAGCCTCAGAAGGGTGTTGTATTTTCCAAGGGAAGACTGAAATGTGGAAGATCTTCCATGATATAGGTATTAAGAGCGAGAGATGCTAATCTGAGCTGCTCCACCCTTCAATGACACATCAATGGGGCATAAAGGATATAAGTAATAATCAAAATAATTGTGTAGAGGGCTTTCAATAACTCTGAAAAGTGCTTACAAGTGAAAAACAAATATAGATTTTTAAATAAATATGCACATATAATATGAAAACTGAAGATATAAAAAACTAGTCAAGAATTTTCCAAGCGTTTACCAAAATGTTTACCAAAATGTTAGTAACACTTGTCTCTTGTAGAAAGGCTTGAAGGAAAAATTCCCTCATTGCTTCAAACAGTCTTTTATGCTCATGAGTGTATTACAAAATGAAAGTTCATAAAATTAATTTAAAATGTAAGGAATTTGGTTTAAAGGACATAGGTCAGACTGCAAGCATCAGAGTTTCACTTTAACATTTTGAAATACAACAAAAGACCAACATCATAATACACCTAACTTAAAAGGCTTCAAACAAGTGCCACTCAGGCCAAGAAACAGAATATTGTCTGCACCTGGGGCCCTCACGGCCCTTCGGTTTGTCACCACAGACATAATGATTATCAAACGTTCCTGGTAAATATCTCTTGCCTTTCCCTCAGGACACCGTCCACGTCTGAATTCTTACACTCCAAGGTTTCATCTCCTTTTCAAACTTTATGTAAAAGGAAGCACAGAACTTCCCTCCACATTCTACTTCCCTTCACTGGGCACCATGAGTGAGAGGTTTAGCCATTTTGTTGCACAGGACCGCAGTCTAGCCTCTCACTGTGTACTGATAGCCCCATTCATTTAGCATTGTCCTGTAGATGTTTCTAGTTGGGTCTGTTAGAGGTGTGGCCTGTGTGAGCATTCTTGCCTCGGCCGATGGGTGCATGTGTGCAGAGATTTTCTCAATGTGGATCTAGGGGTGTGAGTTCTGTTCACAACACATACATAAGCTTAACAGCAGCAGTTGTGATACCAGTGTGTTTCCACAGCAGCCCCACCATCTACTCTCCCCCGAGCAGGAACCATGGTCTCACTATGGAGTAGAAGCACATAGCCCCCAAGAGAGCATCCAGGACTAATTGTGTTCAGTTATTTCCTGCCATGAGACAGGCCAAGGGGAACCTGTGTTGAAGCATGGGATTCCTAAGGCTCACAGTGAGCCTTACTAGCACATCCTAGGTCAGAAGAATCCAAACTGAAATGAAAGTGGCTCTCCCAAGAGGATGAAAACACTCAACGTCGCAGAACTGACAGACAGAGAAGTCTGGATGTAATGAAAGTGGGTCACACAATCGGCCTTTAGCAGTTCTCAGTCCTGGGCCTTTAGGTAGCCACACGGGTAGCAAAGGAGCTATGTGGTGTTTGAACATGTCTGACCTGAAAATCTGAACTCCTCTATCCTCCAAATGCAAACACCTTAACACCGACACAATGCCACACCCAGACCCATGGGATGCAGTCACCTAGGCTGGGTGTGCAAAAACAGTGACTCCTTTGGATATAGAGTCCTACCACATAGTCCAGGAAGAACTCGTGATCCCCCTGCCTCAACCTCCCCTATACTGGGATTAAACCCATAAAATCTGTGTTTAGAAGTGGGTATCATCCCAATATATCCAGAATTTTTAAAAGCTGAAATGTGAGATGCTCTGAGTTCCCAGCATTTCAATTTGTAAGTTAAATGCTAAAATCTTAGAGAAATAAGCTATTTTTCTGGTGATAGAACTGGGTTGCTCCTAAAGCTTCCTGGATTGATTAATATTTTAATTATCTTGAGTTCTATGCACTTATGAGAGTCCTAGCTGCTTCGTGATAATTGATTCTGAGTCTTCTGCAGCTCCAATAAAATCCCAACATCTAGCTAAAAATCAGCACAGGAGCAATCTCTTTGACCTTGGTCTCTGGTGGTCTTGTGGTAATTGTGGAAAAAAATGGAAACTCTCGTCAAGTAGGCTGTGAGTGCCTAGAGCAATCTATGATCATGGCTACAGCCACCTGCTCCCAGACCGCCTTCTAAGCCATGCTCTGGCTCCTAGGGCAGGCTCCTGGTGACCGTTCCTCTGTAAGATTTCACTTCCGTGGATGGATAGAAGCCTTCAAGCCTTGGAAGAGTCATATCCAGCAAAGGAAAAGGTAAAGGATGTTCCTGATAGCACTGTGCAGGGTTTTTAGGACAGAATAGGGAGGCGGAAGGAGATGTGGTTAAATAAAAGGTGGTCAGAGGAATGTGCTGTCACTAACTTTGGTGACAGGAGAAGAGGGTCTACTTTAGTCTCTTTCTGCTGCCGTAACTCGATGCTTCAAACTGAGTAATTTATATGTGAAAACAAAATGTTTCCCACCGTTTCTGAAGGTGGGAAATCCTAGATCATGGAGATGGCCTATGCCACCTCTCTAGAGACAGAAATACATGTCAGTCACCCAGTGACCAATTACCACGAGTCAGTGACTTAAAGCAACACAAGTCGACAACCTTTGAGTCCTTCAGATGAGGTAGCTATCAGCATATCACGGGATTGGCAGGGATGCACTTCTCCAGGAGGCTCTGGGGGAGGTGTGGTTTTCTCGCCCTTTCCACCTACAGCTTGCTGCTCACATATGACCTGGATGTTGGAGTCACCTCACATTCACCCTAATAAGACAGTGTAGGGGGTAGAATTCTTCTGAGATGTGATTATAAATGAAGTAAGTCCTTTTTAAACAGAGGTGGACGGAAACGTGATCAGCCTTTGCACCATCAAGACAACGCCTGAACCTGCCTCTTGGACTTTGTGAAGACACAAAAGAAAAACATCATGTCAGAAACCCAGGGAGCCATGCCCAGTCTGCTGGCTCCTTGATCGATTTCCCACCTCTGGAACTTCAGGATAGCAGTATTTGTGGTCATTGACTTATCAGTTACTCAGCTTGAAGCATGTTGTTAGAGCCACTGGAAGAAATTAAGATAGATGCTCCTTTGCTGTCCCCAAAGCTAGTGACAGAACATCCCTTTGACCACCTTTGCCCAGCCCCATCTCATCTGCCTCCCTATTCTGTCCTAAGAGCCCTGAACAGTGCTACCATGAACACCCAGGGAATGTCTCCATATTAGGCTGAGCTGATTATCATCCTATACTCTGTCTGTACCTTAATTCTCCCTGCAGCCTAGCCCGGTAACATAAGAGTTGATTCGGGTGTGCACATACGAGGAGGCGGGCATTATTCTAACCACACCTCTCGGTTGCAGAGAGTTGACTGCTCAGCTGTGGGCTGTGGAGAAGCCTGGCTGAATTTCCAGGTGATACAAATGCTCCCTTCAGTCTCCCGCTTCTCCTGGCAGAGTGTGAGTGACATGAGTGTACACTTTGTCCCCAAAAGTTGGACCCCGGAGTTTACTGACAAAAGTCTTTGGACTCTGAGAGAGTTTCAGGGGACAGTTTGAATTGTTGCTAAGACAATGATGTAAGAGTGGCTTTTCCCATGAGTATCTGATGAGCCTTTCCCACTACCCGTCCCTGGCGACATTTGTAAGTCAGCTTAATGTCATCGTGAACAACTTAAAAAGGAGGAAAAGGTTCATATGGGTTCATGACTTCAGGAGTCTCTGTTGATAGTTGCTTGACCCCATTGTGTTGGGCAGGTGGTAGCTTAGTATACTGTACTGGGGTGTGATAGATAAGTAGATAGATAGATAGATAGATAGATAGATAGATAGATAGATAGATGGATAGATAGTCACCTGGCCGTGACTAGAAGAGCTGGGTTCTAGTGCTCCCCGATGACACTAACCCCCTTCTCTTGGTGGCGCAACCATTTCCATCTCTTCGGGGACCAAGCCTTTATCACACAGGCCTTAGTTGGACATCTAAGGTCCAAACTGTAGTTAAGAGATGCCTAAATTTCCTTTGCGGAGTGGGAGAGTGGAAATCCCAGGTAGAGGGACTGAAATACTAATAACAGCCAGATAATTGTCATCATTTTCAATACGGATCCTTCCATATCGCCAGATACCAAGAGTCAGCACCGGGCATACATTGGCTCACTCTGCCAAAGGCGACGCTATTTATTGTTAAGCCCAATTGGAGTCGAAGGAAATGGATGCATGGATGGAACTACTCTTGTGACCCAAGGAAGGGAGCCAGGAAGAAGAGCTAGCACCTTGGAGATCTCTAACCATCATTGCGGGATCATCCTTCTAAAGCAGGTCGTCATTTCAATTTCAGCTGTGTTAAGCTTCACAGAGCGCATGCGCTGTCTGCACCTTCTCCCTGCCAAAAGGCAACGAGAAGTCGTTACAGTCCGGATTGAGCAGATTGAAGATGCCAGTTCCCAGGGGCTGATGGCATCACTGTCCTCGGTGCCACCTGGCCCCTTTGAGGCCCCAGCCATGCTGGAGAAGGGTAGGAGCCTGGGAGTGGCTAAGGGATTTAGCTTTCCTTTGTCCCCAAACTCTCTTGTTTGGGTGGGGCTGCATCTGTTGTGGGGGATGGCTGTCCGGTAATGGGGCCAGTGCCCTGGCTGCTTCTGCCTCCGGCCTCGTTGGCACCGTACCAGCCTTGCTTGGGTGGTGCGAGCTCCGTGCCCTCTTTATGAAGCAGGCTGGGCAGAATTCTGGAGAAGGGTCTCCGGATGAACACTTTGGTATTTCCAACTGTGGTTCTCTCCTGGGATTCTCGTGGTGCAGTGAAGGTAAGATGGAGGTCCAAGTACCTTCCGCATCAAAAGGGACATCTGCCTTTCACATGTAAGTTATTTTTTCTGTTTTGCCTCCTAACTAGTTTCCAAAAGACAGATACTCAGCTCTCTTGCTTTCAGATGCTGTCCTGTTGAGACCCGCAAGAAGATGCACGGTTGTCGCTTTACTGTTGTAGCCATTGAGCTGAATTATGTTAGAAACGAGGCCATTTAAACTAACTTCCCATGTGCCTGGGCTTCTGGTAGAAATACCGAATGGTCCGAAACACTGAGCGGTGCTCAGAAATGTTGCAGAAAGCTTTACTTACTTGAATGAGAACTGACTTCTTCCAGGATTTCTGTCCTTAAAACTTGAGCAATTTTGTGAGTTGGTCCTCCATGTCTTTCTGAACAAGAACTATTTTTTTTTTAAATTAATTGCAGTGAAACGAAGAATAATGAAATGCTTGCTAAAACCAGTTCTGTTGTCTTTCTCCCAAGAAGAAAGGGCACAATCAGGCAGTCCAGCCCAAGACTCTGATTTTCCACGCTGCCCTTGGGTTATTTCTGGAAGGGCAAAACGGAACAAGGAAGAGGAAAGAGGGATTCATAGGTGTTGTGGGTGGGTGGCTTCTCAGAGCCATCATTTCTGTGTGTTGTTCTGGTTGTCTTGTTTCAGACCCAGGTTCTCCCTGCCTGCCTCCACCTTGCTTCCTTTTGTTAACTCCATTTGCATTTCTGCCATGCCACTGTCAGGCAGGTTCCTTTCAGAGTCAACAGCTCTCTACTTGGCTTCAGTGACTGCTATGGGGTCTCCCAAGAATAAGAATCAGCCAGGCCTGATACCCGGCATCCAGGTCACATGACTGAGGCGGACCAGGCAAGTGCCCCATGTAAAATGTGCAAGCCAAGGGCATTTGGAGTGTTTAATACATTCCCTGCATGCTATAGCCACCCACAATCTGTTTTACAGCGTTTTATCCTCTCCTGTGAAACCCTGCAATTCTTGTCATTCCCAGAGCCCACCGATAAGTTCTATACCAGTGAAATGAGTCAGTTCAAGCCAGATTGATGTACAATAGGCAGATTTATTTGGCATGAGGAGGGAGAAAGAGAGGAAGAAGAAAGAGAGCTTTTGGGGAGAGAGAGGAAGTGGAGGAAGGGGGAGGGGGGAGGAGGGAGAAGAGAAGGGAGGTGAGAAGGAAGAGAGAGGGACCAAAATGTGTGTATTATATAGAGAGGATCCTTTGGGGGAAGGCAGACCAGGCCCTGGGTTGGAAAACTCAGGGTTGAAAGCAGGATGTTCCAGGTAGGGACTGAGGGATGCTGGGAGAACCTGAAGGCCAGGTCTGCTTTGGTATGTTAAATATGTACCTGAGCCTCTTGTCCTAGGGTCTGAAACCAAACACCCACGACTCCTAATCCAGGCCAGCATGGTTCTCTATGAAAACTCTGTATGCTGGAGAGGTCACGACATCGGACCCAAATTGGTGCATATCCCTATGTGACTGTCTCACCCAGGCAGGCAGGTGTCATTACATGATGCCTTTTCCTTGCCAAATCACCTCATTATATAAATATATCACATCAGCCCATGGACGTTTGAGTTTGTTTCTATATATTAACAGTTAGAAAAATGCTATGGATATATTTGTATATTTTTTTGTGGGGGGAAATCAAAGTATAGAATATTGTAAATCCATGTTTTCTAGAACTAACCTTTTCTAAGGACTTGTTCCATTTTACATTCTCATTGCCAGTGAGTGGGGTTTCAGTTTTTCCATATCTGACACTTTTCATGTTCTAACCTCCTATCTCCCCATTCCCTTCTCTCCCTCTCTTCTTCGGCGATGAGGTTTATCTGTGTAGTCCAGGTTGTCCTTGACCTAATCCTTTTGCCCCCAGAATACTAGAATTATAGGTGTTCGCCACCTAGCCTAGCTTGAAGCTTCTTTTTATTTTTTTTCTTCTTTTTTTTCTTCTTTTTGTGTGTGGTGTGTGTCTTCGTGTGCGTGTATGCGTGCGTGCGTGCGTGCATACGTGCATGTATTCAGGTCAGAGGTTGAATTTGAGTATCTTCCTTTCTCTATCATTCTCTGCTTTAGTTTTTGAGACAGGGTCTCTCCTTGAACCAGGACTTCTCTGATTGGCTAGACTAGTTGGCCAATAGAGTCCTGTCTCTACTCGTGCTGGGAGAAGTGGGGGGGGGGGTGTTATAGTTGCCTATCAGAGTGCGCCCGCCCGAGCAACTGTATTTCCCACTGAGTTTCTCCAGCCCAGTATCCCTTCAACTCTTTTCTCAATAGGCCCCACCCCCAACGGTGTGAAGGGTTGACTCACAATGGCTCATCTGCATTTCCGCACGGCCGATGATGTCATTATGCCTTCTGTGTTGGTTGCTCACTTGTATATGGACAGGCAGTGTAGGGGTTAGTCCAGATAGCTGTGCTGATTGGATCAGGAAACACGGAGGCTGGTGACGTAACTATTTGGAAACTTCAAGGGCTTTTCCAGATGAACCAAGTAGATGAAACCTGCCTTGGATGTGGGCGGCACCATCGCAAAAGGGCTGGATTCTCTAAAAGAATAAAAGCGGAGAAAGGAGAATGGTGGATCCTCACGGTGCTCCTCTTCTTTGTCTTCTGACCCGACGCGATGTGAGAAGTCCCAGCCGCACACTCCCTCTCCGCCACTGTTTTCTCTGAAGCAGCGAAGCCTCTTGAACCATGAGCTGAGTAGATCCTCCCCCAGCCCCTAGTCTGCTTCTTGTCAGGTATTCGGTCACAGCAAGAAGGAAGGAGCTGCTGCAGACAGTCTGCCCACTTGAAAACTAAGGTATTTATTAGTGAGCCACTTTTTTACATATGAAAGTCCCTCTCCTTGTGCAGACTGCTTTCCGACTTTTCTGATGACATCCTCGGGAACTCAGTTTGGAGTTGACCGAGCTTTGCCTGGGCTTTCCCTGGTTGCTTGTCTTTGGTGTCCGAGCTGGGAAGCCATTGCCTGGAGTTATGAGTTAAGAAATAAAAGTGCCCTTGATCCACTGTACAGTGCATCTTATTCTGATTTCATGGGCAAAGGACGCGTCCCTCAAAACACTGAATAAAATACTTCCTATCGTGGTAGAGGGTAGAGACGGCTGACTCACATCCAAAGTCCCCACTTGCTTTACCGTGTTTTATGCTTTTGTTTTTTTCTTTGCTGGTGATGGATACCAGGGTCTTTTGTAGGCTAGGGTCAGCTCCCTCCCACTGAGCTTTATTACTGAGCCTTTCTGCTTGCTCTCCCTTCCTTGCCCTGCATTAAAATGGACTTGTGACTGTGTTCAGTGCTGCCCAGAGAGACTTCAGTCCCTGCAATTAAATATGGCTAGGTGACCAAGTTCTCCCAGGAGATGGGTGCTTAGCACAGTGACTGTGCAAATGGGTGCTTAGCACAGTGAATATGGTGGAACATGGTGCCTTCCTTCTAGAGGCAGCCTGAACCCAGTGTTATCCAGTCTCAGCCACGCAGAGCATGGCCCATAAGGATCACAGGACTAGGGTGGACAAGCCTGAGTTTCTGGGTAATAACGTGCCAGTGACCCAGAGCAGTCACCTCATGCTGCTACCTGGGAAACGCTACGGCTGTGGCGTCCGGCACAAAACACTGCGTTTGCAGAAATCTCTTATGCCACAAGGTTTGCCTTTACGCTCCTCACGATTCTACAAGAGAAGCATGTTGCGGTCCTCCAGGTCTTAGCCCCTGCCATTTTTCCCAATAGCACCTCCATTCTATTTTTAAAACTTAAAAAACATCTAGATTCTACATACGAGAATACTTGTCCTTTTGAATCTTGTGTATTGGGTTTAACATGATGATTTCCAGATGCGTCTACTGTCTGACAATGGATAACCTTCCATTCTCGTTATGGATGAGTAATACTCCCATAGGTACCTGTGCACCACATTTTATTTATTGATTTGTTTATTGTTCGTCTATTGTGGAAGATGCTGTAAGACACAGACGTGGGGCTGGCGAGATGGCCCAGGGGAGGAAGGCACTGGATGCCAATCTGAGGACTTGAACTCCATCCCTGTGACAGGCATGGTGGAAGCAGAGAACTGAGTCTCAAAAGTTGACCTTCTGGTATCTCTGCAGGTGCCACAGGGAATGTACACACACACACACACACACACACAGACACACACTCACACAGAGAGAGAGACAGACACACACACACACACAGAGACAGACAGACAGACACAGACACACAGAGAGAGACAGACAGACAGACACAGACACACAGAGAGAGACAGACAGACAGACACAGACACACACACACAGAGAGACAGACAGACAGACACAGACACAGACACACACACACACAGAGAGACAGACAGACAGACACAGACACACACAGAGACAGACAGACAGACACAGACACACACAGAGACAGACAGACAGACAGAGAGACACAGACACACACACAGAGAGACAGACAGACAGACACAGACACACAGAGAGAGACAGACAGACAGACACAGACACACACACAGAGAGACAGACAGACAGACACAGACACAGACACACACACACAGAGAGACAGACAGACAGACACAGACACACACAGAGACAGACAGACAGACACAGACACACACAGAGACAGACAGACAGACAGAGAGACACAGACACACACACAGAGAGACAGACAGAGAGACACAGACACAGACACACACACAGAAGCAAGCAAGCAAGCAAAATATAAATAACATTTAACTTGACAACATAAAGACACGGAATGCTGTATGCTGGCGAGAATGCGGAGAAAGGACACTCCTCCATTGCTGGTGGGATAGCAAGCTGGTACAACCACTCTGGAAATCAGTCTGGTGCTTCCTCAGAAAATTGGAAATAGTTCTACCCGAAGACCCAGCTATGCCACTCTTGGGCATATACAACAAAGACACTCCACCGTATCACAAGGACCCTTGATCCACCATGTTCATAGCAGCCTTATTTGTAATAGCCAGAAGCTGGAAAGAACCCAGAAGCAGATACTGTGGTTCATTTACACAATGGAATACTACTCAGCTGTTTAAAATGAGAACATCCTGAGTTTTGCGGGCAATTGGATGGAACCAGAAAATATCATCCTGAGTGAGGTAACTCAGACCCAAAGGACATGCATGGTATGTTCTCACTAATAAATGGATATTAGCCAAAAAGTACAGAATACCTAGGCTACAACCCACAGACCATAAGAAGGAGAACAAGCAGAAAGGCCCAAGTGAGGAGACTTCAATCCCACTTAGAAGGGGAAAGAGAATAATCACCGGAGGCAGAGGGAGGGGGGACTTAGATGGGAGAGGGGAGGAGGATGGGAGAAGGGGAAGGATCAGGTATGGGGAGGGAAAAGGAGATAAGCCCTGAGGGCCAGGAGAATGAATTGAAATAAGCAGCCTCCAGGGGGTTGGAGGTGGGGGAACCCTCTAGAAAGTACCAGAGACCCAGGAGGTGAGAGACTCTAAGGACTCAATGGGGTGACCTTAGCCAAAATGTCCAACATTGGAGAGAGGGAACTCAAGAGTTCACCTCTAGTAGATAGACAGGGTCTCACGTGGAGGGACAGGGTCACCAACCCACAGTCAAAATTTCTGACTCAGAATTGTTCCTGCCTAAAGGAACTGCAGGGACAAAAATGGAGAAAAGACTAAAGAAAAGGAAGTCCAAAGACCAGCCCAACTTGGGATCCATCTCATGGCGGGGGAGAGGTGGGAACCAAGGCCTGACACTATCACTGATGCCATGTTGTACTTACAGAAGGGCACCTAGCATGGCTGTCCTTTGAGAGGCCATACCAGCAGCTGACTGAGAAGGAAGCAGACACTTACACCCAGCCATTGGACTGAAGTTGGGGACCCCTGTGGTTGAATTAGGGGAAGGACTGAAGAAGCTGAAGCGGAGGTCAACTCCATAGGAAGACCAAGAGTCTCAACTAACCCTGACACCTGGGAGCTCCCAGAGACTAAGCCACCATCCTGGAGCACTCATGGGCCAGCGCCAGGCCCCTGGCTCATGTACAGCAGAGGTCTGTCTGGTCTGGCCTCAGTGGGAGAAGATGTGCTCAATCCTAGAAAGACTTAAGGCTCCTGGGAAGAGGGAGGTCTGGTGAGGGGACATCCTGTCAGAGGCCAGGGAGAGAAGGAATGAGATGAGGAATTGTGGGAGGGGCTGGGGGGGCAATTTTATTTAAAATAAAAATAAAAAGACATGGAGTGCTGACTTAGATGGCTTCAGGCACCTGCCAACATGGTCTAGCTGAGCCACATGGTGGTTCTGTATTCGGGTCTTTGAAGAATCTTAACAGTTTTGGGGATGACCCTACCAGCTTGTGTCCCTCACCCTCTGGTCTCATTCCTCCCACATTCTTGCCAGAATTTGTTGTTTGTTTCTCCAAGGATAGCCGTTCTGACTGGGGTGAGGTAGATTCCCAGTGTGGTCTTTATTCAGATTTCTCTGATGAGTCAAGCCGTTGAGCATTCTCTCTGTATTTATTGTGCACCTGTTCCTCTGTGAAGCTGCCTCATCTCACTGATTGGATTACGTAGCCTTTGAGTGTCTTTTTTTTAAAGACAAAATTCTTTCCCCAGACGTGGAGAATTCTTAGAAGGAAGGCAGAGCTAAGGTAGTCATGTGGTGAAGCTGGGACTATAGTAGCTCAGGGTTTGGGATTTTCGAGAAGGTTCTGTTGCCCCAGCTAGTGGAACGAAAGACAGGGGTGGGAACCAAGAACAAGGGGGGATATTTGAGGCACTTAGCTGCATTCACTCGCCACTTTCCCAATGGATCCTGGATGTAGACTGCACAGTCCAAGCTCCAAGTGCAGAGGACAGACCAACAGCCTTGTATCCCTGAAGTAGGACGGAAGCAGGGAAGGTGAGTTTGGGAAGCTTTGGATGCAGAGCTGGTCCTGGTCCTGTGCTGCACCACAAAGAGAAGTTACCGTCAAGTGACCCCCCAGTGAAATAGGCATTTAGAATGCTGCTCATGGGGCACCCACGAGGAGCTATCCTCAGACTGATCTCTTGACTGGATTTGGTCCTCACGACTTCTGTCTTTCCTAAGGCAGGAGCTCTTTAATAATTTCCCACTGAGGAGACAGTATCCTTCTTAAATACTTAACTACAGCAGTACTATCTGCTAATGCCTGTAGTCAAAGTAAGAAAATATGGAATTCGTGTTGCTAGTGAGGCTCCTTTTGAGTTTTCAAATGTCTGAGGTGGGAGGGGGTGATGGGGCAAGGAGGAGTGCAGCTTGATGGCTTTGAGGTTGAAGTCTTTTCTTCTTTCTTTCTCCATCTCCTCCCACCCCCCCCCCCTCTCTCTCTCTCTCTCTCTCTCTCTCTCTCTCTCCCTCCCTCCCTCCCTCCCTCCCCCCTCTCTTTCTTTCTTCACTTTGCATCCGGATTGCAGCCCCTCCCTCCTCTGCTCCCAGTCCTACCCTTGCAAGCCCCGCCCCATTGCCCCCCCCCCCTTCTCAGAGAAGGGGAAGTCCCCGGTAGGTATCAACCCACCCTGAAACATTAAGTCAAAGCCTGACTAAGCCTACCCTCTCCCACTGAAACCCAACAAGGCCATCCACCTAGGGGAAAGGGATCCAAAGGCGGGAAACAGAGTGAGAGACAGCCCCAGCTCCAATTGTAAGGAGACCCACATGAAGACAAAGTTTCCCGTTGTTACAAAAGTGTAGGGGCCTGGGTCCAGCTCCTGCATGCTCTTTGCTTGGAGGTTCAGTCTCTGTGAGGCCCCATAGGCTCAGGTTAGTTGACTTTGTAGGTCTTCTCCCAGTGTCCTTGAACTCTCTGGCTTCCTCAATCCTATACCTTACTCTTCCACAAGATTCCCCGAGCTCCGTCTAGTGTTTGGCTGTGGATCTCTGGATCCATTTCCATCAGCCGCTGGATGAAGCCTCTCAGGAGACAGTTATGCTAGGCTCCAGTTTGCAAGCATAACAGGATATCATTAACAATCTAAGGAAGGGAAAGCCCGTGAAACATTCTAAAGCAGTCTTTTGGCTCCCTCTAGTGGAATAGTGAGGAATTCCTTGCCCAGCATTTACCGGGTGACACGGAACTCATTTGTTTGGTAAATGGAGAAGTAATCTTAAATTAGTTAGCCCGAACCCTCGGCTGTATGACAAGAATGGAGGACTTGGCTAAAGACTTTAACTGAACTTCGTTAGACCGAATCTAAGTGATAAAATGACTAAGCTCTTTGCTAAAAGGATATGGCATTTTGGCAATAATCCTGCTAGCTTTGAAAACTAACTCTTTCTACCCCACCATCCCCATATCTTAGATTTCAATAAAAGCCAGCACATAGTTAAACTTTCAGTAACCCCAGTCCCACACGGTGCTGAAGAGTTGCGAAGGTGAAATACGCCCTCTATCGGTTTAGATAATGTCCCGCGGGTGAGACTTCCCTTTGTTTAGAAGTCCCAAAGAGAATACATCCTAGCAGAAGCCGTTTCTTCTCCTTTTATTGTTAGAAACTCTTCCTCCAGCCACAATGTATTAGTTACATATTTACGACAGGTTTATTAACAGCAACAATTAAGATGAGGAACATTGTAACTCTCCTCCCTCCCCTGTGAGTCCGAGGAGCCCGCCGCCTGGAGGTCAGAGCCGGCACTGCAGCATTTCCTACCCGGGATTCTTCCCCTTCACCTCAGTCAGCTGACTCCTTCCTAGACCCCCAGTGCTTCAACACCCCGCTTCCTCTTTATGATTCTGCACCACTAATAAGATGAAACTATATGGTGCTCTAAGCTCATTCCTCGTTGTGATGGCAGTCACACGTCGCAGAAGAAGTGACTTTAGTCTAGGGATGCATCTTGCTGTCTCAGACTTATGCTTCCGGTTGGCTGGGGTGGGGGTGGAGTGGGGTGGGATCGCAGGCTGGGGTGGGGGTGACACTTCACAGGGAATATGTCAAAGCTGCTCTCTCCCTTCCTCCCTCTCTCTCCTTCTCCCCTCCCCCGCCTCCCTTTCTTAGACCAGGCTGCTGACCTCAAACCTGTTTCCTGAGAGCTGGGATCACACAGTGGCGCTGCACGATACTTAGCTTTTCCTATGGTTTCTCGCACACTCTTAATCACCCACATGAAACCCATACCAACCTGACTGCAGGCCGTTGAGAGATGCACATATGCTCTAAACCACCTCAACACTGGTCTCAGAAACGCAACGATCTGAGGGTTTTTCTCTTTCGCTTAATTCAACACTTTGTTCTTAAAACAAAGTGTGGAAATGAAACTAAGGAGTTATGGAAAAATCAGGTCCATGTTCCACAGGCCTGGTTCCTATGTTCCTTCCTATGTTATTTAAAGGAAATTTTTGCTCATATTGCGTTTGTAAAATATCACCTTTTGGTTTAAATCCTTATGTACCATGCACCTTCTGCTGGATTGTGAAGACTTGTCAACAAGGAGTTCTTTCCCATGGAGAAGAGAAGGCAGGCAGCCAGATTAAGGCAAGCTGCGTGACTTTCACAGAAGCGGTGTGCAACCTGGAGCCAGGACTCACCAGGGGTCACAACAGTTACTTGTTACCCTTATCTGTTGCCCAGGTCTCCTCCTGTCCTACTTGGCTCTCTATTGCTGTGGAAAATACCACGTGTGCCTTAGTCACTGTTCTATTGCTGTGAAGAGACATGACTAGGACAGCTTACAGAAGAAAGCATTTAACAGGGTTACCTGCTTACAGGGCGAGTCCATGAACATCGGGGTGGTGACTATTTCAGCAGGCAGGCATAGTGCTGGAGAGGCAGCTGAGAGCCTCATTCAGGCAAGCTGCAGTCAAAGGGCGTCAGTCTGGTCCTGGCACAAGCTTTTGAAACCTCAAAGTCCACACGCAGCAACACATCTCTAACCAACAAGGCCACACCTCCTAATCCTTCCCAATCAGTTCCACTAACTGGAGAACATGCATTCAAACACATGAGTCCACATTTAAACCAACATGATGGGTAAAAGCAACTTGGAGTGGGGAGGATTTATTCCATTTTACAGACCTCAGTCCATCACTGAGGAAAGCCAAGAGGCAGGAACCTAAACAGAGACCATGGAGGAGTGATACTTGCAGGCTTGGTCTTCCTGGCTTGCTCAGCCTGCTTTCTTACACAACCCGCTATCAGGGGTGGCACTACTCAAGGTGGGCTGATCACTAACCAACCAAATGCCTAACAGACTTGCCTGCAAGCCAAGGCATTTACTCAGTTATGCCTCCTCTGCCTAGTGTGTGTCAAGTTGACAAAAACCAGCTCACCCCTTCTTCTCTGTGTATCGTCTTACTTTTTTTTCTTCTTCCTGTTTTCTCCCTTTTCTTTTATCCAAACAGGCATGATGCCAGCCTATAATAGTTTAAAAAATATGCGTGAATGAGGTGGGAGCTGGGCTGGCTCCCACCTGCCAATGAAATGGGAGAAGGGAGGTGGGCAGTGGATGCCTTCTCTTTCCAGTGGACATTAGTCTGTGACAGCGTGTGACAGCATGTGACATCCTCATCCATGCACAGCCATCTAGTCAGTCACTCTCCTGATTGGATCATAAATGGCTCATGGGAGCACATATCCCATCATTCCTCTGTTCCTTTCTGAGTCTACCCAGCCCAGTCTAGAAGGTAGAGAGTCTTCATCTTGGCCCTCTGAGGTTGTTTCTCATGGGGCTTGTTGTAGAAGAGAATTGCTCTGACCTTATCTGAAAGTGTCATATGATGCACACAGAGACAGTTTGAGCTGTGAGAGAAGAGTTTTAATCCAGCAACAAGGATGCTCAGGCAAGGGATCTTATCCAGAGACCTTCTAAATTTGCATGATCTGGTCAGAGTGCAGACATGCCATGGATACAATATGACCTGTCTGGGATACAGATACACCCTTAGTACATACCTTTAATCCCTAACAAGGAAAGTAAGGGTGCTTTGTAGAACAAAGCAGCCATATTTGAAAGCAACATCTAATTGAGGGGGAGACAAAGTAACAAACCAAAGAAAGATTTGACAGAATGAGTCAGCCATAGGATACACCCGACTCAGACAGGAAAGAGGCTACTTAAGAGCAGAGAGAGACAGGGGCAGAAAGGTGTGATATGATGCTAGACAGAGCAATTCAGTCAGAAGCCATGAGAAGCCAGGCTGAATTAGTCAGTTCGGAAGATTAGATTGTGTGGAGGCTTGAAGCTTCCAGGCCTAGGCCTAGGGATCATTTGAACAGTTTAGGAAACGTTCTGGGCTCCACCAAGCCCTGTATTTGCATAGCTTGGGTGGTGCTCTCATCTCATCTCATTATTCTGAGGAAATAAAAGCGACATTTGCAAAACATTTCTTCTTTGTGGCAGTGAAGGGGCCTAGGACATTCTAGGGCTGTTACATGGTCGAGTAATAACTGCTACTTGGAAAATTATCCCAAGATATCCCACCAAAATGTGCTGTAGGCTTGTGTACAACCTGATCTCACCAGAGGCATTTTTCTCAATTGAGGTTCTCTCCTTTCAGAGGTCGCTAGATTGTGTCAAATTGGCATAAAACTATATACTAAACATGGCTGGTTTTTTGGAAACAGGATCTGTCTCCCCCAAAACACATTCATTATGCTTTGGAAAAGACCTTGTGGATTTGGTACAAAATAGATCAGTGTTTCAAAGGGGTGGGAGAAAGCCTCCTATGGGGTCATGATGCGGAGAGTGGGGAGAGAGAGAGAGAGAGAGAGAGAGAGAGAGAGAGAGAGAGAGAGAGAGAGAGAAGAGAAGAGAAGAGAAGAGAAGAGAGAGAGAGAGAGAGAGAGAGAGAGAGAGAGAGAGAGAGAGAGATTACATAGGTCATAGGTTACATATGTCTGGACTTGCTCTAGATGAGAAGGCATACCCAGGAGCAGATATAGGGTATCTGGGTCATAAATAGTTGCCTGCTTTTGAGTGGCGTGCAAGCCTGAGTAGTGTCAGCTGTCTACTCGCCCCCAAGAAGTCGCTGACAGACAATTAGAGCTGCTGATTTATTAGTGGCTACAGCCGGAGATCACGCCCCTAGAGGGAAATGAAGACAGGCTGGCCCGGCAGCAGGACCCAGTTTTCTACCCGGAGCAGAAGGGTAACATCGTGCACCTCCGCGCGATCTCCCGGACTTGCTTGCAGAGCCTGAGCACTTGGGAGTAGCCTCCTCCTCATGCTATGAGCAAATCGGCATCTGGCTTAGTATCTGTGGGCTGACAGATGCTACCAGGCACCGCCGGGAACACAGTGGGAGTACGAAGGGAGGCCCGAGGGATGGATGGCACTTCCGGGTATGCATTCTTGCGGATTTATTTGGTCCTTCTGGCCCACATACTGGTCCTTCTGATCCAGCTGTCCCTGGTTCATTTCCACTCCTTAAATTGACAGAAACCAGCTGTGGGAAGCACGGGCCAAACCCCAGCTCCTCTGGGTTTTGTTTTTCCCATCTGGACAAGCTGGAATTAATTATTGAGATCCTGTTTGGTACCCAAATTCAATTTTATTTCAAGTACCCTTGAATAGTGTGTGGCTTGTAGATAATCGATCCTATTTATCCTTCTGTATTGGGCACTGTGTGAGAGTCCTCTGTTTTATTGTACAGTCAGTCAGCAATCTCCTAAACTAAGTCTTTGGTTTTGTAATCATGCCTGGTTTTACATACAAGGAGACTGAGGCACAGGAACATTTTCACAAACTGTCTGAGACCACACAGCTATTTCATGGAGGAGTCAGGAGTCACACAGTAGCAGGCTTCAGAGATTCGATTTTGAGCCACACTGTGGAGCTATGAGACCCTGGAGTGGTAATGAGAACCGTGTTTTGTCTGAGACTTGTCTTAGACTGCACAGCAGGCAGGGAAGCTGGGCTCTAGGCAAAAGCCAGGGCTTGTCTCTCATCTGTCTTCTTACCCTGTCCTGGGATAGCCTCGTGTGCAGTTCACAATGGCACACCCTCAGAAGCAAAAGTGGGCGTGCCCAACAGAGAAATATTGGTTAGCAGGACAGGGCACAACCGTCCAGAGTGGTTGGTGTCCCTGAGGGGCACAAGGTAGAATAATCGTGTGGAAGGTGTCCTTTGGAATTTGGAAAGCCTTTAAAAGTAGTGAACACGTCCACAGTCTTCCCTCTCTGTGGAGAAAGATGATGAGGCAGAAGAGTGAGACAGACTGACCAACCAGGGTGTAGTCCAATAGTACGGACGCTGATGGCAGTATGCTAGGCTGCATCTACTGGAGGGAGAGCACAGAGGAAATGAAGGAGGCAGCTTTGAAATGCGTGTGTCCCTCAGCCCGATACACACACTTGTAAATACACATCTTAAACAGCCCTGATAAAAAAGCAATGCCTCTGTGGTGGAGCAGGCACTTGGTGTGCAGGGGCCCTGGGTTTATTCCCCAGGATCAGAAAGACACATACAGAGACACTCAGCAGAGGAACCTCTGTGCCACATTAAACAATAAAACAATGGAGACGACCTACGTGTTGACAGTGGAGGAATAAATACAGCGTGACACAGTGACCTAAAAGACAACACACAGCCAGTCAAACAAATCTGTCAAGGCCACAGACACCATCAAAACATTGGCTTACTGCATGCTACATGCTGCATGCTGTCCTGTGCATCAGAGGAGTGCAGTGCCCCCAGAGGCTCTGAAACAGTTACAGATGGTTGTGAGACACCGTGTGGTTGCTGGAGATTGAACTCAGGACCTCTGGAAGAGCAGCCAGTGCTCTTAACCACTGAGACATCTCTCCAGGCCAACACCATATATGTCAGCGTATAGGGATCTGAAGAGTGCAGGGTGGGTGTAGGAACTTCCACACCAATGTGCACAGTGAGTACTGTTCATGTAAATAATATACACACAATTGTGTGCTCGCTGCCTGTGGGGGAGGGGGGAGAGGGCAGGAAAGGAGTAGAACATCGGAGAGGACTAAAGGGGCAGTATTTAATCTACACACACACAGGTATTGTGTAGTAGTACCTTCTTTACTAAATCAATTGGGAACTGGTACCGGCTAGTTTAGGCTACACACCTCTGTGCCAAACTTGTTTAAGCCATTAGCTTTGCTTTCTTAATGCTTTTTTTGTTATACATGTGTGTATGTGTGATGTATATGTTACACGCGTGTATGCATGCTCCATGTGTGCATATGTTTGTTGTGTGTTACATGTGTGTATGTATGCATGCCACAAATCATGCCTCAGTGTGCTGTGTGCCGGTATAGCAGGTCTCTACCTTCGTGCCTGGCTAAGGCTTGTTTTCCTCGGTTCTGGTTATGCCTCTGTACTGCTGATCCGTTTCACAAGCTGGGCCTCATCCATCTGCTGCCCTCAGCCTGATCTGCCCACATCACCATTCCCACCTTACGGGATTTCCAGGCCTGATCCAGAAACAGCAAGAGGGAGTCGGAGATAATCAAAACTACAAGCCCATAAAAATGTACTACGGGATCAGTGACTGAATACAGCTGCCAGCCTAGAGGACCCAGCAGAAGGGACACAGCCGGAGGGGACCCAGCAGAATCATTCTGCTGTTTCCCGGGTTAAAGGATTGTCCTTTGTCATCAGTCCAGTGGCAAATTCACCAGCTGTATCCCTGCCCTGGGAGCAAAATATAAATGGAGACTGCTTTATAAAAAACCTTCAGGAAAATCTTCAATGCTGGGTAAGAGGCTCAAAGTGAAAAATATTTGGCATGAACAGGTAAGGATTTTTCTTTTGGAAAATCACATAGGATAAAGGAGAAGAGATTAATGTCTCAGGGTCTGTGAACCCAGAGCTGATCCTCAGAGCTCAGTGATGGTCACCTCTGCCCTCCCAGATATGCAAACGCCTGGCCTAGGGTAAGTGGTCAGTAGGTATCAGTTTACTGACCACTGAGGCTCCCTGTGGTCACAGTTAGGATGTCTTCCGCCCTTCGACTCAGAAACTCTGACCTTCATTGGCTACCCTTTTTTCTTTAGAACGTTTTACTTTAGATGACAGTTTCTTTGGCCGTCTGAGTGGAAGTTCCTTGTAATGCCAGCTCTCCTTTGAACTAAACAGGTTGTTATTTAATGAGGAAAATTGTTCCCAAGCATTTATATTTTTTGAGCGAATGTTTTGTGTCGTGTTTTTCTTTTTCCTTTTGGCTTTTAGAGACAGTCTCCTTGTAGCCCAGGGTTGCCCTGAATTCAAGATCCTCCTGCCTCAGGCGGTCGAGCACTAAGATGACAGAAAGCAGGTGCGGTCCACCCATCCCAGCGTGAACCTAGCTTGAATACGTTTGTATACAGTCTAGTCTGAGTTAGTCTGATGCTCTGAGTTATAAATAAAGATTCATTCATTCATTCATTCATTCATTCTAACTTCTCCACAGAAAGTGGTCTATCACCAGCCCGCCCTGGCCAGTGAGTTTACACACTCACTTGCAAGTTTTCTCGACCTCCAACATTTCTTTCTGCAGGAAACAAGAGACAAAGTTCTACTTATACTCACGTAGCATACGTGCACATGTAGTGTACCTACACACAGGTATCGTCTGTGCACACATGTAGCGTGCACTTGTTAATGCCCAACATGTAAATGTTTCTCATTTGCCTGTTGAATTTCTGTCTTTTCATGACTTCATTATGAGATCTCACGTATTCATTATTTCCCCCGCTTGCTTATTTATCTTTACTTTTATTTTATCCTCATCATCACCACCATCACCATCATCACCACCATCACCATCATCGTCATCTCAGTGTTGACGATTGAACCCACAGCGTTGAGCAAGCTAGGCAAACTCACTACCGCTGAGCTAGACCCCATCCCTCCTTCCAATGTTACAAGATAAAAGCAGAAGTTACTGAGACCTTTCTTCCCATCCCTGTGGCATTCCCATGGATTAGCCACTTACGGCGTCTGTGGTTACTCTTACCCCCTGGCTCTCACGACGTCACACCCTTCTGTCTTCCACCTTCTGTGAACGGTCCTTCTCGCTCTCCCGTGGGGTTACGCGCTGAAGGCTCTTACATTTCTGATATCACTTTCCATTTTGTACCTTATATCCACCCTGAGTTTCTAGCCCTGGTTTCTACATGCCATCCAGACACCTTCTCGAGAGTGTCTCCAGAGAAGACGACACCGACTTCCCCTGTCTCTGCTCCTTGTCCTCTCAAGTGGCCATCACCACCACCCCCGCCCCCAGTCACCTGATATTGACGCCTGGGTGTCTGAAAACTGTCAACTGCAAGATCCTTCGTTGCTTTATGTGACATTAAGACAAAGTATTGTAAACCACATCAAACCTCAGGGGTGGGAAAGTGGAAGAAAATATGGATGTCATATGAAATGTTGCTCTTCCATTGGCTCAGTGGAGGCAGACTCCATGCTATCTAGGCCTTCCTGTGGCTCCTCTTAATCCCTCTCTCTCTCTCTCTCTCTCTCTCTCTCTCTCTCTCTCTCTCTCTCTCTCTCTGCCTTCAGCAAAATTAAGGAATTAGGGAACATTGATCTATTGTACTGACCTCCCTTGTCCCCACTTTTATTAAAACATCATTTATTTCTGTGTTCAGAAGGAAGATTGTTGGAGGCTTGATTTTAAATTTTGACAGGAGTTGTCATTATTCTAATGCAAGGCCTTCCCAGCATCTCAGCAGGGTACCACGTGGACATCCTCTATTAGCTGCCATCCCCACCCCAGTACTGGAGAAACCACTTTCTCCCAACAGGAGAGTAACTTCTCCTATCCAAGTACTATCCAGGCTGGGCCCTGCTTAGTTTCTGAGAGCACAGAAGATCAGGCCCATTCAAGTTGGTACTTATACTGGCTAGTTTTGTGTGTCAACTTGACACAAGCTGGAGTTATCACAGAAAAGGAGCCTCAGTTGTGGAAATCCCTTCATGAGACCAGCTGTAAGGCATTTTCTCAACTAGTGGTCAAGGTGGGAGGACCCAGCGCATTGTGGGTGGTGCTGTCCCTGGGCTGTTGGTCTTGGGTTCTATAAGAAAGCGAGCTGAGCAAACCAGGGGAAGCAAGCCAGTAAGAAACATTCCTCTATGGCCTCTGCATCAGCTCCTGCTTCCTGACCTGCTTGAGTTCCAGTCCTGACTTCCTTTGGTGATGAAACAGCAACGTGGAAGTCAGCTGAATAAACCCTTTCCTCCCCAACTTGCTTCTTGGTCATGATGTTTGTGCAGGAATAGAAACCCTGACAAGGACAAATTGCTACCAGAAGTGGGGTGTTCCTTTTACAACCTGATCATATTTTGGGGAGGACTATGGGAGGACTTTGGAACTTTGAGCTAGAAGAGCTATTGGGATGTTAAAATTTTCTGTAGGAGCTTTGAAGATAATGTTGAGAACAGTGCTGAAGATGGAGGCCTGGCTTGTGAAATTTCAGAGGGAAGATTAAAGACTCTTATCAGGGTCATGTTTTGATTGTGAAGATTCTGTGGTTTTGGTTAGCTGGGGCTGAAGAATCAGCTGTGATTAACAAGATACCAGAACTACTGAGGCAAACCTTTGAGTTACTGGGACTATTGATGCTGGTCAGCTGGAGCTAAGAAATTAGTGGTGATTAAGAGGAGATCAGCATCATTGAGGTGAAATCTTCTGGGAAGTGTTTTCTGAGAGCACAAAGAGGCTGTGCTCCAAAGATAGCCAAGGTTGTACCTTGTGCTATGGCTGGACTTGGTAGTGTGTAAGAGTCACCCAGACTAAGACAGTACTGTTGGCGGTAGAAGGGACAGTGATGTCTGTATACATCAGTGCTCCCTGCCTCCAGCCCTGGTGACACTTTGCCAGTGGAAAACATACTAATTTTTTTTATTACATATGAGGGATGATTTTGGTGTTGGTAGGAAATAGGATCACTGGTATGACAAAGAGAAAGGCAGTGGGAGATAGAGAAGGTAACATCTGAGGCCAGGGAGACATGTTTTCACACGTGGAGACAATCAGATCCAGACCCGCTTCTTCTTCTCTCTTACCCTCAGCCGATTCTGACCATCAGATTGCTCAAGTTGTCAGCGACGGTCTCTGCTTCCTCCGCTCAAAGCATCCCATCTCTGCTTGGGCTCTGGCTGTCTATGCCACAGGCTTTGGGCTAGGTGATTGTCCTCTCATTGGTGCACTTGCTGTCTCTCCCTGCCAGGGTAATGAGCTCTCATAACTCCTCCTTTGGCTTTAAAGTGGCCACTAAAGGACCAGCTTCGCTTACCTAGATTTGTATGTGGTGGTCTCATTATACAGATGGCTTAAAGCAAATTCTAGCTATGTCATCCCAGCTATGTCATCCCAGCCACAAACATGTCAGTAATACACCTATAAGCAACAGAAATCCTCGCCAAAGCTGTACAAACATGACCGTTCTACACACCATATTGAGCACAATACCTTAATACCACAATACGTACATAATATGAAGACATAAAATGAATGTGTTCAGTCCTTCTGTGAATTAGTTTGTTCAGATCCAAATGCAAGTAAGGTTTATACTATGTCTCTTATGACTTTAAAAAAAAAATCTGTGCTTTTTACACACACACACACACACACACACACACACACACACACACAGTTTTTCTAATTACATCCATGTTGTACAATTTGCCTTATTTCTCTGCATCCTGTTTTGTCTCCACACCCCCGGCCCCTTACCCTCTTCTTCCCTTGTGCATGGTGTGTGTTACACACAGCAAGCATTCTGCCCACGAGCGTAGTTCAGCTCGTATTTCCTACTACAAACTATTGAGAACTTGGTGAGACTCATGTCAGACTTTCTTAGGAAAAGGACTTCAAATATCTTCTCCCTGTTGTCACTTTTAATATCTATACCCAGGACTCCTTTAGAGTTGCAAGCTGGTAACACAGAAAGTACATAATTTCATCCACAGTCTAGACTGCTTCTATTGAAGGAAACTTCTCTGGATTCTACGATCTGACTATCCCAGAGAACAGTCTTTTTAGGAAAATGCAGGGCAATGTGTTAGGGTTATTTCGTCCCTTGTTATTTGTCAAAATAGCTATTTGGCTGCCTGATATTCTTAAAAGAAAGCCAACACACATTTTATTCCATCATTCAAAAATCATGGGCTTACACACATTGGCCCTATTTCACACTGCTGTGGAAATTGTTCATATTATTGTAACATCATCCATTTTGGCCACTCCAGCCATTCCTTGGGGATTCCAAGTGCTTTAGGGCTGATCCTAGGTAGGCCTTTGACAGAATCCTTTCATTCTGGAGATCACAAGATGCCCTAGGCACATCCTGTACCCACTCCTGTCCCAGATCCAAAGCCACCAGGCTCTTCAAGGAGCCCTGGATCCTTTCAAGTAGGACACATTTAGGGACCTCAGCCGCTCACTAACACCAATCACTCATCTCTTGAACAGTCAGTGGTAGGATTTATTAAAATACAAAGTGCAAATAGAATTCTGTAAAGTACACATAGAATTCTATATCATCACAGATTATCCCCAGTTCACTGTATGGAAAACTCTCACGGTGTTACTGTTCTTTCTTTATTTGGCTTTTTAGTTGTTTCTAAATGTTTTCTTTGTTATTGTATGTGTGTTACATAATTTCTACTCCTCCCTCTCTCAACTACTCTCACCTCTTGCCACTCCATTCTCAAGTTCATGGCCTTTTTCTATATTGTTTTACACACACACACACACACACACACACAGTCCATTTAGTTTCATATATATGTGTTTAGAGCTGAATTAAATACCTATTAGGGAGTTCATTCCTGAAGAAGACAGATTCTCTCTCTTGGTGCAGGCTATTTGATCACACTGTGAACCCTGTGATTGTGTTTTTACTGAAAAAAAACAAACAAACTTGTTTCTAGTTGTGGTATGTCTCAGTCTTTAGGACGTACCTCTAATCCCTCTGGCTAAAATACGGACCTGCCCTTAAAACCCACCTTCAATCCCAAACAATGAAGGTAAAGTTAGTTTGTAGAAGGAAGCACCATGTTTGAAGGTGATGTCAAATTGTGTGGCAGACAAAGTGATGAATCAGAGAAAGAGTTGACAGAATAGGATGTGCCCAAGTCTCACAAGGAGAGGAAAGGAGAGGAGATACTTAAGAGGCAGAACCGGGAAAAAGGGGGGCAGTTTTACTGGGACAGTTGTACAGAGTTGGGCTGTAGAGAGAGCAAGCTAGACACAGGTGGAAACAGAATGAGATAGAGAATGAGAAGGAGCCAGGAGGTCAGAACAGGTTGCCAAAGGCCGTATGAGGCCAAGCAGAGCAATTCAGGAGAGGCCAAGAGAGAAGCCGAATGGAATCAGTCAGCTCGGAGAGGAGTTTGAACCAGAACAGCTGAGTTGAATCAGCCAGCCAGAGTTCAGAAAGAACAAGGAGAAGATGAGCTTATTAAGCAGTAAGTCTCAGAGGCTGAAAATGTTCTGGAACTGGATAAAATTGTATGGTGGCTAGAAGCTTCCAGCAGTAGGCCTAGGTTAGCAGACAGAGGCTGTAAGCCTCGTAGATGACAATTGAATTAGGCGAATAAAAGCTATTTTACATCTCTCTAAGCAGCCATTAGTTGTTTGTGGCTCTGTATCTAGGGGGAGGTCTTCCGAGATTTTCCGAGTCCATGTGTCCACTGGAAAACAGTATGATTGAGCACTATTTATAAATAGTCTCTTTAGTGTGGCTTCTCCACTAACACTGAGGAGAACTTGTCTCATTTTGCTCTTAGTGGCTTGAGGGTGGCTTTTTTTAAAGTTAATCTTGTGTAATTACATAAAGCAACGTCATGGTTAGAGACGAGTCTGTGAGGTTTGTTGATGGAGGATCCCTTCTTTGATGAGAGCAGTTTCTTCCACATGCGTTCGTCCATCTCCCCTGCTCTTCCCTTTAGCAGATCTCAGGAGTCACCCCACAACGGTCCACAGACCTAGGCTTCTTTTCATAATCATGCTCTGCTGTGCAGTGTGGGTCACCTGCTCGAGACTGTGTGGGTGGCCTCTGGGCTTTTTACAGTCAAGAAAGCAGTCAATATCCTTCAACTCTCTTTTGGCCTCTGTGTCTGCGATTCCGGTTCCTGGAAGTGAAGCCCTCTGCACTGAGATTGCACTACATGGTCTTAGGCCTGGTAATACATGCGTGGTTTCTCTGCTACCTTACTCATTCGCAAGCTTCGGTGAAGAGAATTAATACCCCTACCAAGTTCTAACCTGTAAATAATTCTCTTACCACAGAGACTACAATAAAGTGGTAAGGAAAGTTTTCTCTAACTAATGTTCTCATTGGCACTGGAGTCAGGGGAAGAGATCCACAAACAGGGTATGACTCACTTTTAATGCTCAAATTATAGCAAAGTCAATCCAAGAAGGGCATTATCTGTCCATATGTATCAAAGGTCAGCATGTGTGTGTTGTTGGGGGGCCGGCTCCAAAGAAGACCTCAGAGACAGGCCCTAGCTACAGTCAGCACAGAGGCAAGACCCATGTTTTCTTCCACTCCATTCAGCTCCCCACGGTTCAGGATCTTGAACACTGATGTACGTCCATGGGGCTCACCTCCACACTGACAGAGACTTCTGTGAGGACATCAATTCTGGGCATCCCAGCCACCATCTTTGCTACTATGCACGACAAGGCCGTCCTATCGCCTACCCTCTCCTTCCAAGATGTGCCTATCTCCCTGAAGTGTCTGCAGAAGAGTTCATTCTGTCTGCTCCCATTTTCCGGCTTGTGTCTTACGGAGATTTCATAGGAAGAGTTTCTTCTTTGGATGGTTCACGTCCCATCCCAGAGGACAGCAGAAGAATGGAGGCCATCCCTTGTACTGTGCAGAACTGGTCCCCACAGGTATCTTTGAAGCAGACAGATACAGAAACACATGGACTCACTTTAGAAGTTCTCAGCTGCCTTAAAAGCAAGCACAGCATTAGCCACAAGTGCTCTACACGGCTGTCCCGTTGTTTAGTAATACACAGACCTGCACGTGCATGTAAGGTGTCTTCCTCAATTCCTCTGAGCTACCTTATTTTTTGAGACACGATCTCTCATTGGGACTTATTCAAACACCTATTCATCTAGACCGACTGGCCATCAGGGCCGGGGAAGCCTCTGGTCCCCATCCCACAGTGGTGAGATGCTATAGGAGCGATCAGAACTGTCTTTTATCAGGGTGCTGGAAAGTGGAAACGGGGTTTCCATTTCATGTGGCAAAGACATCTTACCCAGCCAAGCTATCTCTTCCAGTCTCCTGAAAGATTCATTTTGATGAATTTTCAACCAGAAATTTATTCGGGTACCATATGGAAAAATTAAATTCATGGAAAAGGCTGTTAAACAAGAAAAGCAGAATGATTTTAACTAATTTTGAAAAGATGTGCTCAGAAAAGTTCTAAAAAATACAAGTCTAGAAAATAGTCCTAAAACATATAAATTTGACTATTTCTCCAATATTTGGGAAAAAAAAAACCCTCACGGTGGATCAAAAGTATTACTCAAAGACACATGCACACAAGTCTCTGGAGACTTTAGACTACTTTTTATAGTCTTTTCAACATTCGGTTATCTTATGTCTTGGGCCATCTACTGGTTTATTCTTTTTTTTTAAGATTTTTATTTATTTTACATATGTGAGTACACTGTAGCTAGCTTCAGACACACCAGAAGAAGGTTTCAGATCCCATTACAGATGGTTGTGAGCCACCATGTGGTTGCTGGGAATTGAACTCAGGACCTCTGGAAGAGCAGTCGGAGCTCTTAACCACTGAGCCATCTCTCCAGCCCTACTGGTTTATTCTTAAAGTAAATCAAAGCTGCCTTTTCTTGTCTTTTTTTAATTTATCCTGGGGGAGCACATGCTCGGAGGTCAGATGACAACCTTGGGTGTAAGTCCTTGCCTTCAGCCTTGCCTGGGTAGGGTCTGTTTGATGTTTGCCTCTGTTTTCTGCTCAAGGAGTTTCCTGTCTCAGTGTCCCAACTCACAGACGGAGCTCTGAGATTTCGATGAGTGCCGCCGATCCAAACTCGGCATTCACATCGGTGTAACAAAAGCTTCCTCATCTCCTCAGCCCAGAACCACTTGTTAAGGCCAAACTACTTTTCCTGGAAGCTCTGGATCCATGGCAGCCGTGTCACGTGACTGAGGGTCTTCTGCTTCCTAAGCTTCGTTTCATTCTGGATCTTTCCAGCCCACTTTTCATAACTTCAATTTATCTTATGACAGAGACTTTTGGGTTGTTTTCCATTGCTAGAATTTCCTGAGGTCCCCTTACTCCAAAGGCAGAGAGAGCAGGGAGAGATTCTGCCCTCTGTCTCTGTCCAGGATTAACATGAGACCCAGGTCTGGCAAATGCCTTAGGTCCACATGGAAATGGCTACGTTGGCTGAGTTCCAGCCAGGGATGGTTTCTTCTCCTCCTGGCTTTGTCTTGATGACTCTCTCAGGCCGACACCACCTCAGCCTCACTGCTTTCATTTCCCTGCCCTTGTGTCCGTTGGATGCTCTGCTGAGAAAGGCAGGGGACAGTGAGCTGCCTGGGGTACCAACTGGAAGGATCTTGTAGGGGAAGATGCCTTTCTACCTCATCTGAGCCCTGACCCTGCTACAAGGTCCCAACCCTGTTACCCAGTCTTTGACCTCCAAAGAGGTAGATGTTGAGTCAAAAGAAGTAGGAGAGTAGCCCGCAGAGCATCATCTTGGTGTTTGAAGCTCTCAGAGCATCGTAGATCTGACCGTGGCCTTGAGAAGACCCTTCTCCCCTCCAAGTCCATTCTTCTGTTAAATCAGACGCACTTCTGAAGTGATTTTGCAAACGTAACCTCTTGCTCTCCCCAGATAGAAACTGCCTAACCATGATTTCTAACCGTAAAAGAGTGCGAGCAGAGGCTCAGGTGAGGACTATGGTTTGGCTGTGCTCTCTAGGATTCAGATGCCTTATCTTTGACGTTTAGAATTTGAGCATGCTGACTCTTCCTTCTCTGCTATCTGTATCCCACTGTGGTTTCTTGAGTTTGGTCTTATAGCCCAAACGTGATAATAGCATCCTTAGGCAAAGCACATTATATGCTGTCATTGGGGATCTGAGAGAGCCCAGTGTCATGACTGGTGTCTGACATGTGCCTGTATTAAGATAGATAACACAGGTATTAGCATCATCGGTGGGCTATTCTACTGCGTAGCTTAACCCAAATGTGCTATAGGGAGGGAGGGAAGGCCTGCTTGGAGGAAGGGGGACACTGGGGCTGTGCTTTTGAAATCTATTCCAGCTAATCCCGCTTCCTGTTAGTTTCACCAGCTATGAGGTGAGCATCTCTGCCCACCATGCCCTTATTCCAGGATCTGCTCAACATAGGCTCAGACACCATGAAACTGCCTGCCATGGACGATAGCCTGTGAAGCTATGGGCCTGAGCAAACCTTTCCACCTTTTCAGTTGCTGGTCTCAGTTACCTGTCACAGCTTTTCCACTGCCATGGTCGCCGGCCAGGCAGCTTCGTACTGAGACTCCAGTCCTGAGCAATGAGGCTGTGGAGAGTGCACTGGCTGTGCTCAGAAGCACATCCTCTGGAGAAGGCATCGAGTTGTGTTCCAAATCTAACAATGCTCTAACAGCTGAGAGCTGCCTTGCTGTACTTAGGGCGCCACCGCCACTGTCGCCGTGTCCGAGAGCTGGGGAAAGCGAGCAAGATGCTCTGGGCAGAGCAGCACCCGTGACTGTGAAATCAATCACGCGGTCTTGTTTATATTGCAAAATGTAGAAAATAGATTATTTTAATTACTAATTGTTCTCGAGACCCCTACCAAGATATTTTTAAAAAACGTGGCCTAAATGTTCTCCGTGACAGGCAGAATGAGGGAATTACAGTCCATTCAGCCGCTGACACGCTGCTGATTGAAGTACAAAGAGGACTGATCAGCGTTGTTGGTTTTTTCTGGTGGCTTTTAACATTTACAAAGAAAATGATTTCAAGGGGTATGCCGTCGAAAGACACACGTCTGTAAACAGTTACCAATCAGCCAAATACTCCCATTACTGGAAATACCTCCTCTCCTCTCCTCTTCTCTCTTTCCAGCCCCTACATCCCATAATCAGCATCGAAATGCAACATAAATTATTCTTTTGTTCGTGTCTCAGAGGGAAAAGGATGAAGGGCATCCAGCACTCTGAGACACCAGGACCATGTCTGGGATAACGTCACAGACACAGACCCATCACTCCACAGCCCCAGGAGGAGGTGGGGTGCTCCTCATCCTTTATAGAGTTCTTCACTTTGGGACTCTTAAAGCACGGTCTCTGGGAGGATTATTGGGGACACAGGAAGGGACTGGAAGAGAAAGGAGAGAAGAGAGGGTAAAAGAGGGGACACACATGACCAAGGTATGTTATATGCATGTATGAACACATCAACATGCGACCTGTTAGAACAAATAACATAAGCTACTAAAAATGCCATTCCCTAGAGGCCCGATGCCTCTGTGGTGTCACACGGGACACTTTGGGATGTCACCGTCAAACAGACTAAGGATCTTGAGGTTTCTGGTCATCACTGGGGATGTTAACACTGTCTAAGGCCTACACCAAAGGAGTCAGGTCACAGCCACCTGTAAAGCCATTGAGATCTTCTTAAAGATAGACTTACCTAAGATTGACTGAGCGGATGGTAGCTTCCAACATTCCCAGGACGTACCGGAAGAAGCCTGCAGGGAGCCATGGTCCAGCCTGCAGACTGAGGCTCCACCATCCTTACCGTGGGAGTGCTTCTTGGGGCTCACATTGAGCTCACTCTTCAAGCTTAGGTGACTGAACAACAAGGAAAGCAGTTGTATATCCCGAGCCTCACTGTTCTAATTCCTTAAGGTATAAATAATCCCCAGACTTAACTCTTCTCTGCCATTCTCCCTGAAACGGTTCCTACGGTGCTTCTGATTCATTTTCTTGCCTAAAGCACAGCTTAAGAAATTCCTAGTTAACCTTTCTATCACAAGAGTCCTTAACTCCACGAACCAGAGAATCTGTGTGACGCCTTCCCAGTGAGGAACAACACGCCGGTGTTAGCTTTACCTATCATGATATAGCCTAGAGTCAGCTGAGAGTAAAACCTGGACCTAAGCGTTATCTAGACTAGATAAGCCTGTGGGTGAGTCTGTGGCCCACAGACTTCTTCAGCGGCTCCTCTAGCAGAGAGACTCGGACGTGACCCCTTTACTTTTGTATAGTCTACACCCACTCCTAGGCCAGAAGGCTGAAGCAGGAGCATCAAACATTTAAGGCCAGCCTGTGCTGCATAGTGAGATCCTGTCTCAAACAAGCAAACAAAACAGAAAAGAAGAAAAAGAAACAAAAGGTGTTGCTCCACCTCAGCAACATCTCTCTCTCTCTCTCTCTCTCTCTCTCTCTCTCTCTCTCTCTCTCTCTCTCTGTCTCATACACACATTCATACTTATGCACACACACACATACACACACTAATATATTACATACACAGAGAAAGAGAGACAATCACAGACAGACAGGCAGGCAGAGACAGAGGACACCCAGAGGCTATAAAACTTGAAACAGCCCATTTCTAAACTTTCCCCAGCATGGACTCAGTTGGCGGAGGCGACCGTGAAGGGTTTCTCATCTGTGCAGCTGTTATTACAGTGCTGCTGGGGGTTGGGTCCAAGCTTCACACATGGTTTGCTCAGCGTCCTCGCTAGCGCTCAGTTCTATCCCAACACTTCTTATAGGGACTTCAATACTTTCTGCAAAAATCGTGTATTCCAACCGTTTCCAATGCGCTCTATGGGGTATGTGCTAATTTAATTTCCCTATAATGTCAATACAAAGTGTTTCCCACAGAATCATGTTCTGAAGGCTAGGTCGGTAACCTCTACTTTGGAGATGGAACGTGGTTGGAGTGGGTGCCACACTGAGGTGACACTGAGGTGACTCAGTGTGTCCCTGAGTCTGTATTTGCTGTCTCCTTCCTCTATTTCTCCACCTACGCCCTGTGCATTGGGAAGCCAAGGCCCCTACATCACATTTCTGCTGTCACCATGGATTGAATCCTCTGAAACCATGAGCCAAGATATTTCCTTCCTGCTCTTAATTCACTTATGTCAAATATTTTGTCATAAGGCAAAACCCAAACACGCATCTATTCTTATACTAAATTATATAAATCTTTTTTATTAAAACTGTTATGTGGTCTTACTGATTTTTCTGAGACCACAGACTTTGATGTTAGTATTATACTGTTTCTCTAATTCATAGTGTCTGCCATAATCTGTAAATATCTAAACACACGTGATGTTTCAATAGAGGGGTTCCCTGGCTGCTTTGGAACTCGAGGTGTAGACCAGGCTGGCCTTAAACTCCACCTGCCTCTGCCTCGAAGTGCTGTGATTAGAGGCGTGCGCCACCACGCCAAGCTATTCAGTTAGGTCTTTTAAGTGCATTTGCAATGTATGAAGGGTTGAGTCACAGAACCTGTAGCAAGTGAAGGAACGCCATGCTGCAAAATGAAAGTCCAACATTTCTGCTTCTGAGGTTAGCACTTGAGGCCCTTCTAGATGACTGGGTCTTTTGTTTCAGTTTTTTTTGTTTTGTTTTGTTTTGTTTTTGTTTTTTTGCAGAACAGCACAAGACAAAACTATCTGCGGGGGCGGGGGGGCTCAACAAAGATAAAAACAATGCGGAAAACAGAAACAAACAAACAAACAAAAAAAAGCAGCAGGATCTAAAATAAAGGGTGCTTAGTATTCTCCCAAATCAAATAGCCACATTGGGAGACAGAACAAGAGAACTGAGGGTAAATTAACAAAAATTCCCCAAGGTAAAGAACAGAGTTTGGTGGAGAAGGCTGAGAAGAGCAGCACAGAGCAGGGTGCGGGGAGACTGGTAAGTGCCCGGACAGCAGTGGCTAAGGCATGTGCGTCTACCGCACCACAGAGAGGAGAAATGTCTGAAGAAACACTGGGAGTTTTAACACTGGACAAAAGACAGAACTAAAGTAGAATGGGCTTTGGGGTTACAAATGCTCTAGCCAGGCCCAATGGCTCTCCCTTCCTCTCTTCCTGCTGCCTTCAGATCTAGAAGTAGACCTCCCTCTCCAGCACCATTTCTGTCTGTGGGCGGCCATGCTCCCCGCCGCCATGCTCCCCGCTGTTAGTGTTCTGGGTTGTCATTCTTTTAGAATCTGCAGTCTAAACTAGCATTCTTTTGTTTTGCTTTGGTTTTCGCTTTTGTTGTTGTTGTTTAAATGTACATGACTACACTGTAGCTGTCTTCAGACACACCAGAAGAGGGCAACAGAACTCATTACAGATAGTTGTGAGTCACCTTGTAGTTGCTGGGAATTGAACTCAGGACCTCTAGAAGAACAATCAGTGCTCTTAACTGTTGAGCCATTTCTCCAATCTTTTAGAAGCCAAAAGTAGCCATAATTTGCATTAGGTTAGATAGTACGTAAAATGTTAAATAATGTATAACAAGAAGATAATGTATCTGCAAGAAGAAAATGAGGTAACTAAGTTTCCAACCACACACACACACACACACACACACACCAAAAAAACCTATTTAAGTATTTTTTACTAACAAATAATTCAAGATTCCCAATTTGCAAATCATTGATAAGGTTATTGACCCAGTGTGTCCAATTGTATTTTTTTCCCCTTGTCATTTAGTGTCATGTTCCTAAAGAGCAAATTAACAGACTGAGGCAAAAAGTAAACATTGACCTCAATATTTTATTTGAGTATTTTGAAGTTTAGTGTTGTGACAAAGAGTTGAGGGAGAGCATTCATTATTCACAGTCACTCAGATTGACTCAGTCCGCATGGATCCCACTTGTGAGTTTTAAGGTTGAGTCAGTGGAGTTTTGGATAAGAAACCACAGACTCATCCATCCCTGAATGTGTTCCCATGCTCGGCCACTCCCATCCTCCTCTCCAACACTGGGATCTCTCATCTGGTCCAGCCCATCTGTTCCTTTCTCTCCCCCTTGGGCCCTCATCTGTATACGCCCATGAAGGAATGAACCGAGATGGCCAACTCAGGTTCCCTTCAGGAGCTTTGGGAACCCTCATCAGCCCATGAACCCGTGGAAATCCTGCCTGGGTCCCACCCTGTGGTCTCACCCAGAGTCTGGGCAGCCAGTTGAAATCCCACAGCCCAAGTGGAAGTCAGGTGACTAAGAAGCTCTGACTCCCCTGTTGGCCAGGAACAACCTTCACCTAAACTTTCAGCAACTAAAGCAAGGGATTCAACAGAATTACAGAACCGTGGCTCCACAAGCAGGGGCAAAGCACAGGCCCCCTGCAGACAGTCAGGGCTTGCTTGGTTTGAACTTCAGGGCCACGCTGTTGATGCAAAACCTTTGTCCAGTGGGATCGGGTCCATCAGGAAACACATGGCCAAGGTGAGCTTCACACTGCAGGGCAGAGACAACACCTTTGTCACTCTCCAGGAAAACAGCCCCACAGGGTCCGCCACACCCCAGAGCCTGGCAACTGGAAAGCACGGTCTTTTGCATTAGAATTTGGTTCAAAATGGACAAATGGATATACACAGAGAGCTGTGATAGTGCACAGTCCTACTGCCCCAGGGAGCATGAGGGCAAATGATTAAACTGAGGCTTTGACTTGCTCATCTGTCAAATGGGGACAAGAATAAGGAGCCATCACGAAGACAAATGAACCCAAGGAGGGTAAGGATTAATACCATCGGGGTGAGCACCCAACAATCACTTTCCTTTCCTGCAGACAAAACAGCCCTTTTTGTTTGCTGGCCTCTGCCATCTGATAAACCCCATGCATCAGGAAATGTGAGCACCATGGTAAGAGACCGAGTTTCTGAGGGCTGGTAAGATGGTCAAATAGATGAAAAGCAGCCAGGCCACAAGCCTGGCAATCCAAGTTAATCTCCAGAAGCCATGGTGGAAGGAGAAAACTGACTTCCCGAGAGCTGTCCTCTGACCTCCTCATAGGTACAGTGGTGTCTGTGTGTGCAAGCACACTCATGCATGTGCACACACACAAATAATAGTAATAGTAATTAATAGTAATATTAGTAATAGTAATAGTAATTAATAGTAATAGTATTAGTAATAGTAATAGTATTAGTAATAGTAATAATAGTATTAGTAATAGTAATAGTAATAATAGCAATAGCATTAGTAGTAATATTAGTAATAGTATTAGTAATAATATTAGTATTAGTAATAGTAATAGTACTAGTATTAGTAATAACAATAGCAATAGTATTAGTAATAGTAATAGTACCAGTATTAGTACTAGTATTAGTAATAGTAATAGCAGTAGTAATAGTAATAGCAGTAGTAATAGTAATAGCAGTAGTAATAGTGTTAGTAATAGTAACGACAACAATAATAAAACACAAAGCCAAGTCCTGTCTGGATCTAAACTCCCCTCCCCAGGCTCCCAGAAGGAGAAAGATGCTGACTTCTCTGCTTGTTGGTGGCATGCTGCCAAGCAGGGCGGGGCTGAAGAGAGGCCACACCTTGATCTCCAGTGCCAGGTGGGAAGGGAGAGAGAGATCACTACCGGTGTGGGCTCGAGTCCGGTGCATTTTGATGATGAGGTATACCATGCAAGAGAGGCACTGAGGAAAGGACAGCTCCTTTCCTTTCAGAGAAAACGAAGACAAACAAAACACATCACCTGTTTGCAGACCACCTCCATGCGAGGACATCCTAAGGAAGTGTCCAGGCGCCTCAGGATCCCTGTGTGACTTTCATCTGAGCCTTTGGTGCCGTGAGCCTCAGAAAACGAAGGCCAACCGGTGCCAGAACAGTACTTCTTCTCAGAACTGCAGGAGTCAGTGCAGACCCACAGTGTTAGAAACACAGCAGACCCAAAGCCACAACACACGGTGTGGGCATAACAGCAGTTTCTTAGATCCCATCCCTCTTTTTTCGAGCAAGACCCAACTCCCACTCCTTATGACAGATCCCAAGCTGGGCTTCGTGAATAGTCGGTTCCAGAGAATTATTCCTGCTGCCCCTTCGCTGCTCAGGACATTGTCTGGCCATAGTGAAATGAAGTATTGTTCTTTGAATGCTAATGGCTTCTCTCTATATATCTGACCTAAAAGAACCAGAAAGACTGAGGCTATGTGAACTCATTTGCATGTGAGGAACCACAGATACAATCCACACACTCCAGAGGCAGAAAGGAAGAGATCGAGAAGGAAGAAGAGTGAGCGTTTGGCGCGGGGTCTACGTGATGGAGGCACGTAGGCATAAGATCTGACGGAGGAACAGTTTGTAGCGATGGAGATTTCCATCATCGGAACACAGCTGTCTGTCCTGGAGAATGAGCGTTCCACATGCCACTTAAGAGTTACGACCGGGTATATGCCCAAGAGAGGTATAGCTGGATCCTCAGGCAGTTCAATGTCCAATTTTCTGAGGAACCTCCAGACTGATTTCCAGAATGGTTTTACCAGTCTGCAATCCCACCAACAATGGAGGAGTGTTCCTCTTTCTCCACATCCTCGCCAGCATCTGCTGTCACCTGAGTTTTTGATCTTAGCCAATCGCACTGGTGTGAGGTGAAATCTCAGGGTTGTTTTGATTTGCATTTCCCTTATGACTAAAGATGTTGAACATTTCTTTAGGTGTTTCTCAGCCATTCGGCATTCCTCAGCTGTGAATTCTTTGTTTAGCTCTGAACCCCATTTTTAATAGGGTTATTTGTTTCCCTGCGGTCTAACTTCTTGAGTTCTTTGTATATTTTGGATATAAGGCCTCTATCTGTTGTAGGGTTGGTAAAGATCTTTTCCCAATCTGTTGGTTGCCGTTTTGTCCTAACCACAGTGTCCTTTGCCTTACAGAAGCTTTGCAGTTTTATGAGATCCCATTTGTCAATTCTTGATCTTAGAGCATAAGCCATTGGTGTTTTGTTCAGGAAATTTTTTCCAGTGCCCATGTGTTCCAGATGCATCCCTAGTTTTTTTTCTATTAGTTTGAGTGTGTCTGGTTTGATGTGGAGGTCCTTGATCCACTTCGACTTAAGCTTTGTACAGGGTGATAAGCATGGATCGATCTGCATTCTTCTACATGTTGCCCTCCAGTTGAACCAGCACCATTTGCTGAAAATGCTATCTTTTTTCCATTGGATGGTTTTGGCTCCTTTGTCAAAAATCAAGTGACCATAGGTGTGTGGGTTCATTTCTGGGTCTTCAATTCTATTCCATTGGTCTATCTGTCTGTCTCTGTACCAATACCATGCAGTTTTTATCACTATTGCTCTGTAATACTGCTTGAGTTCAGGGATAGTGATTCCCCCTGAAGTCCTTTTATTGTTGAGGATAGCTTTAGCTATCCTGGGTTTTTTGTTATTCCAGATGAATTTGCAAATTGTTCTGTCTAACTCTTTGAAGAATTGGATTGGTATTTTGATGGGGATTGCATTGAATCTGTAGATTGCTTTTGGTAAAATGGCCATTTTTACTATATTAATCCTGCCAATCCATATACCCAAAAGATGCCTCAACATATAAAAGAGACACGTGCTCCACTATGTTCATCGCAGCCTTATTTATAATAGCCAGAAAATGGAAAGAACCCAGATGCCCTTCAACAGAGGAATGGATACAGAAAATGTGGTACATCTACACAATGGAATACTACTCAGCTATCAAATACAACGAGTTTATGAAATTCGTAGGCAAATGGTTGGAACTGGAAAATATCATCCTGAGTGAACTAACCCAATCACAGAAAGACATACATGGTATGCACTCATTGATAAGTGGCTATTAGCCCAAATGCTTGAATTACCCTAGATCCCTAGAACAAACGAAACTCAAGACGGATGATCAAAATGTGAATGCTTCACTCCTTCTTTAAATGAGGAAAAAGAATACCCTTGGCAGGGAAGGGAGAGGCAAAGATTAAAACAGAGACTGAAGGAACACCCATTCAGAGCCTGTCCCACATTTGGCCCATACATATACAGCCACCCAATTGGACTAGATGGATGAAGCAAAGAAGTGCAGACCGACAGGAGCCGGATGTAGATCGCTCCTGAGAGACACAGCCAGAATACAGCAAATACAGAGGCGAATGCCAGCAGCAAACCACTGAACTGAGAATAGGTCCCCTATTGAAGGAATCAGAGAAAGAACTGGAAGAGCTTGAAGGGGCTCGAGACCCCAAAAGTACAACAATGCCAAGCAACCAGAGCTTCCAGGGACTAAGCCACTACCTAAAGACTATACATGGACTGACCCTGGACTCTGACTCCATAGGTAGCAATGAATATCCTAGTAAGAGCACCAGTGGAAGGGGAAGCCCTGGGTCCTGCTAAGACTGAACCCCCCGTGAACTAGACTATGGGGGGAGGGCGGCAATGGTGGGAGGGTTGGGAGGGGAACACCCATAAGGAAGGGGAGGGGGGAGGGGGATGTTTGCCCGGAAACCGGGAAAGGGAATAACACTCGAAATGTATATAAGAAATACTCAAGTTAATAAAAAAAAAAAAAAAAAAAAAAAAAAAAAAACAAAAAAAAAAAAAGAGTTACGACCGGGGGGTTGGGGATTTAGCTCAGCGGTAGAGCACTTGCCTAGAGAGCTCAAGGCCCTGGGTTCGGTCCCCAGCTCCGGGGGGGGGGGGGGGGGAGAGTTACGACGGTAGAGAAGCCACTGAGCCTCCTGAGGATGTGGCTTCCTCACTGGGGACAGTAGCGCCTGCCTTGCGGGGAGACTTTGAGGAGTCAAGGAGACTCCTCCGTGGAGTCTGATGGGAAGCTTAGCTCGGCACAGCACGAGGGAGGTGCTCGCAAGCACTCATGATTATTGTCATTAGTTAATAAGCCTGGTACTCTCACTATCACTGGATAAAGCCTGATGCTCGGGATGGTCTCCCCGGGGACGAAGGATGCTAATTGACGGAATGGGCCAAGGCGGTGAGGAGAGGACACCGGCTCCCAGAGCTCCTCACCCTCAGGAGCAGGTTGCAGCTCAGTGGCAGAGGCTGGCACATGCAAGGTCCTGGGTTTGATTCCCAGCATCATCCCAAAAGAAAGACTCAGTAATCTTAGAACTCCACAGAAAAGGGTCTGTGAATGACGTTGGGAAAATAGCATTTCAGACAGTGTAGAGATGGTCCTCTCTACCTAAGAAAGAAATGGTTTGAAATTAAGCCCTGCCTTAAACCAAGCAGACAGGGAATGAGTGGTAAAGAATCAAATTCCTAGCCCGGCTAAGCACACAGCTTCTCAGAACAAGGGCCACAGGACGGGATTTCAAACATTTTGGTCTCAGGACTCTTCTGTGCCCCAAACTATCAAGGGTCCCCAGACTCCTCAGTGTGGGTTATAAATACTAATATTTAGCAAGTTTAGAAACACTTGGAATTTTAGAATAGGTAAGTATCATAGTACTCTTTTTTTGAGACAGTTTCATTGCATAGCCCAAGATGGCCTTGAGCTCATAATCCCCCTGCCTCAGCTTTTCAAGTGCCGGGACTACAAGCTCACACCACCACGCTTGCTTTATATGGACTTTTAAAAGTAATAAATTCTTTCTGGGTAGAGATTTACACACCCTTAACCCAGCACTCGGGAAGCAGAGAGAGGCAGGACTTTATGAGTTCCAGGCTACCCTGGCCTACGAAGTAAGTTCCAGGATAGCCAAGGATACACAGAGAAACTCTGCCAAAGAAAAAAAAGAAAAGACAGAAAGAAAGAAAGAAAGAAAGAAAGAAAGAAAGAAAGAAAGAAAGAAAGAAAGAGAGAAAGAAAGAAAGAACACAACAACAAAAGGTAATACTTTTTTTATATATTAACAGACATCTTTGTTATATTGAATTGAACCTGGTTTTGTGAGAAGAATTGCTTTATTTCATAATTTTCCAAATGTATTTATTGTCTGTTTCAAAAACATCAAAGCAAGCCCTGATCTGCGTCTCTCCCCTTCACTCTGCCTCCAGACTGCTCTAACTAAACTGTGGAATGAAGAGGGGGTTGGAGTGGGGTGAAGAGAAGTGGCAGAGGATCTGTCTGCTTAGCAAGCAGGACGCTTCAAGCTTTGGCGTCTGCTCCCTCCTCTAGAAATACCCCAGGAAGCCTCAGGGCTGCTTTGTGAGGGTGAGAAATCTCTGCAGTGGTAGCTTGACCTCCAAAAGGTTTTGGTGGAAGCTATGCCCCATTACATCTGTGTCCTTACGGTGTTACGGATCCTCTGACGCCATCAGTTCATGGTGTGGTGGGCTCACAAGGTCGCTAGGCAGAATCCCGGAGGTGTTTTCGTACGTGGTATGTTTAGAACGGTGCCTGAGACACGGTACATGCTGTCAGTCTTTTTGATTTTTGTTATTATTGCCAATAAGAGGTGTGTGTGGAATTCGAACAACCCTGCGCCCAGCTGGAAGCATGTTTGTATTGGTTTCACCTGAGGTTTGCTGTTGTAGCTTAGCTCGGGGACGCCTGACTGGTGTGCACTGGGGGTGGGGTGGGAGGACGATTCACCTGACTACTTCCGTATTCCAAGCACCTCTTATCCTCCTCCGATCCCCAACATTATATGAACTACTAGCCATTAAAGGAATTTTGATAGAGAATTATGAATGCAATGAAGCCTCTTTTTCCAAACTGTCAAATGAATCTAAGGCTAATAAAAAGTCATTAAGGGCTTTATGGGAAGCTATAAACCTTTACTGATGGAATTGGCAGAAACTTAGAGATTTTTACCGAGTAATATAAGCCCGGGATACATCATCTAAGACCGACCGTGTACATTGAAGGCGAACTCGATACATATTTAATTGATTAGCAGATCGAATGGCTCACTCCTCCCAAGCTGAAGCCATTCTGGACCATACGCTCTGAGCCTTGTTCCTTCCTTTTTCCCACTTGTTTCTGGGTTTGTTCTTCCATGTTTATTTCCCCCTCGTTTCTGGATACCCCACGGTCCCCACAAACAACAGCAGAAGCAGCGGTAATCAATGACAATTCTAAATGGAACTGTAGAAGCACTCACATTCATTTCTGAACAAGGATACACGGGCTTTTAAATAACATTACCTTGTTACTTAGGACATGCAGGACATCAGGGCACAATGTAGAAAAAAACAAATAAGCATCAGGCTCCCAAATGCTACTATTTTAAGAAGACACGGCCATAAAATACATAATCTTGGAATGCCTTTTCTTTAGGTAAGGTCTCACTGTGTAACCCAGTCTGGCAACTCTTAACTCTAGATCCTCCTGCCTCAGCTTCCTGGTCACCTGCCCGGCATCGACACGATTTGATAAACCCTTCCAGAAACAGCTTGAGGGAGGAAAGAAGAAAGGTGGAGAAGGCAGGGGGCAATCCAGGATCACCAGAGTCTCGGGTTAACAAGACGATCCTGGAGCTGGATCTGTAGGGGAGCTCCTCAAGCTGGAAAGTGTTGGCTTGCTGACCCTCACTCAGACTAGTGGGGGAGCACTCCATAAAGAGACACCACTCACTGCAGCAGAGCAGACGCAGGAGAGGGACAAGGGGAGCTCTGTCAGACATGGCTGGGGACCAGGCTCTCAAAGGGGGCTTGTGGAGGAACCTGGACAGGTGTACCTTCTAGAGTCTGACCCTGTCTGCCCAGGGCCCTATGGCTGGGATTTGGGAAGCTGACACCAGATGGTAAAGACACTGAAAAGCAAGGTCTGTGTGGCTTACGGACACCTGGGTAATAAAGCGTAGCCTCGTGTAAGGCTGATAGCAGTGGGATCCTGGGTAAACCATCTAACCTTGCAAGGCCTCAGGACCTCACTACAGAGAGACATGGAAAGGTCTGTGGAAGTGAGGGCGCACACAGCCAACAGTCTGGCAGGCAGTGCCTTAGCCCTGAAGCCCTTCCCTGCTGCACTTCTGGTTCCCGTGGCACTGGAGCTCAGTGCTAGCACTTACTAAAAGGGTGACTCCTGGTGTCCGAACACAGTTTCAGTTCAAGTGGAAAGTTCATGGTTACATGACAGTGCCGAGAGGTGGCTGGGGCCTAAGAAGGAACACTAACGTTCTTTCTCACAGGGCTAGAGAACGTCAGCTAACGCAAGAGCTGGTTGGTAAAACGAAAGGCTACTGTTGTGTTTTATTTCCACTGTGTTCGCTCACCCTTTGGCCTTCTCACTGACCAAGCCCTCACTCGAACCCAAAAGGGCTTGGGTGGCTCCATCTCCTCAGACTTCTCAGCCCCCTGAGGCCTGGCCCAAAATAAACTTCTCAATAAAAAACTGTTATCTGGCATTCTGGACTCAGCAACACAAAGAGAATTGACATGAGGATGTTGAGCCACTTTCTTACGGACTCTAACATCAGTTTCTACATTTATTACATGGACACACACAGCTCCCCATCACAGGTGACTGCTTGTGTCAGACTGAACCCGGCGCACAGGACACGTTTCAATACACAACATACGTGTCTCTCAGAGCACCTGCACCGAAAGGCTCAAAACTTGCTGGAACTCTAGGAGGTTCGGCACACTCTCCTGGTCTCTCTGAGTACTGTTCTCAGGTGCTCATGCAAATACATATATAAGAAATTTTAAAATATAAAATTAAAAAAATATTTTCTAGAAAAGACAAGTTTGAAGAACCCCGACTTCTATACATAGCCATGGGGTTTCCTCACTGAAGTGTTCAGGGGCCATTGACATTGCTGGATCTGGTCAGGGCAGAGAAGATGCCCCGGATTAACGGGTCAAAGAGCATGTTTTGAGCACATCTTTAGCTGCCTAGGGTGGTGCTAGCATATGACAACAAAGTGGTGGGATGCTTTTTTTCGGTTCTGAAGGCTGAAAGTCCAAAATCAAGATCTCAGCATGGCGTGTCCCCTAGAAGACCCTAGGGAGTGTTCTGTTCCTCTGCCCAGCTTCTGGAAGTGGCTGGCAACCCTCGGCATTGTTCCAGTCTTCATGTCCATCTCATGTGGCAGTCTCCTCTTCGGTCCTCTTTGCCTTCCTCTTATTAGAACACCAGTTGTACTGGATTAAAGGAGCACCCACTTTCCATGTGACCCGACTGTAAGAAATTCCTTCTGCGGTGACCCCCTTTCCACCTCAGGTCACAGCTCCTGCACGTGAAGGCTTCAACTTGTCTTCCTGAGGGACACAGTGCTCCACCTGGCTTTTCCGTTGTTGGGATAAGTCTCTGACCAAAAGCACCAGAGGGAGTAAAAGGGTTTGTTTCATCTTATAACTCCCAGGTCACGATCCATCCCTGAAGGAAGTCAGAACCAGGACCACAGAGTAAGAGATGTCGCTCATGGCAACGTCTCTCTGCCTGTGCTCACCCTCCATTCTCACTCGACCCAGGACCAGAGTGGGCTGGGCCCTCCCACATCAATCATCAGCCGAGACAGTTTCCACGATGTGTCCTCAGGCCAATCGGATCTAGGCGATTAAAACTCCTTCCCGGGTGGCTCTTGGTTGTGTCAAACCAACAGTAAAAGAACTAACCAAGCAAACAGGTTAAACAGAGATAAAATTAACTGGCCAGGTGCTCAGCCTATCAGCTTTATCTCCTTCACTGAATAAAATGTTTGGGCCAGTAGGAAGCACCCACGTGCTGAACTATGTGCTGACACAGTGACTTAGAAGGGGAAACAAAGCTAAACGCAGTCCATGTTCTCAGGAAGGCTTCATGGAGAAATCCTGGCCCTAAGGAACCTAAGTCAGCACACAGTAGGGGTGAGCACTTCCCAAAGCGTGCACCACATGACCACCAGACCACAGTGGGCCCCTGGAGAAGCCAGGGTTCCTGAAATTTCTCTAAGGGTTGGTTTTTGTTGGCACACTTTACACTTTGTTCTGACTCTAGGCAAACGTTTGCAGGGATGGCATTTGTGCACCCCTACTTCCTACAAAAGAAGCTTGAGACTAGAAATGAAGAGGTAATATGAGTGAGAAAACAAGAATATACTCCTAGCCCTAGCCTCTTAAATGGTAAGGGGTTAGCTCTAAGAATGCACCATTGTTAGTAAGCCCTAAGTATTTAGTAGGCGTTATGCCTCGTTCTGTTGTGTTAATATTTACTGAGTCATAACTCAGTTCATCCTCGCATCAGTCCTGTAAACTGGGTGCATTGTATCCTCATTTTACAGGTGAATGGGAAAATCGAGGCAGAGAGACGTTAAGAAACTTACCCAAAGTTACCCAACAATGGAACACATACAGACACCCAGACGGCCTTCACCGCACTCTTAGAAATGAACGTTCTTTAAGAAGAGTGCGTTCTAGGGGGTTGGGGATTTAGCTCAGTGGTAGAGCGCTTGCCTAGCAAGTGCAAGGCCCTGGGTTCGGTCCCCAGCTCCGGAAAAAAAGAAAAAAAAAAAAAAAAAGAAGAGTGCGTTCTAGCATGGAAATGACTATAGTGATTTGTTTGATTTGGTCTTAAATGCCCCCTCTAACGCCCATGTGTTAAAGGCTTGGTGCTGCTGTCAAGAAAGGAACTAGTAAAAGATGGATCTCAGTGCACAGTGTTCAAGCCAGTGGGCCTACAGGGGACTGAGGGAGTCTGGCTTTTTCCTCTTCCTCTTTTTTTGTTTTGCCCCCAGCCACGTGGTTGGAGTTCTGCTTTACCACTCACTACCATGATAAAAAGTGAGACATCCAAGGCTGTGAGCCAAAATAATTAACTAGCTCCTGGGCTCAGTATAGTAACAGGAAGCTAGATGGGTTTATTCTTATTATAGTACAAGCAAGTTAGATGGATGTATCTTTAATTTCTTCATCAGCAAGGAAATGGAACAAAAATGCAAAAAGTTCTTTAAAAAGGAAGAGAAAGAAAAAAGAAAGGAAGACAGGAAGGGGAAACCTTACACTGAAAACTAAAATGGCCGGCAAGACAGTAATGAAGGCTCCTGAACTAACTGCCAGTTCAGTGAGCTAACCACTTGGTTAACAGGATTTCAGACTATTGACTGGATTGCCTATGGATCTGGGCTATTTCACTGTGACTCAGAAACCAAACAGTCACATAAATTTCTTAATTTGAACTAGCATTGTTTTAGTGAAGAAGCCACTGGCTGCGTGTGGACCCTTGGCTTAAACTAAAACTGTAATCATAACAAGTCCAGCCTCTCAGCCACACTGACTGTACTCTGGATGCCCAACAGCTGCCCGTAACCTGAAGATTCTATGGAGCTCTTCTATAGAGGAAGAGTGTGTCCTTCACCACAGCAAGCCCGCGCTGCCCAGACCCCTTCACTCTGCTCTCTCTGCTTCCGTAATTTTTGATACTATGACTAGGCCTGTGTGGTGAGGTGAGAGGAACCATTGGGCAGCAGGAAGACCTCTTCTGGAAATGCACAGGAACCAGGACACCAACCCTGAGTCAACAGAACCTTGAAGAATAGACAATAGGAATGCGTTCTTACAAGGATAATTTCTCATATTCCACATGGAGGAACAGGACCCCTGCCAGGGGCTAAATAGTAAGGATGTAGTCTTTCACTATTCCAGCGTCTTCCAGTCGAAAGCAAGCTCCTTATCCTAATGTCATGACAGAAATGACGGTGAAGAAACAACTGACTGAAACCCAAGTCTCACATTTTACTGCTGCCATTCTGTCAACCCTGTGTTTTGTTCTTTCTGCCATCACAGAACTCCTAAAATTCTTATGATCTTTAACAGGACAGGATCGCTTTCCAGTACAATACCTTAACTGAAGGATGGCAGCCCTCTCGTTAGATGCAGGATGGGGCCTCGTAACCAAAGTGGGATTAGAATGTTAGGACTTTCAGCCCCACCTCAACATTCAGGGAAGGAAGCTGAAAGCTCACGGTCATGATTTTGGAATGAAGCCTCCATAAGACCCCAAAGGGCAGGGTCTGTTGAGTTTCTGGGTAACTGAACTCCTGGAGTTTCTAGAGAATTTTCCCAGAGATGCCATGGAACCCTATATTCTTCCTTGGAACCGGTTCCCTTTTTCTCTTCAACTGTATCGTTCAGTAATAGTAATACCTTCCATAACACTGGCAAATATAAGTGCTTCCCTGAGCACCGTGTACTACTCAGAGAGAAACGGGGAATAGAGGAGAATGTAGGAAGCCCAATTAAAGAGCTGATTGGTCAGAAGCACAGGTCACAACCAGGAGAGCATGCTTAGCATCAGAAGTCGAGTATAGGACATGGGGACTGAGCTGTCCGCCTGGGGGATCTGCCTCTGTCACCAAGTAGACAAGATCAGTACTGGACCAAAATGGCGGAGACCTCCAGCCTGCATCTGCTGGAGAAATGACTGCTGTCAGGTGGACAAAAGGCCTCACAGCTCTTGATTTCAGAGGTGCAGGGATGGCTCAGTGGTTATGGGCACATAATGCTCTTGTAGAGGGCATGCACCCCTTATCAGACAGCTCACAATAGCCTGTAACTTCAGCTGCATGGGCATCTCTGGTTTCTATGTGCTCCTGTACACACACAGACTCACAAATGCACACATATGCATGTCAAGTGCGCGCACACACACACACACACACACACACACTGAAGATTACAGAAGTCTGTATCCACAGCTGTGATGTAGCAGGGGAAATCAGATGTTCTTCCAACACTACTATATAAGAACTGACTTCATTCACTAACTTCATTCTGGTCTTCCTTGGCACTCCTGGGCTGGCAGTGGCTGGCAGTGGGCTCTTCCAGAGAGTTTCTTGCCATCTTGGATGTGCCTGGGCCACAGCCTGGCCTCCTGAGCATGAAGGGAAATTGATCCTTCTCATGCCTGTCCTCCTAACACAGCCCACATTAGCAGCCGGCTGGCCAAAAAGCCAGGCTGCTGAAAGCCCAAAGGACACAGGAGGCTCTGCCTAATGGAAGATTCGCAGAGCTGGCTTGATTTATATTTTATTCTAAACCAATTTAAGGTTGATGCAAAAGAAAGGAAAACATCTTTGAAGTTCTGAAAAACAAGACTTCAAAGATGTTTTCCTTTCTTCTTCCTTGAATCTACTTTTTAAAGACTATTTCCTGCATATCTAAACAAAAAAAGCCTTTGTTGAAAGATTTTAGATGCTGATTGACTTAAAAGAGGCTTTGAAATCAAGGGACAATTAAATTTACTTTTAGCTACATAGAAGAGGGCACGGTATTCACTTCTGTCAAGCACTGTGGGGCATCCAGCCTCATAAAAGTCTGCTTTGCTAAATTAAATTATAAACCCATTTTCCCTGGGAGAGGTATAGTTTTAATCATATGGCCAAGCAAATACTATTAGGGTTTTGATTTCTTTAAATACTTTTTCCTCTAAAAAATTCTAATGGCTTTATCATGAAGTTCCCATCAGAATTTGTTTGCTCTCTCTCAGAGATACATAAAGCAAAAACATAAGCTGAGAAGCCTTGTCAGCTGCATTCAATGTCAGAGAAAAAGCAAGACAGATAAATATCCTCCCAGAACAGTTCTCCTTCCAGCAGTAATAACAGAGGACAAAAGCAATTAATGGTCCCCCGAGGGCTAGGGGACCTTCGAGGTAGCAGACAGGAGGTCCTTGAGTTCAATCTTCAGCACCGAGAATAAGAAAAGTTCAACAGTATTTATCTAAGATCTCTTTGTATTCTTCACCTTACCTGAAGAGTGGGCTATCACAGCACACGCAATGGTACATCCCTGTCTCCTTGTTTTTCAAATACATTCCACTGAAAGGCTGAAAGTAAACAAGGAAGAAGCATCATCACCCTGGGGGCGAGGGGGGTTGATAGAGTAAGTCTAAACCCAACTGTGAGGCTGAGGTGTGGCTGGCTCAGTGCTAAAGAGTTCACCTAGCATGTGTGAGGCCTTAGGTTCAATCCCCACCAGGACACAGAAATAAATAAGCATCTGAAAACAAACAATGAAGCCCCAATGAAGGAATTATACTAATTTGACAAAGTGCAAGTTGTCAATGGAGAAAAACTGGTCAGGTAAGGAAGCAGCCTGGCCTTTATCACACCAAATATTCAAATTGTGACACTAATAATGCTTTGTATTTATGTACCACCCTTCATCCAAGAACATCAAAGTCGGTGAGAAAGCGTGAGCTCCGGTCCCATCCTCTGTTGTCCTGGAAGACTTCACCCTCTCATTTCAAAAGAGCTAAAACAACAGGAGTCTAAACGCATGTCTAAGACACTTTGAACTCTAATTAACAGTGGAGTGTAAAAGGCTGGCAATGCAGCTCAGTGGTAGGGTTCTTCCCTTGTATGCCTAGACCCTGAGATTGATCCGATAGGGGTCGGGGTAGGGGTCGGAGAGGGTGAGGGAAAGAAAGAGAAGAGGAGAAAAAACACAGACACATCAAACGCATCATTCGATGGCTTTGGGGTTGTGCCATGCCAACACCATGTAGAGTCAATCAGCGTTGAATGATGAGCCGGGGCCCCAGTGGTAGGTCACTAGTAGATGAAATCACCTCCCACAGGAGCTTAAAGACTGTGCGTTTCCAACTGCCGAGAGGGGTAGGAGGAGAATTAAAATGGTGAAAGGGTGCAGGCTGTCTCTGACGCCCTCTTCTGGCTTTCTTAGGAACCTGCACCCATGACACACATAAACCCATGCAGGCACACACATGCACATACACACACAAATAATCTTTTAAAACTTTCGTTAACAAAATTAAAAATGAGCTAATTCTAAAAGCCACGTTAGAGAGGCAAGCATTACCCAACCACGCAGGCCAGAGCACTCAAGGCAGAAATTGCTGCCTGAGTTATCAGGGAATAAGCTTTTCTGTCTCTCCAGATTTACCCAACTCAAACAAAACTCTTCATAGTAATAACTGCATTTTAAAAAAAGCTTCCTAGAGGGAACATATTTAAATCCACTTGCTAAGTCTACTAGATGGGCACACTTGAATGCTTTCTCTCTTCAAAAGCCCTAAACTTACAGTCTGGCACGTGGCTGTAATCATAGCACTGATAAGGCTGACACAGTAGGATCATGAGTTCAAAACCAGCTGACATACATATCCAGACTGTTTAAAAAACAAGTGAATACATAAATAAGCTGATAGCACATTTAGCCACAAACGTCTGAATGTGTCTGGTGAGCTGTTCCTTCACGGCGACTCCTGACAGGAACAATGTGGTGTCCCCGTCGTGAAGGCTGATTAGAAATCCCTGTCCACAGAAACCAGGCGGCCTACAGATGCAAAGTATAACTTCATTCCTGTAAGACTTGGGGAGTTGCTATACCAAGAAGTAAAACACATAATCCGAATGAACAGGACAATTCCTTAACCTATGTCCTATCACAATGGTTTTCTGCTGCCACCAGCCTGACATCTAATGTCTCCTCATCCATTCTCTGATGTGGCCAATCACTACTGAGCTGAGCTGGGAGGAATGGGTAAGAACTGAGCAGATTAGGAACAACCTGAGCTGCCCTCGTTCATCTGTGCATCCTCGGATTTACTGATAACATAGAAATCAGTGCTGGGCTTGGGTACTCATGTTACGGGAGGCAAAAACTGACTCAAAAGTTAGGCACCTGCCCCAAATTAAAGCCAAAGTTGTTGATCTGCCCTGGTGACAAGAAACTGAGAAGACATCATACTTGGTGATGACAGACGTGAGAGATGAACACAGGACCGTCCCTGGGAAGCAGCAGCCATGAAGACTGTGCAGACAGTGCCTAAGAAGGGAGGCACCATTATTTCTACCCTTTCCTTACTAACGTGCATAGCTCATAGATGCTGATTGTAGAAAAATGCCAGTCACTACTGAGCTGAGCTGGGAAGAATGGGTGAGAACTGAGCAGACGGAGAAACGGTGTGTTTCAGACAGGGAGGACATTCCAATAATGACACTGGGGAGGCGGGAGAGGCCAGCTCATGCTCGGCAGTGAGTGGCCCAGGGTAAAGAATGTGTGTGTGGTCTGCTGAACGAGGGGCTGGAGGAGGACACTGCAGACTTGTCCACTCACTGTGCTCATGCTTGGAGTGGTTGTGCTTACTCCCAGCACAGGGGGTGGGGGGGAGTGGAGAAAGAGGGAAGAGAGGGGGAGGAAGGGGAAACAAAACCATACACAATAAGAAATGAAAAAATGACTGGAAGGGCAAAGAAATGTCATTGTCAAGAGAGAAGGGGAGGTTATGGAGAAGTCAGTCATTCATTCCGGCCTAGGTGATGCGACTGCTCCAGTTGGAAAGTAAAAAAGAAGAGAAGGAGGAGGGAGGAAGGAGGGAGGGAAGAAGGAGGGAGGAGGGAGGGAGGGAGGGGTTGAAAGATGACTCAGAAGGCGTAATTGAAGTGACTGCCTGCACAGGGGAGCAGGGAGCAGGGTCAGAGGCGGAATGAACTTCAAGATCACCCTGAGACTTCAGGTCTGTCTGGACCAGCAGCAGTTCCCTCTTCTTTGATCCTGTTTGTTATCACACACCGGAGGCAGAGAACAAGCTCGGAAGAGGATGGCAGCGGGAAATCTCACACAAGACTATTTCAAGAGGAAGGGTCAGGGCAGATGGAAACCAACGAAAGGAGAGAAGCCACTGCGCTGTGGCTGGCCGGGAGGACACAATGAGGCCTCTGGGAAAAGGGAAGAGAAGATCACTAGAGTTTGGTAAGGCTGTAGCTGCCAGGAAGGCAGGCACATGTGGCTGTCTCATGCAGGGGATGCTAGTCCTGACTGGATTTCTCTATCCTGCTTTCTGGGCTCTTGGTGTCTACTGTAGCCTCAATGAGAAGCCACAGGGCAAGAAAGCTGGCCCTCCTCCTGGAACTCAAAGCCAGAGGACCAGATTCAGAGAAGGAGCCAAGAAAGTCCCCTTCTGTTGACACCTGACTCTTGATTCTTACTCAGCCAGAGTGAAAATTCTTTCGCTGGCTGCAAGCACAGCCAACATGCCACTCCTGCCTGATTTAGAATGCAACCAAGAAACCTCACGTGTAACTGAGTTTTAATTAGGAGTGACCAATCAGGAGACTTTTGAAGTGTCTCTCCCCTCAGACTAATGAAGCGGACTGCCTCTTACAGCTCTGCATAGTTCTAAAAAGTTAAATGTGAAATGGAGCAGCTAGAAGGGATTGACAACATCAGTTAAAACAACGGATGATCATTTTGTAAGAAGGGCCAGGCGCAAAGGATTCGGCGCTGCCATCTGCTTCAGGAGCCCTCAGATTCTTTCTCCTAAACATCTGGGACACCGTCTCCAGGCTCCCTGTACACACCAAACCCGAACTGGCTGGTTACCTGAAAGTTAGGCTCGCCTCAGAATAGTCTGAGGTCACATACACCCAACTGCTCAGGGCTTCCTATGTGGTCCCCGTGTGCTGTCGACAGCAATGAGGAAGTCTCACCACCACTCCCCACTTGCCCACAGGAAGTTGGACAAACCCATAACTTCAAAAAACCTTCACGGGGATCTGTGGGGGAACTGCCAACCTGTCTGGTGGTTGTGGCATCAGAGAAACCAAGCCTGTGACCATGGTGTACTGTGCATGGGTGCCAATAGGCAAATACATTGGTCACACAAGACTGAAGAACCATTACACTGGGGCCTGTTCACAGGATCTACTTCAAAGGAGAAAGCGGCTCACAGGAACAGCCCAACAGGAAAACTGCAGTGACTGCGTTCATGCCTGGGGTCCAGCATAATGCTGTCGCCCAGGGGAGTGAGCAGAAGCTCTGACTGTCCAGGGCGGTTGCGTGTTTCTGGTTCTGGCATGCAACATCCAGCAACACCTCTGTTTTGAATGCCTACCACAGTCAGGAACTACAGGAAGTCCCAGTGAACAACACTCAGGGGTGGGGGGAGAGCACTGCTATGGGGAAAAACACAGGAAGACACAACCCAGGCTAGGGTTAAGAGAAGTACTCCTGGGGAAAGTAATTTGGGTTGAGTTAAAAATATGATGGGGGGTGGGATTGGGGCTGGAAATGCAGCACAGCTGTTAAGAGCATTCGCTCTTCTTTTTTTAAAGATTTTTTATTTTTTATATGACAGTTCATTGTCACTCTCCTCAGACACCAGAAGAGGGCATCGGATCCCATTACAGATGTTGTGAGCCACCATGTGGTTGCTGGGAATTGAACTCGGGACCTCTGGAAGAGCAGCCAGTGCTCTTAACCGCTGAGCCATCTCTCCAGCCCCCCGCTTTTTCTTCTAGAGGACTCAAGTTTGGTTCCCAGAACCCATACTGGTGATGGTTTACGATTGTCTATAACTCCAACTCCAGGGGATTCCATGCCGTTTCAGGACTCTGAGAACACACACATACATGCAACACACACATATTTACATATATACACATTAACACACATACATACATACATACATACATACATACATACATACATACATATTAGTAAATCTTAAAAGCTGAAAGAATGGTCTGAATTAATTATTAGGCCAAATGGCTGAGGGAAAGAAACCCAAGATACAGGGTCCTAAAGGGAAGGAAACGAAGCCATTGCTTGTGAGAGGACAGTATGGCCATCTGCAGGGAACCAGAGGAAACATGGCTGTACCTGAGGATGGAGTGAAGGTAGGGAGCACTGCTGGGAGGACCCGGTTAATAGTCAAACACTGTGCATTTTCTTTAAGAGCTCCAGTAAACTTCTGAGTGAGTTTGTTCTGAGGAATAGCCTGGTCCACTGTCTCAAAAGACTCCTTTGGGAAGGGAGAGAAAGCAGGGCAACTGAGGAGTAGATAGAGGCAGAGAAAGTGTTGGCCTTGTCAGCAGAGGTAGGGGTGGAGCTTGGAGAACATGTGCGGTTCTGAAGGACGGAGCAGGATGCTGGTTTCTACAGGTGGATGGAAACTGATGGCCCCGTACAGAGACTGCTGGTGGGCCACCAGACTCTCACGGTGCACATGTTACGGTTTGTAGGCACCTGAACTCCGACCTCCCCTTCCCCGGAGCATCTTCTGAGAAACTGGTCCGCTTACCGCTTCAGTTCCTTTCTCTCTGGTGACGTAGAATTGCTCAGGGGTCAGTTTCTTCTGCCAGTCTGCCTTGCTTAGAGAGAGCTTGGACTTGATAAGAGACCCTGCGTCGTTAAATGGGGGACTTTTTTTATTAAGAGAAAGAGTTGTTCCTCCCCCATTTTGTTTTGCCCCATTTTATCATCCGGAGGAATAACCCCAGACCCTTCCCTCCCCCCATGCCTGCGTTCCTCATAGGGAGCAGGAAGCCCAGTCGCGGCATGCCTTTCCCATTTCCTTAGCAAGAAATCGGTAATAAGTAGAGAGCCGGGGTGCTCTCTCTGGTCCTCGTGGGGCGCAAATCCCCAGAAGTGGCTCAAATAATACTACCAAACAAACTCTCCCCAGCCACCTCCCAATGAAAATGGATTCTTACTGTTGTTCGGTTTGTTTTGTTTTGTTTCCAGACAGGGTTTCTCAACTCTCTCTGTAGACCAGGCTGGCCTCAAACTCAGAGATCCTGCCTGGACCTCCGTAGTACTGGGATAAAGGTGTGCATTACCACTGCCCAGCTGAAAATGGACCCCCCCCTTTCTGCTTTAAAAAAATGTCAAGTCCTTACTGGTTTAACTTTCGTCATATAGCATATCCCTTTGCACATGGGCCTTAGCTTTAGATCCCTTCTGGGATCTGCTTAGTCACGTGACTTCAAAAAAGCTGTTGTGCCTCAGTTTCTCTTCTGCAATTTAAAAAAGTCACCTTAAGAAACAGCGTGTAAAGGTTTCATTAGGTATTTCCACACACGTGTTTCTGTTACTCCTCTGCTCTCTTTTCCTTCCCACAATCCCCTGCCCTTCTCTCCACTTCCCACCTCTGCTGGCGCACATATCCTGTTATCCCTCCCCCGCCTTTCCTCTGAGACCTGCCCTCAGCTCTACATCGTTCTTCTACATTTATGACCTGTATCCCAACCCCCACACACAAATATATTAAAAAATATAATTTAAAATAGAGGCTCTGCATACTAGAGAAAATGTGAGGCATCTGTCTTTCTGGTTATAATAATGATTCCATGTCCCATTGATTGTCTGCAAATAACATGATTTCATTTTCTTAGTGTTGAATAAAATCCATCCTCTGTGTATGTGTGTGTGTGTGCTTCTGCGTGTGTGTCTGTGTGTGTGTGAGTGTATGTGTGTTTGTATGTGTGGTGTGTGTGTGTGTTTGTGTGTGTGAGTGTGCATGTGTGGTGTGTGTGTGAGTGTATGTGAGTGTGTGTGTGTGTGATGTGTGTGTGTTTGTATGTGTGGTGTGTGTGTGAGTGTATGTGAGTGTGTGTGTGGTGTGTTTGTGTGTTTGTATGTGTGGTGTGTGTGTGTGTGTGTGTGTGTGTGTGTGTGTGTTGGCTAAGAAACTCCATTTTATGATAGGCATCCATCTTAGTACCCAACAGCCCTCTGTTTCTGTGTTCCTAAAAAGATAAATTCCTGACAACCCCAATTCCTTGACCCCCTACCCCTGAAAACTGTGCCACTGTGACCGTCTGCTTGTTAGGACATGACTGACTCCTGGCTTTAGCTTTTCTAACTTGCTTTTGCAGATATTACAGGACTTCTTGTGGTTTTTGGCCTTTAAAAGCCAAAGGTTCCTTTCCCCCACCTTTGGGCTGTGCGGCTCTGATGTGGGTTAGAGACTGTGGCCCTGCTCGCAGTTTTCACAGAGTCAGTTAATTATTATCTGCACGAAGTCTTTTTCCGGCGGTCTCGAACTCCACAGCAGTGCTGCGGTTTCCTTACTCATCCACCTGCTGTGTGTCTCGTCCACTCCGCTTTTAGCTGTTTGAATAGTGCAGCAATAAACGTGAATGTGCAAATATCTCTGAGGTCGGACTTTCGATCCCTTAGGTGTGTAACTAGGGGTGGTACAGATGGGCCACAGGCCAGTTCCGAAACTAGTTTCCATCAGGACCAGCCGGGAGCAGTGAGTGGACTGGATAGAGATGGTCTTTGAGGAAGACGCTCTCTATTAAAAATTCTCTTGCACAGAGATAGACCCATATTGTATACAACCCCAAAGTGAATCTGCGATCTACCATATCCATTATTTGTCTGCTCATCTGTTTGCTCTGAGATAAGGTCTTAAGTTCAGGCTGCCTCATACCCACTAATCGGCCTAGGCAGGCTCGACCTCCTGCCAGTCCTGAATCCAATATTACTGTGCTTCACAATTTCTTATAACAAAACATATTTTGTTCCCCTTCCTCCTGCTCCTCGTGACTTCTATATTACTATTATTATTATTATTATTATTATTATTATTATTATTATTATTTGAAACAGGGTTTCTTTACACAGTCCTGGCTGTCCTGGAACTTGCTCTGTAGACCAGGCTGGCCTTGAGCTCACAGAAATCCTCTTGCTCTGCCTCCAGAGTGCTGGGATTAAAGGCGTGTGCTACTCCCATCTGGCCTGTCTTATATTTATACAGACGCATGTGTCCAAATCATCCGGGAGAAGGTTCTACTTAGGGAAGGTGGGCAGAAAGCTGCCTTACTTAGGGTTTCTATTGCAGTAATAAAACACCGTGACTGATAGCTTGAGAGTGAAGGGGTTCACGGCTCACACAGCTCACAGTCCGTGACTGAGGGAGGTCAGGACAGGAATTCAGTGCAGAACCGGGAGCAGACATGGTAGGGAAGGGCTGCTCCCAGGCTGGCCCCTCACAGCCTGCTCACTCCATGTGCTTTCTTACACACCCCAGGACCACCTGCCCAGGGATCCCATGACCTACAGCAGGGCTGGCCCCTTTCCCAACAATTGTCAATCAAGAAAAAAAAAATGATCTCCTGGATTTGCCTGCTGGGGGCAAGTGGTGGTTTTTCAATTAAGGTTCCTCTTCTCAAATAACTCCAGCTTGTGTCAAGTTAACAATGGTAATAGCAAAACAAACAAATAAAACCCAACCGGAACAAAAGCCTAGTTCAGATAATAAGTGTTTTATTGTCTAACAGTGAAAGGAGTCTATAATCGGTCAGCTCTTCAACTTACAAATAAGAGAAGACAGACTCAAATGATTACTAAACAGGCCTGGGGGGAGGGGGGGGAAGGCAAGTCTGTCCTAGGATTCCTTTTGTCTTCAAATCGAAGTCTTGGAGATTTTATCACCTTAATCTCTCCAAATCCCAGCCCCTGGTGCAGGCTCCCAAACCTTGGTTGCCCTCCATTATAGATAGGTGGGCTGTTCACCTCCGTTTACAATCACAGTCTGGAAGCCTGCATTCATGTCCATGTGAACTCTACCCAGAGGACTGCACACATCCCCCTCATCCCAGCCCAGATCTGGGCTTGTGTGCAGCACAGGACTCCTCATGTGCCTTTCTCTTATTGAACCACTTCTAATTTGACTTCCAAAACGTGACTTCCAAAAACCATCCATGCCTCGGTCACAGTCACCACTTTCAACTGGTACATTCTATGATGTCCCAGTAGCTCTGAACCACAACCTTGGAGCTCCTCACAAACATGTCCCTGTTTGCCCTGTCCTAACATTGGCATGTCCCTCTGCCTTTTCTTGTCCATTCTCATTCCCCTTCTCCCTCAGTGGAACCATCCATAAATGCCAGTTATACCTGGTGGGTTGGTGGTGCTGTTGAATTCAATTCCTAGCCGTTGCTGCCTGTCTGCCTGTCGATCTCTCCACTTCTGACAGAGGATGTTAAGTCTCCACCATCATGGAGACTTTCTCCCTGCACTCCTCTCACATCACAGTTTGACACTCTGCTGTTAAGTGCATGCACATTAAAGGCTGTCATAGCTTCTTGAAGAACGGGCCTCTTTATCTCTATGAAGTACTACAATTCTCTTTTTATCACTGACAACTCCACTCTGACATCTGCTTTATCTTAAATTAGAGTAGCTGATTCTGCTTGTTTGTGTCTTGTTTTTGGAAGCCTCCCTGTGCAGTCGAGGTGGGCCTGGAACTCACTGCATAGCTCGAGTTGGCCTTGAGACCCTGGCTGGGATTACAAGCACACATCAGCATGTGGCTGTTTGTCTGTCCTCTTTTTAAATTAACACCAACGTGGCTTCTCATTCTCCACCCTGTTACTTTACATTACATGTGTCCTCGTCTTCAAAGTAGGTTAGGTCACTAGAGTAGGGTTCTTACTATCAGACTAGCTTCTTTTCAATGCATTTACTTTTGTTTGTTTGTTATGGATGGTGATGTGCGCGTGCCCTTGGGAATATATGCTCTGTGTGTCGCTAACGGGGAAGGCCAGAAGAGGCATTAGCTTCCCTGAAACTGGAGTTACAAATGGATGTGAGCCCCCTGATGTGGGTGACTAGACCTGAACTCGGGTCCTCTGCAAGAACAGAACTTGCCCTTAACTGCTGAGCCATCATGTCAGCTCCCTTAATTAGCTTCTTAGTCAAGATACTGAAAAACCAGAACTCTGTAGTAGCGTGATTGCCCAGTGTATGCTGGGTTCTAAGCTTTATCTCCAATACCAGAGGCGGGGTCAGGAGAGAGAGGGGCGGGGTCATGAAGGAGAGGCGGGGTCAGGAGAGAGGGGCGGGGTCAGGAGAGAGAAAGGCGGGGTCAAGAGAGACAAAGGCGGGGTCAGGAGAAAGGAGAGGAATAGAGCAGCCCCTGTGATTTCTGTCCCCAGTGCACTCGTACTGTAGAAAGCCCATATGGACACACACAGGACAGGGGACCCAGATGGCGGGTCGCTATTAGAAACCAATGCTAACTCCTTGATCTTTGATGTCCCAGTCTCTCACACGGTGAGAAAGACATGTCGTTTGTGCCCCCTGCTTAGTATTTGTTACGGATGCCCTGTGCTCACACATCAAAGCCAGTAAGGGACTGTTCGGGAGCTGGGTTTGGGACTCATGCCTACTGGCAACCAAGAACTTCACCACAGAACCATCACCTGCTTCTCATTCTCCTTTTTCCTCTAAAGATGTATTAGCTTTACTCGTATGAGTATTTTACCTGCATCATATATCTGGGCTCCATATGCATGTCTGGTGCCACGGATCCCCTGGAACTAGAGTGAGCTATGAGCTGCCATGCTGGGAATTGAACCAGAGTCCTCTAGAGGAACATCCAGTGCTCCTAACCACTGTGCCGTTTCTCGGCCCCTGCTTCTCCTTCTTAATGGATGCTGCTTGTTGACCTGGACCTTCACGCTTTATTTAAGCATTCCTTAACTGATTGGGTTGTGGCCAGTTTCCCATCCTGAGATTAATGCTGTTAAGAAGGACCTTGCGACTAAGCTTTGTTCTTCTTTTGAATTATTTCCGTAGAATAAACTCCCAGGAGGGGCTGTCTGGCAAGTTACACAGCTCTGGCTATGTACTGGTGTCTGGCCGGATTTAATTTGGCTGAGGACTCTCAGCTCCCGGCGTTATTCATCAGGCCGCTTCTGAAAGCACCAAGTTCCATGAAGTTTCCACTAAAATCAGTAAGTTGCAAGGATCAGCACAGTTCCAGCCCAGCAGGCTTGCAGCAGGGTCTGGCGGAGACACCAAAGGAGGAGACATCCCTAACCGGAAATGGTATTGGATCAGTTAACCCTCCATATTCTCAGGACATTTGTTTATTGAACAATAAAATTTTAAACTAACAAGGGCCTAAAAAAGACTTCCAAAAGAATTGGAACCTGTCAGCAGCATAAGATAAAACAAAAACAAAAACAAAAACCCGGGTTGGTCAGGAGAGCAGCTGCTCAGTGCCAAACCACAGGGGCAGGCACAAAATCACACAGCATTACACCTGAGACTCCTCAAAGAAGTATCCTGATTCACAAATGACGGTTCAAAGCACTTACCATCCCACTCCATTCTGTCTCTTAGCCACTCGCTAACAACGACCTGTTGGAACACAAGAATAATTCTCCCTCACGTCTCAGGCCCTAGATTCACACAAAACCAAGATAGTGTTGCAGCAGCACCCACGAGGCTGCAGTGGGCAAGTCACATTAGACAGGAGCTGCTCCCACAGGGCAGAAGGCAGCTTGCAGTCCTCGGGAAAGAGGTGTACAGGGCATAGGACTAACTTCCGCCCAGAAGAGGGCGCACGAGGTACGGCTGTTGACCGCCACTGGGTCCCTGACACCACCATGGCTCCTGACACTCAAGATTTTGTGTACTAAAATGTAACATATAAACGAACTGTGTGCAAGCATGGGAGAGAATTCGACCCTCTCCGGCAACAGTGCTCCCCCAGCACACCAAGTTTACCGACCGCGGTGCTCGGCTCGACAGTTGCGGCAGCAAAGGGCAGCGGGCCGCGGGTACTAGGCTCTCAGGGCCTCACCGGGTCAGCCAGGGCTGTGAAATCAAAAGCCACGATGCGACGACTACTGAGGACCTACCTGTGTCCCCGCGTCCCGATCCCGCGCAACCCCGAGCTCGCCCAGGCGCCTCCAGCCAAGGCAGACCCCGCAGCGCTCGCAGCAGACGCGCCATGACTCTGCCACCAACGGGTTCCCTCCCCAGCCTACCCAACCCCCACCCTCCGCCCAGTCCCTCCCCCTCCGCCCAGGTCTCTTCTCCTCCTGGCCCTTCAATTCCGCTAGTGCACCACCCCCACCCCTGAACTTATCCTCTTGCTCCTCGCACCACTTGACCTTGATCTTCGCTGAGTTTCTGTAATATCCCCGGACCCCAACCCTTCCCTGATTCCTCCCAGAGTAACCTCACTCCGATTGGGATCACTCCTAGCCTAAAACCTGCTGTGTTTCGGTTTGTTTACGTTTTCCGGAGTTAGACCAATTACAGTTGGTTATATATGGCTTCCTTTACTCAACATAATTGTGTGGACAATGCTGCTTGACCTTTCGCGTTACAATTGTGCGGATATCTTTGTTGTTGTTGTTGTTGTTGTTGATGTTGTTGTTCTGAGTAAACTCCATTATACTAAACTGTATCCAACTAGTTACTTATTAGTTTAGGCTGTTTCTAATTTTTGCACATCAAAAACGAAGCTTCCAGGAGCATTCCTACACACGCCTTTGGGTGGATGGAGGGATTCTCTCTTGTGTGGATATCTAGAAAGGGAATACAGGTCTCCAGGGCAACCGCTGCTTCACTAGCAATGTATGAAAGTGCTGTTCATCATCCCTTTCTACACTTGATTACTCAGGCCTTTTCTTTGGTTGTTGGTTGGTTGGGCGTTCATTTGTTTGTTTGTTTGTTTGTTTGTTTGTTTGTTTGTTTTGCTACATTTCTGAGACCGGATCTCTCTGTGTTGTCCGAGCGGCCTCAAACTTGGGATCTTCTTGCCTCGGGACTCAGCTTATAGGCTGGGTCACTACAACGTTAGACATAAATTTCTCTCAGTAATAGGCTTCTCTCTTGTGGTGTTACTTTTCAGTGTCTGACATTTAGAGGTTGGTAAATTATACACTTTTTTTTGCCCATTTATTATTAGATTTACTAGTTGTGGCCGTTTTTCAAGGTTCTTCATATATTCTCTGGGCACAAATCCATTATCGAATCTTTTACTTACAAATTCCCCTTCCCCAGACTGTGGGTTGCGTTTTCTATTTCCTAATTGTGCCTGGGAACGGACGTTTTAGATTTTGTTAAACTTCGTTTTATCTTTCTTTTTTTCTTTATAGTTCGTAGTAGCTTAGGGGTATCATATTTTAAAAATGGTTGCTAGTCCAAGATTACAAAATATTTGATGTGTTTTACTCTGCTAATTTAATAGTTCTGGGTTTTACATTTAGGTTTATTACCCATCGGAGATAATATATTTATTTATTTATTTATTTATTTATTTATTTAAAATAAGGCAATATTTTTTTGTTCTCCTTTGAATCCTTGTCAAAATCAGCACGTGGTTTGGGAATGCGGCTCTGTAGTAGAGCAATTGCTGGCATTCAAGGCCCCAGGGTTTTGTTTGTTTGCTTGTTTGTTTTAATCAGTATAGGGGTCTGTTTCTGGACTCTGTTCTCTCCAGTTAATCTACACAGCAGTGGGTTTACATCGGTGCTGCAGCCTCTGCATCTCTGGAGGTAAATTGCAGATCTCTCCCTCCCAGAAAGCACGAGGAAGGCCTTCCTCCATCCTTTCCTCTCCCTGTTTCCTCTCTCCACTGCTTTGAGAACTTTCACCTCATCCTAGCACAGGGCTTTTTGCACCCCCACCCCCACCTCGCCCTCCCCCCAATCCCCAACCCCAATCCCTCATCCCCACCCACCAATTTACTATCAAGAAAGATCAAGGGTTAATCTCGAATTCCCGGTCGTATGGTTTTAACCTGGCAAAACCCACTTACTAGTTTACCCTTGATTTTTACATACTAGAGGGTTCAGTCTCTGAAATGCCTGACCGACTGCACTTTTCCGGGTTTATTTACAAATAGGGCTTTCAGTTTTGCCGAGAGTCACGATGTGCTCCCTTTCTTGCTGGTGGCGATCACGCAGCGTAGCTCTGGAAAATAACAAAAGCAAACACCACCGGAGGCTGCCAGGGGGAAAAGCCAGCAAGAGAGGAGCAGACTCTGCACCAGCTATTTCCGTCTTCCCCTTTCTCTCTGCTTGGGAGTTAGTTGCAATGGCTGGAACACTGACAGTTTTCTGCATGAATATAAGATGCGGAACAGGAGGTGCGTGGAGCCTGAGTGTCAGGGGTGGAGGCAGTGGTCAAGCCCCGAGCTGTGCCCCCACCCCTCGTTGCAAACAAATCCATGCTTTGTTCAGTCTGTGAGTGTGTTCTTGTGAGGAGGATACAGCACTCAGCTGTTCCTGCGTTTGGTTGTGAGAATCCTCAATGAAGGCCTAAGCTCCACAGTGTCAGATCTCTGTGTGTCTCACACAGTTCTCTGCAAACTGCATGCCCAAGGGGAGAGAAAGTAGTGCTAATTAATAAGTCCCTAAAAGAAAAAGATGGAGGATCCACCAAAACGACCATTAAATCTACAGGGGAATAATATGGACTGACCACTTAAGTGGATACCAGGTCAGAAGTCAACAGGCTTTTCTCTACTTAAAACTATGTGGAAAGACATGATGGGTGGGGTCAGCTCTGAGCCAGTCTCTTCCTCAAGGGCATGCTCTGCTTTCATCTGTTCCCAATGCAATACTGATGATCAGATTGCTCCTGCTGAAATCTAGAGAGTTCCTGGAAACTATCCTCCTGGGGCAGCTCCGGTATCTGTGAAGGATTTGAACAACTGGCTTAGTAGAAAAGGAGTAACCTGGAACAGGTGCTAGATGGCTTAGTTGAAAAGGGGTAGCCTGGTACAGGTGCTAGATGGCTTAGTAGAAAAGGGGTAGCCTGGTACAGGTGCTAGCTGGCTTAGTAGAAAAGGGGTAGCCTGGTACAGGTGCTAGCTGGCTTAGTAGAAAAGGGGTAGCCTGGTACAGGAGCTAGCTGGCTTAGTAGAAAAGGGGTAGCCTGGTACAGGTGCTAGCTGGCTTAGTAGAAAAGGGGTAGCCTAGTTCAGGTGCTAGCTGGCTTAATAGAAAAGGGGTAACCTGGAACAGGTGCTAGCTGGCTTAGTAGAAAAGGGATAGCCTGGTACAGATGCTAGCTGGCTTAGTAGAAAAGGGGTAACCTGATATAGATGCTAGCTTCTATTTTCAGCTATTTGCAGTGTATGGTACAGGTATTTGCACAAATCAGCCTTTGGGCTTGGATCGGTCATCTGATAATGAACCAGTGAGGAGAGGAAGTAGCATTCAAACACTATTTAAGTTCTTTTATGTCTATTATACAGCTTTTGGTAACAAACGGAAAAATATGCCCTTCTGGTGAACAAAGACCTGAAATACTGACAGTTAGAGTCATGCTAAGACAGTCTACACATACATACACATGACAGTTAGAGTCATGCTAAGAGTCTACACATACATACACATGACAGTTAGAGTCATGCTAAGACAGTCTACACATACATACATCAACCACACATACTGCCCAGTGAAGCACAAAAGAGTATTCATCCCAAACCAGAAAAAAATCAATAGGCTAATAAGAGAGCCCTGCAGTACACACAACAGAAAACATTGAGTATTATGCAGATAAGACAAGATAATATCTGTGTGGGCCACAGTCAGGCCAGACTGGACAGATGGCTTTAAAGATGTGAGCAGATGGTTTGCACCAGAGAAAATACAAATAGTGAACAAAGCCTTGGAAAAAATGCTTAACTTCCATAATCGTTCCAGAACTTCTAATTAAAATATCTCCATATATTTCTTCACACGTATCGAATAATGATATTTTTTAAGAAGCACTTGCTAGCAACACTTGGGAGCTGAGGTATAGTCATGCATTTCCTGTAAAAAGAGTGGCATATTCTTTTCTGAAAAGAAACATACGTAGACTATAGGACTCACTTTATTCCTCATTTTGGAACATTGGTTTAAGGGCACAAATCCCCAGGGGGAAAAGTACCTATGAAGGGGAACATTATTTTTGCAGAGAGATTTACAATTATGCTTTTCATAATGGCCAATGAATTTTTAAAACTCATTAACAGGCAATTAATAGCTAAGCAAATCTTGACAAAATAATTTAGTGAAAAAGTATATAACTACAAAAATGTCAAACGTGAGGATGGCTTGGGTCTATGGGTTGTGTGAAATGATGGAAGAAAACAGGACAGAAAATAGTTCCAGGTCAGCGTAGAAAACATGTGTGGTGACAGTTCCCTGCACAGGGGCACAAACACATGCAAGACGCTAGTGCTGTTTGATGAAAGAGGACTGGTCTGCTTTAGATGATATTCGTTGTAGACAAATTACACAACAGAAGCATGCATAAAGATTTTTTGAAAAGAGGCTGTTTAACATGCACTATAACGTTTTATTTATTTTTCTTTTCATGTGGTGTGTGTGTGTTTGTGTGTGTGTGTATGTGTGTGTGTTTGAATGCATATGTGTGCATGTGTGCAAGACCCACGGTTTATGTAGAGCATCCTTCACAGCTGTTTACTGCGTTGATTAGTTGAACCAGACTCTTCCAATCACAGTCAGAGGTCCGCCTACAGGAATGGGCTCACCAGGCCGTTTGCTCCAGGATCTGCTGCCTCCACCTCCCACACCGGGAAGTAAAGTGCAGGGCTCAAGCAGCCTGTGAGGCATTTACACCATTTTAGGGATCCAAACTCAGTCCTCTTACTTGTGTCAGAAGTGTTTGAGCCATGGGGCCGTTTTCTCACCCCTGTAGGGAATGCTTTCATGATTTCATTAAACCAACCCCTTTTGTCCCATTCCTAGCCCTGTAGTGTGGAGGGGAATGGATCACTAGCTGGGTTTCTCCAGCTCAGCACTGTAGACATATAATAATAATAATAATAATAATAATAATAATAATAATAATAATAATAATAATAATGGTAAAAATCCACTAGTATGTGCGCAGATGGGAGGAGAGGGGACTACGTTGTAGTTTATCTTGTGCCTAGTGTGGTTTTGGGCTTTCCAAGTCCTTAGTGATAAGCTTTGTAATGTGGTAGCATTATTTGGCGGGGGCGGGGGGGGGGGTGTTGTCAGGCCCATGCTGAGGCATCCCCACCCGGAGGTACCAGCCATACAATGGGTCTAGTATAAAATGAAGTTTATTTAGGGGCATGAGAAAGGAGGTAAAAAGAGAGTGTGGGAAAGAAATGGGACAGAGAGGAACAGAAAGAGAGAGGAAAGAAAAGGGAAGAAGCCACTGGGAGTACATGGGGAGGCTAGAGAGGGAGGGAGGTATAGGGAAAAGGGAGAGGGGAAGGTAAGGAGAGGGAGTGGAGGGAAGGGGAGGGGAGGGGAGGGGGAGAGAGGCTAACCTGTCCTTTCACAGCAGCCAGGCTCCCACCTGGCTGTTGCTAGGTAACTGTTGGGTGGAGCCTAGAAGAAATGCTAACCTTTACTCCAGAGATCTCCAAGGATGAAACCAATGTCTTAGAAAACAGGATATACAGAGAGGGAGAGTCTGACCGTCCGTGGCTGTTAGACTGGCTCTAGGAGTAGTTCTTAGCTTTGCCTTTTCCACAAGCCCCACTTCCTCTCACAAACACCAATCTACATGAGTTCACGTTTTTACCAAATATTCACCAATATTTGATGTTATGAGGTTTTGACAATATGTAAATCTCACTGATTTCCAGCATTCATTTCTCTATTAACAGAATTAAGAAGGCTTACTATATTGTCTGTATAGATGTTTGCATTTGGGAGGAGTGGGCTTTATCCATGGTTATCTTTAGAATTTGCATGCCATTTTATCATAATCACCAATGTGTGCACCGTCCATCACTTTCCAACTTAATTTCCCTCCCCGCCTGCCTACCCCTTTCTCTTTTGATTGCTCAAACAGTGTCTCTGACTTGTATCCTTGGCTTGCCTAGAACTCACTGTGTAGACCAAGCTGACCTCAAACTTGTAGCATCCTTGTCTCCCTGCCTCCCACGTGCTATGATTTTAAGTATGTGATGATACTTTTAGTTTTAATGTGGGTTTCTTTGTGTGGAGGGAGGGGTGTGCGTGCAGGTGTGGGTGTGTGAGGCCAGGGGTCAGCCTCTGATGCTGTCCTCTTTGGACAGCATGTCTTCTTTGTGTTATGAGATAAAGGCTGTCATTGGGACCTAGGGCTTGCATATTAGGCTAGGGTAGCTGGCCAGCAAGCCCTCAGGAGTCCTCCTGTCTAGACCTCCTCGGTGCTGGGTTTAGGGGTTTGAGCCACAGTGCCTGGGTTTTAACACAGGTACTAGAGTTCAAATTCTGGTCCAGTGAGCATTTTATCTACCGAGCTACCTCTCCAGCCCCCACTTTCTTTTCTAACCCTACATTTTATTTAAAATTTTACAGTCATGGATTTTCAGATCTACTTAAACAAGTCCTAATATAATAATAGTTTTCTCTTATGTTGTATTCCGAAGTTAAAACGTTTAGCCCACATAAAATTGATTCCCAGGTGTAGTGTGAGAAGGGAATTATTTTGTCTGTTTCTGGAGGCCATGTTTTTAGAACCATTTACTACACATTCATTTTTATCAACCATTAATTAAAATGCCTGTCCAATTTTATTGCCCACTGTCTATCACCGTCTTGATGCCACACTGTTTCAGACCTATAACTTTACTTTAAGGCTTAGTATTTGATAAACATGATTCTCACTTTTTATTAGTTCTTGATTCATCAAATTAAGTACAGAGCCATTTTTATGTAAAATTTAGTAGTCTAACTATTGAGATGTTGACTGAAATTGCATTGATTTTTGATATTAAGGGATAGATGACTTGTTTTGAATATTTTTATCATCAAAATAACAAACCAATGCAGAATAAAATACTGTATTTCCTATTCACTTACATGCTATTTGTATTGCAGCTCTTACTCAGAAGGGATCCAGAACTCTCTGGTTAGGTTTATTGGTAGGAACCGTGTCTGCTGTGTATGTTAATTCATTGCCTGCTGTTATAAGTAACTTAAGCATGTTACTGGCTTGGGTGTGTGATCAAAGTTGACTAGAAATAGTGATAGCAGGCTACCCTCGCCTTTCAACCTGACAGGAGGTGAATACTTTCAACCACACCCAGCATGTGTATTTGTTATAGGTTTTCTTTTTTCTTTTTTCTTTTTTCTTTTTCTTTTTCTTGTCTTAGTACCAAAGATAAAGCCCACACTAGGCAAGGGCTGAGCTACAACCATGGCCTTTAAGATTGTTTTGTTTTTTACTTTGGTTTTTCAAGACAGGGTTTCTCAGTGTAGCTCCGACTGTCCTGGAACTCACTCTATAGACCATGCTGGCTTCGAACTCACAGATCTGCCTGTATCTGCTTCCCAAGTGCTGAGATTAAAGGCACATACCACTATAGGATCTTGCTACATACTCTAAGCCAGCCTTGAACATGAGACCTTCCTATCCCATATGATAACAATAGAAGTACTTGCCAGCATGGCCAGGGATCAACTTCAAGCGATATAATTCCTTAGGTATCATCCACATTGTTTTTGAGATAGGACCTCCCACTGACCAGGAGCTTGCAAATTACACTAGGCTGACTATCCTGGACTCCTCCCATCTCTACCTTCCCACTCCAGCAGGCTTTTTGGATAGGTTCTGGGGTCAGATGCTCATGCTTTCATGACAAGCACTTCGCCAGCTGAGCCGTCCTCCAGGCCCTGCTCTAAGGTTTTGATGGTAGATGTCCTAGTTTGCTTTCGCTTGCTATGATCAACGCCATGACCACAAGCCACTTAGGGAAGAAGGGGTTTGTTGGACTTATAGATTACATCTACCATCTAGAGAAACCGGTGTCTTGCACACAAGAGGCCACAGAGGAATGCTATTTACTGGCTTGCTTCCCCGCATTTCTAGCTAACCCAAGACCAGCTGCCTGAGGAACAGTCCCCATCAATAATCAAGCTAATTCCCCACAGATAGGCCTATGGACCAATCTGATCCAGGCAATGTTTCAGCTGAGGTCCCCTCTTCCCAGGTAAATAGGTTATACCAGGTTGACTGTAAACACCGACACAGTAGAATTGGGGAGGGGGGGGGGTCAGGATTGAATATTGCCTTTGTTGGCATTACTATTGCTTTGATGAAGCACCATGACCAAAAGCAACTTGGGAAGGAAAGGTTTTATTTCACTCATAGTTGTATATAACAGTTCATCAAAAACAGTGAGGGCAGGAACCTAGAGGCAGAGGCTGAGGCAGAGGCCATGGAGGGGTGCTGCTTTACTGGCTTGCTCATCATGGCTTGCTCAGCCTGGTTTCTTATAGAACTCAGGACCACCAGCCTAGGGATGGCACCTCCCACAGTGGGCACCACCTCCCCATCACTTCACTAATTCAGAAACTGCTCCACAGCTGGATCTTGTGGAGGGATTTTCTCAATTGATTTCCCTCCTTTCACACAACACTAGCTTCTACCAAGTCTAGACTTTTCTGTTAGTGTTAGATTACCATTTAATCTTGAGACTAACCCTCTTGGGCCATTATGTGTGGATTGGTTTTACACATCTGTAGGTTTAGTGTGCTAATAGCTTTATTTTTTATCTTTGCACTTATGCTCAAAACTGAGCTGAGTTGGAAATCTTTCTTTCTCATAATTCTATTCCTGGTTTTCATATCAACTTGGTGTTAGCCTCATCAAATGTTCCTAAAAGCTTTACCCATATTGCTCAAAATCAATGTGGCTGTGTATCATAATTTAATGATCTAAGTTTTGTTTGAAGGATTGCAAATTCAAGAAGATACTTTTTGTAGAGGTTATTGGTGCTTTCAATTGTAAGGACATTCAAGACTTAGCAAAACTAATTCTAAACAAACTGTAAGTTTCTAATCAGTCTGTCTGTCCTCCACCTTCCCAGCAAGTCCTTCCCCTCCATCACAGTGCATTCCCAATTTGGCATGGGCTAGCTTTGCATTCAGGAGACTGCCATCTTGATTGCTCTGAAGGCTGGCTATATTTTTTAGAGGATAAGAGCTTCTTCCAAGGTTTGGCTGGTTCTGACTGTTGATCTCCTGGGCTCCTGTCTGGGTTATGTCATATCTATGTCCTAAACCCTGGTTTTCTCTCATTGAGGAAAATTGAAGCCATCGTCAAGCCATTCATTCAACGCTTGCCTTTCTGAGTGTTCTGCTTTCTGGAATTAATCTAAATTTCCCTTTTCTCTCCCTCTTATGTAGAATATTAGAGCTCAGGCAGGCCTTGAACTTGGATCTGCCTACCTTTGCCTCTAAAGTGCTTTGAATATTTTTTTTTCTTTATTTGCCAAGGAAGCCAGTACTCCAGAATAGATCTACCAAACAGAATTCCAGCTCAGCAGTGTCCGAGTTAGTTTCTGCCTCTTTGCAGCTTCACCAACCTTTCCGTTAACATTTGGCTCAAGGCCCCTCTCAGTGGTCGTCCTCAGAAGAACTTTCCACGTGATATCTGAGGCCATCCTGCGGCCCCAGAGAACTTCAGCACACAGGGAGGCCTAAGATCCGCTCCAATAGCATCTTATTCTCAACACGCTAACGGAAACGTCTTTTAGACGTGGCAGCTTGGAGTGCCCTCGGAAACTACACAAGCATAGTGGCAAATCTCTGAGCATATTTACAGGGGTAGTGGGTCCTCTCTCTCCAGATGGCTTGCCACGACGAGGTAATCCCACTCTGTGTTACCGGTGATTGAATTCTCCCCCGAGGAAGGAAAGCGTATGAGACCCATGAACATTTGATGTATGGATATTTCTAAACAGCCTGACTTGGAAAAGATTAAAACAACCCCGCGTGCACAATCCCTGGGCCACTCCAACAGCAGGACCAGGGTTTTAATCGGCTCCAGGTGGCTCAGCTCAGGAAGGCTTATGTTCCTTAGCTTCTTCAATTAAGGCTAAGTGCAATCAGAGGTGCCAGGGTTCAGAGGGTTCTGGCACATTCAAAGGACAGACACAGGATCTCCCTGCCAAGTCCTGGAGTACTGTCTTTGGGACTGTACTGTTCATAATGAGAAGCTACTGTGATTAATGAGCTGGAGGGAACGGGGAAATCCCCTATCTTAGGAAATCAGAACCACGGCAGGAAACCTAAGAGCAAATTATTACACAGCTTGTCCCACCGCCTTGGGTTTCTTGACCTCACACGCTTTGTGCGCAACTCTTTCTTTGGGGGCCCCTGCCACATAAACAGCCACGGTCTGATTGCTCTGCGTCGTCAGCAGGCCCTGGGATCGGTGTGTTTGTCTGGCGTTGCTCAGAGGCCCTGGGAGCTGGCCACATTTAAAAGTAAGATATCGCTCTCAAACGCTAGGCTTAGGAAATAATCACACGACTGACTTCACCACCGCCTGCTTGATGAGCTTCCGGTCTGAGCACCAGGAAGCGAGAGCACAGAAGATGTCCGGAGGCACAGCCTCTCAGGCACTGTCTTCAGCAAGTCATAAAACTGTCGTACCTCAGCGGGGTAAAATCAGAATCCAGAAGGTTTTTTTTTGTTTGTTTGTTTTTTGTTTTTTGCTTTTTTTTTCTGTCATCTGATGGTTATGGTCAGAATTTCACTGGAAGTAAGAAAACTGGTATTGCAAACAGATGGATGGATGAGAGTCTGTACCTTGAATTTAATGTCTCTTCAGAAATATTATCACCATAATAGATTTTAAAAGCACCGCTAGGAACCGTGATATACTCACATTTTTGATGACATAGATGTAACCTTATCTTTTGTGACTATCAAGAGGTCATTAGAAGACAAGAAAACAGGGTGTATTTTTCAGTCAAGTCAAAGAGAGTCCTTGGTAATTTTTTTTTCTTTTCAATTTTACAAGTGACTAAAGTTGGTATTTAAATTAGATTTCGGTCCTCATTATAAAATGGCACATTGACTTCACTGTGCGTTGTTTTAAAGGCGGGAGAAATGGAGTCAATTTTATTTTATCACACACATAACATAAAAGTCTTTGTAATTACTTTATTTTATGAGACTCCCCATCAGCTGGGCATATTGTAAATATCACGTTCCACAGTTTATAGATGGAGAAAGACAACCACATGGAGACTAAGCTGCCCGTGTTCACAACAGCAACAACAGAAGCACACCCAAGAAGGCTATTTCTAAAGAAAGTCTCCATCTCTACCATACAAGTAGACTCCAAGGTCAGGAGCTCACGAGCCTGCAGGTAAGAGCCCTAGAAATGATGATGATATCCCAGAACCGAAGACCATTTCCGCTTGCGTGTTCCAATCTTCCCCACCGGATGTCGCCATTCTCTCTGGAGCAACTGGTAACCAGTATCTTGCTCTGTTGTCAACAACATCACCATGCACTGTGTTCCACTTAGATAATTCCTAAAGGATATATGAGTGCGAAAGCAAATTCCAAATGATCAGAACCAATCTCTCCTCCCCTCGTCTGTAACTTGGCGTCTAGGTGCCCAGGAAGCTCCCAAAGCTCCCTTCGGTATAACCTTTCCTACTGCGTCCCCCAGGATTTCCCCTGCTCACAGACAGAACTCTGCTTTGAGGATGAGGTTTCTCGCGCCTGCCGTACCCATGACCAGTTTCCCAGTCTTTCCGTCCATCGACCTTCAGGTTGCTCTCCCACACCCACTGTGGAACTTTTAGTTGTGATTTTCAGATGACCTAGGAGTTCATGTAAATGCTCTGCAGTTCCGTCTGGTCCCAGTGTCTAAGCCCTCCCACCGCCAATCAGGAGACAAGGGCACACCCATGCTCAAAAGCTGTGGGCAAGAGCTTAGCAATAAGTGGCGAACCCAGAGTTTCCCATCTCAAGCTGTCAAAATAAGACTTCACCCGCAGAATCGGAATCACCTGTATGGTTAGAGAAGGAACTCCTGGGCTTAAGGTGTGTTTTACCTGTGGCAAGGCAGAACTTCTAAGCCTTTTGTTGAAACTGCTGGGTAAAAATAATTCTAAAATGTTCTCTTGTGTACAAGACGGTAAGTAGAAATTATTAATAACCCATTCAGTCTAATTTAGGCTGTATACATTATCATATATGTGGCTATCGAGTCTGTGCGCTGCCGTGCTGCTGCGCCGCTGAGCTGCTATGATTTAGCGGATTTAATCGTATCTCTTAGGACTTTTCTGCAGGAAGCCAGTCCGCCCAGGAACCACTATGCTTGGCGCAGGGGCTTATTTTCTGTTTCACTTCCATTTGTCCGGTCTGGTTTTTGTTTCTCATTCTATCAATTATTTCCTTGGATTAAGTTTTGGTGGCTTTCATATTCCATTTTCTTCCTTCATTGGCTGTTAAAATTATGCCTCAATTTTCATTTCTAATGGTTGCTCTGGTCATGGCACCATCCTACAATTAATCTCAGCCTCTCCCCACAGAACCCTGAGCCGGGACCCTCTGCTGAGCAGAATCCTGCCTTGGTGCCACCGTTGTTAGACATCTTACCTCAGCATAGACGGCAACCTCGAGAGGAGACGCATGGCTTAATGTGTGTCTCCAGCTGTCAAATGACCTACAAAGAAGTTTGATCATCAACAACAAATGTGCATCCGCTCAGGTAGGGATTCTACATGAATGAGAAAACCTGCCGCATCTGGCTTGTTGCGTTAACGTGATGCGCTCCAGTTCTACCCATTCTCCTGAAAACATTCTGTGTTTCTTCATGACTAGAGAAAACGCCGTTGTATATTTCCACCATGTCTTGTTTATCCCTTCATCTGCTGAGAGTTCGTTATTGTACCATTTATTGTGGACAGATATTTCTACTAATTATAGAGTTCTAGGTCAACTTCCTTTCCCCCTTGCCCCGGCGTCCTTCCATTGATTTCTGGCTCGCCTTGTGTCTTATGGGAAGTCAACAGTTATCTTCACACTAATATTTGGTTGTCAGTATTATTTGGTTGTCAGTATTTTAAGCACAGCGTGTCTTGACAGGGCAGACGTTCTGCTTATTTTATTTGCTGCGATTTCTGAGTCTATGGGTTGAAATGTTTCTACAAGTTTGGAATTTTCAGTCCTTTTTTTTTTTCTCTCCCTACTCCTCCTTTTCTGTGATTCCAGATTTTTTTTTGTTTTTGTTTTTGTTTTTTTTGTTTTGTTTTGTTTTTTTTTTTTTTTTTTTTTTTGCTCCTTGGCATCTCCAAGTGGCATTGAAAGTTTCCCATCTTTGTTTAGTCCCTCTTCTGCCTCTTGGATAGCAAGCTCATTTGTGTAATCGTACTTAATAGGATGACGCTGTGCTTGTTTGTATGCAGATTTTCCCCTAATTGATTAAATAATAAAGATGACAAGAAACCAATCACAGGGCGAGGAGGAGGCGGGGCTTCCGGGTCCTGGGAGGAAGAGGGAACGCAGGGGAAAGGAAGCTTCTTCTTGGACAAAGAGGCAGAGGGGTGGGATCAAAGCAGACACGATGTAGATAGACAGCAGGGGTTGGGGGTCGCGGGGGGGGGGCGCAGGTAGAAGTTAGTTCAGGTGGTGGAATCCACCAAGATCCGCCACTGGAAGATTTCTAACATAGAATAGTTGGTGAGTTTAGGATGCTAGATTCTGAGCCTAGCGACTGTCTTATCTGTTGATTCTAAACTAAGATTGTCTGGTGTTTCCCATTTTGTGGCAACTCAACTGAGCTCCAGGGAAAGCTAACCGCTGAGGAGCATTGGATTGTCCAGCGTGCGCCCGCAACTAGCTGCAGAAATTTGGGAGCGCTGAGAGGGCTTGGCATCAGCCAGGCACAAGAAGAAGAGAGCGATTTTGGAGCTCTGGAGAGGCAGAGCCAGCTTTGGTGGGACAGGTTTTTGGCAAAAGGGAAATATGCAGTCTCCGGCTATGTGCTGGGCCAGGCCTAGCCGATGATAGTGTGGTTTGTTTTATATTACATGCAACACAGAAAGGTTTTTATATAGAGGTAGGTCTGTAGAGAGCTAAGTTTTACTCGTGAGGAAAGCAAAGGATTTATGTCTATGAGGCATGTAACCATGTAGGTTGTAAAACCAAACTAAAAATAGTTTGTGCACATGTTTGCCTGTCTTCATCTCTGAGCTTTTGTCCCAGAGTGCTTTGTTTCTAATTATTCCAAAGGTTCTCCGAAGCCTGTCTCTTTCCCAGATGAGGCCAAGGAAGTCTGACTCAAGCTCTCTAACTTTCTCAAAGCTTTGGCTTCCTTTTCTAATTCAGGAGAAGACCCTTACCTCAAACACACAGCAGGATGGCTGCAGTCCATGAACTTTGAGTATGATGAAAGTCTACTCTCCACACCACCACCAAGACGGGCAGCAGCCAGCCCGTCTTTCCTCAGGTAAGTGGAAGGACAGCCTTTTAAGAACTCAGTGACTTCCCCAGTCAAGAATGGATCAGATAGTGACAGGACTTCCCCTCACCCCAAGTCTGTGCAAGCACTGTGAATGGCAAGAAGAAAGGACTCCACCAGCCATCAAATCCAACCCTCCTTGTTAGTCAAAGGAAGGTTATAAAGGCCAACACAGCCCTTTTATTGCCTCACAACCTTGTTACTACACAAAGAGCTATGCCCTCATCCCAGAGTGCCCGTTCATAAGGCTTTACTCGATAAGCAGAAGAGAATCCTGCCTCAGGCTGTAGAGATGACTCATTGGCTCAAGACACTTAACTGTGCAAGCCTGATAATCCCAATTCAACCTTAGGAACTCATGGAAACCCCAGATAGAGCAACGTGAATCTGCAATCCCAGGACGCCTACAGTAAAATAACAGGAGAGGGCAGACCCCTGAAAATCATCTGCTGACCTCCTCCCCATGAGCTCCATGCTGTGCCACATGTGTGCACATGTGTGCACATGTGTGGGGGTGCAAGGGATGCAGGTGTGTGTGTGTGTGTGTGTGTGTGTGTGTGTGTGAGAGAGAGAGAGAGAGAGAGAGAGAGAGAGAGAGAGAGAGAGAAGAGAGAGAGAGAGAGGGGTCCTGAGCTATCTCACTCACTGGCCCTAATTGAACATATAAAGTCTATAGTTATAAATAAGTCACATGCACTAAATAAATAAGTAATAATTGAAGGAAAAGACCCACGTCTACTTTCCTTGCTTCTGAAGAGATGGCCTGTGTAATAAGCTCGCTGAGTGACAGAGGACTGTGGGAGGGCAGGAGAGAACTAGAGATTATCTAGAACGGAGCTTAGATATTTTGTCTCAATTACATCTATACATTCCTCTTGTTAGTGTGCAGGGTATTGCTTTAAAGCCTGTTTTAATTAAAAATATTTTACATTATAATGGATGCATGTATTTTGTTTAAAAGAATCTATTTCGCTGTTGTCGTTCTCAACAGCTGGTCAAGCCGGCTGAGGCAGGCTGCCTTGGTTACAGTTTAGCTTCTTTTCCTTACCTAGATCTGCCTCCGCTTACAGATTCCTGACTTGCAAACCGAAAAGAAGAATCTCACGCACCATTTCTCTGCCAGCTGAGTTCCTGTGAGTCCCGCAGTTATCAATGTGGCATATTCCCTGGTTTTTTGTTTTTTGTTTTTTTTTTGCAATTGTTAATAAGTAATCTTCACCTACATACAAATGTTTGCTATTTATTTATTATTTATAACTTTACAGAACTTTATGCTTTCTGTTAGGGCCAGTGAGGTGGCTCAGCATATAAAGGGCTTTTCACAGAAACCTGATGACCTGAGTTCAATCCCTGGAGCTTCATGCAAGGGCAGAAAAAAAAGGTTTCACAGGGTTATCCTCTGATCTCTACTCGTGCACCATGGCACAATCCCCCTTCCCCCAATACCATATTCTCTCTCTCTCTCTCTCTCTCTCTCTCTCTCTCTCTCTCTCTCTCCACCATCACAATCATCATCATCACAAATTTTAAAAAGAAAAGAAAATATGGATTAATGTGGCTCTGTAAACCCCAGCACTATAACTTTCAAGTCTCCAAGGTCTTAATAAATATTAATATTAATCGTGACAGGTCATAAAACAAAAGTGACTTCTGTCTCCATGATGTGTCTAACAAACTTAGGCAGTCAAAACGTAGCTCTGCATGAAGAAAACTCTAAGTTGGATAAATCGAATGGCTCCATCCAGATGAGGGAGTGGGAGACACAGGTCTCGATCCACTGTGTAGCTGTGAGAAAGCATGGAAAGCCAGAGTAGCAAAGCGAGCAGTGAAGTGCACGCAGCCATGGCAGCCATAGAGAAAGCAATGAATAAGAACAGCCATCCGATGCCCCTGGAATTCTGGGCCCTCTCCTGACGCCTGTACATCTCAGATCTTACTTACTGAGGCTCTGAACGCAGCAGGGGTTGAAACCTGTCGATGTCATGCTGAGGTTCCCATTTGGTTATGAATATAACTCCTATTATAACTTTGATTAATATAGCATCTAATCCTGTATTTTAACTGTGGTTTGAAAGGGAAGTGAGACTCAAGAAAGGTCCTGAAAAAAGTTAAGTTGAAAGTGTGGGAGAGTATTACAGACAGTAAGGAAAACCTCACAAAATCCCAGAGGTGTGGATATTAGTCAGGGTTCCATGGAGGAACAGAACCTATAGAATGAGTACATGTTAAAAGGGGATTTGATTTGTTAGAGCTGGTCTTTCAGTGCACGTTGGAAGCTGAGTTCCACTGTCAGCCTGGGTGCACAGTAACGTCCGCTGGGTGCGCTCCAGAGCAGTGAGCAAAGGTGTATAGGCAAAAGCAGCTTTTCCCACACACTTCTTTATTTCTAAACTGCCATTGGAAGACGCTGCCAACTCTGGGAAAAACTTCCTTCTTCAGTTAATCTTTCCAGAAAACACCAAGTAGATAGATCTACCTGGACAAGTCCCTTGGTTGATTTCAGATCTAACCAAGATGACAGCCAAAATGAGTCCTCACAATATGAAAACTGTTTATATTGGAAATTAGGTTAAAGAGGCATGATTAAAAATGTTCAGTTTATTGGAGAAACTCATATCTGTGTGGAAATGTGCTGGGAGCTGCTTCTGTGGACCAGAACTTTCTAACCTGCAAGTTCAGTGTGGCCTTGATAGAACACAACCATTCTATTTGGATCTGCTATGGTAAAGAATAAAGCAAGAAGCCATGCACGGTGACTTGCCACTTAATGCTGTGTTCAGAGAGTCGAGCAAGGAGAAAATGAGTTCAAGATGTCCCCGGGCTGCATAGCAAGGCTCTCACTAAAGAGCAAAGGAAAAAGGTTGGGTCATAGGTCAGCAAAAGAGCATTTGTCAGGGGTTGGGGATTTAGCTCAGTGGTAGAGCGCTTGCCTAGCAAGCGCAAGGCCCTGGGTTCAGTCCCCAGCTCCAAAAAGAAAAAAAAAGAGCATTTGTCTACTGACCTTGGGGCCCTGGCTTCTCTCCTCAAGAGCACAACAAACCAAACCAAGACAGAAAGGCATGAAACATGCTCAGACCTACATTCTAATCTATTTTATGCAGATGTCACATTAAATAATGACAAAAATGTTGGTCATTCAGATGGATATCTGATAATTATTTCCCAAAATAGTCACACACACACACACACACACTTGCCACGGGAACTGGTGTTTGATCAATCTAAAAGGCTAGCACTTGGGTTAGCTAAAATTATGGTATGGACTCATGGAACTGAAGGTTTTATTTATGTGCACATGTGTGTATGTGAGGATGCTTACATGAATGAGACAGTTTGTGTGTGGACTTCAAGAACCACTGTCGAGGGTTGGTTCTCTCCTCCCACCATGTAGGTCCTGGGATTGAACTTAGCTGTCGTGCTTGAGAGATGGCGTTTTTACCAGGTAAGCCATCTCCCTGGCCCCTTTCAGTGCCCTTTATGTTCAAGAATAAGAAGTCTGCATCTGAAGAACGTGAAGGTGGATCGACGATATCAGCAACGTTAATTGGCTCGTTTCTCAGTGGCTACAAAGAAAGGAGCTTGTGATTAATAAGGCTTTGATTTTTCCAGTGTATTTTATTTTGATGTTTTAAGACGGAGCTTCACCGTGTTGCCCAGGCTGCTCCATCTGCCTCGGTCTTCCAAGTAGCTGGGATTACAGGCATGTACCGCCATGTACCGCCATGTTGGGCACGGTGTACTTCTATTTGGTAGTTGATACAATGGCATTATGCAACACTGACCAGACTTGGTTAGGTCACCTCTTGCAGGGGGGAATTCTGTGGTTTCCTTTCCCTACTAGACCTGTGTCATTGAGCAAACTAAATTAGCAGAGCAATTCACCCCTACATAAGCCATTAATGAAGTGCCTCCATTATACATGCATATTCATTAGCTCGCCCCTGAGGAATTCTCCATCAATCCCAGCACACAAAGCCCTGACAAGTCAAGACAGATGAAGCTTCTCCGTGGTCGAGGAGGTGCTAGCTTCCTGTATTGTAACACGGAGTGAGTGTCCGTGGCGCTTTCCTTTGTAAAGCTGAGAGATACTGTGGCTCCCACACAATGGGAGAGGATCACAGAGCTCACAGGACAACCAGGGCTCGTCTGGTATGGCACACAGAATGGGAGCGGTGGCTCTTTTTCATCTTCCCGTAAACTTCCTGGGAAATGATCTTTCTGAAAGCTTCGTTAAGAAGGAAATGGCCATCTAGGTTTTATTTCGGTCCATATTCTAAGAATTTTGAAACATGAAACGTGTTCCAGGAAAAATGAAACAACATTCAGGTTCATTTCCTAAAGATTTCCTAGTCAGGGCCTTATGGTAACTACCTAATCCCTTCCGAGGACAGCGTCCCAATGTCCTAGTCACCTCTCCAATACTCCATCTTTCTTAAAGGTCCCCACCACTATACAGTCTACAACCATTGGAGGACAAAGTATATCCAAGTCAGAGCATTGGTATTAAGTAAATACTTCCTTAATACAACCACTTAGGTATCCTCCCCCTTACCCCGCCCTGTGTGTGTGTGCGTGTGTTTCTCTGTCTTTCCCCTACTCATAAGTTGGGGCACAGTCTGTTGCTTCAACTTTCTAACTAAATCCAGTATGCTAGGATGAGAAAGAAGAGAAGAGAAACAATAAAAAAAAAAATCAAAACACACTCCACCCCACACCTGGAAACTATGCCCCTCCCCCAAGCATTTTGCAGAAGACTGAAGGTGACCAGAAATGGTGGCTTCGGACTGAGAAATCCCTCGGAAAGGAGGAATATCCCTTTGGCCTCACAGTGCTTGCAAGGCTGCAGTTACAGAGCAAGTAATGTCCTTAAACTCCCCAGGAATTGAAGATCCTTAGTACACTGATGACAAATTTATTTGAGAAAGATTGTCATCTGAGGAGGCTGACTTTCGTCCCCAAATTTGGGGTTTTAAGAAGCAAATTAGAGCCAGGTTCTTGGCAACAGAGCTGATAAAATATTTAATACAGAAGAAATTAAAAATAAATAAACAAGTTTAAAATGAATGTAAATTTAAAAAAAAACATGAAGTATTTGACTATAAAATATTTTGTTGGAGTTTTTAACGGGCACCAGAATTTGACTATGTTCATCCTGCCACTTACAAGAAATAAAAAAGGAAGGCAGAAATCACGGAGAGTCACAGGATGACTCCTCGCTTGTCATTAACATCTTTTACGATGGCAGTAGGAAAGAGTCGCTGACCCAGCTAGCCTGGATTAATACTGAGCTCTATGCCGAAGAGAATCAACCCACAAAATCCTTTAACTGTAGGCCGTGGGCAGAGGGCATTTCCCTGAAAGGAAGGACACACAAAGGCTCACCTGAGCACATGCTTGGAACGACCCATTAGCTCATTTGAATCTTCAATCTGTAGATCTGGAGGGCTGGAGGGCATCGAGGACCATTTTGATACAGGCAGAGGCAGAATTTGCTCTGTTTCAATTTTAGAATCTGTGCTAAAATGGGCAATTTAGAATAATAAAGCTATCATGTGCTTCTTGGTCTCTCTCCTGGCTTTTGAATTGTTGCATTTAGATCTTAACTCTCTGCTACTGGTGCTTTGTCTGGAATATCTTACAGATCTGCTGGCTTTGAATATATTCAGTTTACGGAGTGGGAGGAAATGATAGCTGAATGTCCTTTCCTGGGGCTGAACCAATCGTATGGTAGTAACTGCTGTGGGAAGGTGCTCCATTTTACCATTAGTATTTACCTCATTTCTGCTAATAATCTCTCCCCCACATTGGCTAAAATGGACATCGTATTGGCTATCAAGGAAGAGACTAAGAGACACTTTCAGCCCACACAGTTCTTCTACTAGAAGGCTGGCTACAGAGTTTTGCAGGACTCAGCAGCCCCAGCAACACCGGGCACACAGACACTGGGGAAGACAGAGCCAGCCTGGTCTAAGTGGAAGACGTTTACAGATCCTAGGTCAGTGGCTCACAGGGCAGAGTCTGGGCCTCCAGGGACTGTGTTCAGTACAGAATCTTGGGTCTCACCACACACCTATTTGATGAGAACATGACCCAGTTATCACCAGAATCCAGATAGTTCTCGTGGCCAGTGAAACTCAACTGCTTCTGCGGGGAGGTGTCTAGAAGATAGTCGTCGTATTAGGAAAGAACTGAACAAATTTTAACATCGTGCATTGGATATTGAGGTTAAGTTAGTGCAAGCTTACAATTGCTGGGTGAAACGTTGACCACACACACACACACACACACACTCTTAATATATGCATGTGTGTAAACAAGTAACTGTATGTGTAGATACATTTAATATCTCACATCAAAGGAAAAGGAAGAACAATTCAAGGGAAATTGAACACAGGAAGTAAATAAATGATTTACTGAAACAAAAAAATCAAATGTCTAATACACATTAGACCTAACAGCTGCATGAAACCTGGAAAATGGTCATTAAACAATCTGCTTTTCTCTAATTAGATTAGGATAATTAATATGCATGGTATGTGCTTCGTCTCAGACAGTGTAGAGATTCTGCTGACTTTGACTACATTCAGTTTATAGAGTAAGAAGGAAAAGTAGCTGAGTGTTCTTTGATATGGCTGGTACTCACCTTAAAAAATGGGCACCTACAATATTAGAACAGCTCTATTCTGAGGGATTAGCATATAGCATTTAGTTAAAAACATATCTACATCTATAAATAGGAATGGCCTTATATTTATAATTTTTATATATACTTACATTTTATAGCAATTAACATTATGTCTAATTATGCTTTTGCATCAATGTCTTGGCAACAGGTTACATGTGCATGGGTGGGAAAGGGGAGGGTCAGTCATAGCTTGTCAAGGTTCTAAGAACAAGCCACTGGTAAGCACTCAGCCCCAAACGGGATGCCCACATGACCCTGTCCAGGGCTGGAGAAACAGCCTGGAAGAGGTGGGCATAAAAATGTACGGACCTGAAGAAGGAATGGGGTATCTTGGGGCACTGTCTTCTGGGCGTGATGAGGCCACTTTGTCCCTCAGCTTGCAGCCGCTGTTCTTCCGTGTATAAGACCTGCACAAGATTGGACTCATCACCACCCTGCAATGGAGGGAGAAGACGCTCACAAGGCCCCACCCTTCCCTGACAGTCTGGCAGGCAGCTGATGGTTTCTAGACAAAGAAGAAACATTTCTTTTGTGGCATAAGGAGCCCATACTTCTATAAATAGCCCTTTCCCCATGTTCCTGTAAACAACCCTATTGAAACTCAGTTCTCTCTCTCTCTCTCAAAGACACACACACACCATGATAGTAGAAGGGGTCTAGTTGGGAAAAGAAGGGGTAATGGGGGTGAATGTAATCAATTTACATTGTAACCACACATAAAATGCTGCAATGAAACTCAATATTCAATAGATAGTTAATATATGCTAAAAACTCTTTAAAAAGAGAAATTAATAAAAATGGCACCATGGTATCTTCTGCAGAGTTGAAAATGGTGGCAGATACATATGTCCTGATACAGAAAGCTCTCTAAAACATAGTAATAAACGCAAGAGAAATTTGCAGCAAATTTTCTCATTCATGTTAGACAAGAATTATGTAATGTCTGCATACAAGGAGTGCATTTACTGTGACACATACCATCTTCTATACAATATGTGTTTGGCAAATACCTAGCATATTGGTAAATTTTAAATGTTTACAAGTTTTAAGATCCTTTAACTTTTTGTTTGCTAGCAGTGCTGGAGACCAGTCACGTGGCTGTGGTTTCTGGGATGTGTATGGTGCATGGGCTGCGGCCTTGCACTCACTAAGCAGTGTTCTGACACACAAGTACATCCTTGGGAGCATCCCTATCCTCTCTCGGTGGCTTGCAGTTCCAGGGAAAACACACCCTGTTGGCCTTAGTGAGTGGTCTCAGCGATTATCTGATGAGTTACAATTTTATCATGGTACCAATAGATTGGGCAGTTGGTGGCCAATTTTCCAGAGAGTCGCCCAGCCTGGGTTCTCCCCTCAGTTCCTAGATTGCCGCCATGACAGGAGGGCACATCAGAGACAAGCAAGCGGGCAAGCTACCTTGCTTCTTAACTGCAGGTCTGATGCTCCAGACACTAGCATCTCAGAGCTCAGAGCTTTGGCCTGCTCCATGTGCTCTGACAGACTCTGGACAACCCCCCAGCCCGCCCCCTGTTCTCAATCATGCTCCTGTCTGTGTTTCACCGTGGTCCCTATGAAATTATGACAGGAGTTTTGAAGCCAGATGAGCAATTAAAAGCTAAATGTTGGTGTTAGCACCCTTGATTGGTCTTTCTGGGCTTTAGCCTCAATGACTACCTTTCCTTTACCCAGCCTGCAACGAGAAAGGCTTCTTTCCGTTATTGTACTTTCTTCTGTTAATAAGTGACACATTTTCCAAGAGGAAATTTGCAGCCCCTCACCTTTTGACCTGGGCCCTACCCCATGCCTGGAGCAGTCTCCACTGACTTCTTCACTGTTGCTGGAAAAATTATAAAAAATAAAATGCTGTCTTTTATTCCCGCTAGGTCAGGCACCGCAGTGCCCCAAGATATCTGGTAGATGTCTTCATCTCAGTCAGCAAAGCTCCATCTCATATCACACTACTGATGGTCTCTCTCTCTGAGCCTGGCAGCAATCTCTCCACCCATCTAGTTCCCAAGGCAGGTGGCCACCATGCCAGAAATAGACATCCCAATTCCACGGTGGCCCAGTGTCTCCACCCCCACAAACTCTCTTCAACTTAAATCGCCACACGAAAGAACACACAACACAATAACCTCTGATCCAATTGATAAGATGTAATTTGCTCATCTAGACATACAAAACCCTGTACACATCCATCCCTTAAGAACCTGTAACTGTGCAGAGAGGAATCTTAACATCCACCTCCATGTTCTCCCGGTGGCTTCTTTCTCCTCCTGTTCCAGTCTCCTCCTCTTTCCTCAAACTTTTCTCCTGCCCATTCTTCCTTCTCATCCAATGACAGGCCTCCTTCTATCTTGTACCTGCCTTCACCTGTATGACATCATCCTACATTTCACAATGGCTCTATTTCTTTCTAGACAAACATGGAAAAAGTACCCTTTCTAGGGACATGCCAAAGTTCCCCTTAGTGTTTCTGCTGTCTCTGGGAAACCTAAGGTCCTCGGGTTAAATCGATTAGAGCAATTTAAGAATCAGTATGGATCAAAGAAGACCAAGGCATACCTCCTGCCTGCACGAACCTGTCAAAAACAAAGCGGTCACATAGTTATGACCCGCTATTCTGACCTGCACCGTTCATCAGGAAACTCAAGCCTGTATTTGTGGAAATACTATTCCTGCCTTACCCTGAACTCAAGCCTGAAGCCCAGGAGGTATCTTCCCAGTCTCTCACAAGCAGACAGATATTACTGAGGATGTTCTACTAGCTCGTGGATATGCTCACATCTGTAAAACCTGCCCTTACAGGGATGCATACATTACCGATACCAGGACATACTGCCTTTCCCCAGCACTGATGTTTGTGATGTTATGATGTTGCAGAGTTCTAGGTCATGGCAACCTGATGTTTGAAGTCATGAGTTAAAGCACGTGTTTGCACCCTGTTTCTGCTGGAACAACCTGCCATTTGGAGAGAATGAGGCAGGCAGGGCTCTGTGGCACAGGCTTGCAATCTCCCTAATCAAAGGTGGTGGCAGGATTGTGAGTTTGAGGCCAGCCTGGACTGTAGAGTGAGATCCTGTCAAAGAAGATCAGCAAAAGAGGGAGAGACGCTCAGAAGGAGAGAACGAGGAGGGGAAGGAGAGGAGAGGAAGGGATAGAGGAAGGAGAGGGGAGACGGAGAGCTGTCCAGCAATCATAGGATCCAGCATCTGCCTCTAGTCACTCTGGGACCTCCTGAGACAGCTTAACAGTCTGGCCACCCCCACCTCCCCAACCCCCATCCCCGCCCCCGAGAGGGAGTACTGTCAGGCTCAGAGTAGAGAAATCGTCTCACAAGTGTTCTGGCCTGAGCTCAGTCAATCCTCACTACTCCTCTTCTGTGCTTTGCCTCCCCACCCCCAACCTTTGTGCCACTGCCCCTCCATCCTGTTGCATCCTGATTTTGTTGCCCTGGTTTTGTGTCCGGGAATCTTCATGGGCCAGGTGAACCTCGCCGTGAAACGGCGGTGGCTCTGTGCATAAGGACTTCCTTCTCACGGCCATCCTTCTACTAAATACTGAAGAAGGAGAAATGGAAGGTTTCTGTGGTTTAAGCCAGGTTGTCATCTAAATCGGCTTCTCTCCTGGACAAAGCGGCCATTGTCTGCGGGAGTTGGCACGACGAGAAGCCACAAGAGGGCGCACAAAGCCTCGGAATAAATCCCTCATCTGTCCTGGAAGCTAAGGGGGCAGAATTGCCAACCCCAGTGCTGGAGGACTCTTAACTCCTCCAGACACACGAATGTTCTAGAAGCCCTTCAGGGATGTTTTCACGGCTGGACAAAGAGTAGCACTGCAGGTGCACAGAGGAGAAGTGGAGGAGGAGTGTGGAGTAGAAAGGAAATGATTGGCACGGGAGAAGGGATAAGAGAGACCAAAGGCAAGGAGAGAGGAGAGGCAGGGGCGGGTGGGAGGGACTGGTGGAGAGAAGACAGGAAAAGGAATGTTGCTTTTTATAGGGCCGAGAGACACGGAAGTCTGGTGTTTCTGTGGACCAGATGGTGTGGCAGGGGAAGGGACCAGGCTGCGCCTGCCTTCTCTGGGGGAGAAAGCTGGATGTCTCCCAGGTCTATGAAGTCTGAAGTATGGCATGAGCTGTCTGAATCTCTCAAGGGCTTTCCCAGCCTGTGTACCAGCCTGCAAACGTACACTTTCTTTGTTGTCGCTTTAAAGTCACAACTTGCCTTGACCATAAACATCCTCTTGGCAAACAAGGACTCGTTTGGACGTCAGCAGGCCGTGTGGCAAGGGAAGGTGGGCCTGGTAAAAATGGCGTCCAGTGGCTTCGGAATCAGACTTTATTACTGCTAAGTTTTATGATTTAAATCTTTGAGACAGAAGAAAAGGAAGTAAGTTGAAGGTGGTTTTGGCTTTTGTGTTTCCGTTTAAAAATATGTCAGCCCAACCAAAAATGGGTACTGGGTTGCAGGCTCTTCCTGTATTTTGGGTAGAGCTGTAAGCTCTACCGTTCAAGTGGCACGGGGAACCGAAATTATCTATGCGCAGAGGTGAAGTGACTCACCCAAAGACCCTTGGCAAGCAGCAAGGCTGACTTCTAAGGCCAGGTCTTGCAACTACAGAGCTTTACTGAAAGTCATGTCTGTTCAGTGATAGAGTGGGAGCCCGAGTTTGAGTCTGTTTCCAAATACCTCTTTGTCATCCATACATGTAGTGATTAAATGTTTTGACATTAGGACCCCCGTATATTCTGTGTGTGTGTGTGTGTGTGTGTGTGTGTGTGTGTGTGTGTGTACCAAATTTCTCAGAAAAAAAGCCACACCCACATTGACTTTTCTACAAAGATGCATAACTGATTAGAAAGGGCTTCGGTGATTGGAGTATTGTGGGTCCTGAGGGAAATTATCTTGGACTACTTTGGTGCCCTAAACAGTCGATTTTTGCCTGTTCTGAAAACATCCTGTAACTATTAGGTAAATCATTTTTTAAATATGATCAGGTCTCTGGCTTCCACCCACTCAGAAGCCATGAGTCTCAGCGGACACCATTTGAAGCCTATAGCAGAAGCTCCCCACTTAACTGTAAGCACCTAACTCATGAAAAATGTCTTGAGTTATGACTTTCTTTGTTGTGCTACTATAAAAACCTTCATGAATCTGCCGTTGCAACATGGAATCTAAGGTAAACTAAATGTATGCTCCCAGGCCATGGCTACTCATATTTGTCTCCAAAATGAACTATCTCTACTCTTTGAGACAAGGGCTATGTTTTCTACGTGACAGCAAAGTGTGTCTCACAAGTGTGTGCGTATGCATGTGGATGGGAGGGTGGGTGGGATGTGTGCGCTGAGATCTGCATCAGCATCTTTGTCCATCACTCTCCACCTTGTATTTTAAGACAGGGTCTCTCACAGAACATAGAGCACATAGATTGCTTGCCCAGCTCACCAAGAAAGTTCCAGGGACTTTTGTCTCCCTGCCCTAGTATTCAGGCAGATACTCTGTCACACCCAACTTTTACAGGAGTTGTAGGGATGCAAACAGAGGTCCTCATGCCGGTTCCGGCCGTTTGCCTATGAAGTGAAGATTTTTACCTACCACCTGATGAATGTTTATTTCCTATACTATGAAATTAAAGCAGGGAAGTCCCAGTATTGAAACCTTACATTAAAAGATCGTCAGGCCTGGGGAAGTGGCTCAGTCAATAAACTGCTTTCCTTGCAAGCGCAAGGACCTGGGTTCAGATCCTTCGTATCCCCAGCTTCTCCACACATCGAAATGCAGCCATGCATTTCAGTCCTTAACCCCAGACTAGGGCCTAGGCAGGCAGAGACAGGTAGACAACTGGAGCTCTATGGCCAGCAATGTTTAGTGAAAGACACTGTCTCAACAACAACAAACTGGCAGTGCTGGGAATCAAACCCAGGGCCCTTTGCATTCTAGGTAAGTGCTGTAGACTGTTCTGCAGCTCACAGATATTTACTCATTCATTCAAGGTGATAACAATACACTTATCACATGTGTAAACAATATAAATATTCTCATGAAAGTTTATTTCCAAAAGAAGTAACAAAAGGACTCAGAAAATACTCAGTTTTCCACCAAAGATAGCCATTCTTTGCTGTAAGAACATACAGAAGAGCACAAAAAGAAGACAATAATTTAAGCCATTTTGAAATCCCACCGCTCAACAGGAACCATTGTTTTCTATCACGAGAGAACAGGACATTCCCTGCTGGGCTTTTGGGATCAGAGAACGGTTCTCAATGAGGTGACATGACAGGAAGGGAAGGAGAAGCTTCCTGATGAAATCGCTGGCCAACGGGTTTAAGTCCATTGACTCCCTGCTGGGCGGAGCTGGGGGACTCCTGGACTCTGTGTTCTTTGTCTCCCTTTGGGGGTTTCTCTGAGACCCCTGGATTCTGGGAACCTGCAGTTTTCTCAGAGTTTTGGGAACTTGCCAGAGAGCCTGTGTTGATTATACAGGGGTCTCAACACCCCTGGCTTTTCAGTTTTTCTAGAACACAGAGTGTGTTCTATATGTAAATCCATGTGACATTTACAGAAACTTGGAGTTAGAAGAAATGCCAGAAGATGCATGGAAGGCTTGGTCCAGTGGATGCTGGAACCATAGGGCTGCGTAATACCCTTAGAAGACAAACAGCAACAAGGAAAGCCAGTTTGTAGACATGTTTAATCCCAATCGGGGTTCCTGCCCCACCTTGATCATTCAGTTCCTCGATAAAACACACACAAACAAACACAACCTTTATATTTACAGGAAGCCATAAACACCACAATAGCTCGGCAGGTGATCTACCCTCTATGCTACTAAAATCTATTTCCTATCGATAACCGCAAGCTGTTACGTACTATGTTTTATCTGGACTGCTTAACTCCAGTTGACTACCCCTCACAGCCATGTTGTCTTGACTCCTAACCCATGGCGTCTTTCTCTTCTTCCTCACCTTCTTTAGATCCCAAGCCTGGGAACCCTAAACCCCGCCTATGTTTTGTCTGTCCAGCTGTTGGCTGTTGGCACCTTTATTCTCGAATCAAAAATAGCTTAGGGCAAGTTCACAATGTCATTTGGGTCTAGTGTGGACTCTCTTGTCTCAGGGCAACCAGGTCTTGGATACCTGGTATTAGCATTACAACACACAGTGAAAGACCAAACCTCAACAGCCAGGTGCAAGCCCCGAGCCCCGGTGACTGTGCTCATTAATGGTTACCCAGAAACCCTTGAAGAGATAGAGTGGGTTGAGGGCACGTGGAGAAAACCAGAAAACTTACTGAAAGAAACTGAGTCACCCAAAGAAAAGAAAAGAAAAGAAAAGAAAAGAAAAGAAAAGAAAAGGAAAGGAAAGGAAAGGGGCTGGGGATTTAGCTCAGTGGTAGAGCGCTTACCTAGGAAGCGCAAGGCCCTGGGTTCGGTCCCCAGCTCCGAAAAAAAAAAAAAAAGAAAAAGAAAAAAAAAAAAAGAAAAAAAAGAAAAGAAAAGGAAAAGAAAGAAAAGAAAAGAAAAGAAAAGGCAAACGAGAAGGCTCTTGTATCTTTTCTGCTTTGCAGAGCTGGCCTATCCCTTGCTGCTACCCTGCATACTGCACATGTGCAAGGCCCTTGGTTTGATCCCCCAGCTCTACAAAAATCAATGCCATTGATTCTGCTACTTTGCATATCTCACTGAGGGCACTTAAACCATTCAAACCAGTTCAGGAGAGTGGTTTGTTCTTCCTTAGGAACTCCGTTCTTCTAATACTGTTTTCTCCGTGAGGGATCGACTGTAACAATTGACAAAGAGCGTGGCTTAACCCATCTAAGGCTCTGGGTCTATAAACACTTGCACTTGGATCCCAAAGAAAGCGTCTTCCTTCCGTTACAGGCTATTGACTGCCAGCAAGTTTCTACTGACTGGCTTAGCTGGAGCGGAGCAGTTGTGAAGACCAAGTACCGTTTTCCATGTTCCACTGCATCGAAATTCTGTTTTTTGTGGCGAGAGGAACAGAGGCAGGCTTCCGGGATCTCACACCAGTTCTGACTGTTGTACCCTTGTGTCTTACATCTGGCTTCTCCTTTGCTATTTTACATTTCGACAAAACCCTTGCTCTCCTGGAGTTTATTTGGCCGATGTCATTTAAGAATGCAAAGTCGTGATTTGTGGTGGGAGAGATGTGTTAACTAGGTCCAAACTGCTATCAAATATCCCAAACGTAAACCTCTTCCTGTGGAGTTGAAAAAGGAGCCGAGAGAGTCTTGAAAAGTTTGCTTTTCGCTTTCTGAGGCCTTCCAATTTCTTGGTTGCAGCTGGATATACTCAGAGTCCGCTAAGCTAACTGCCTTTGCAAAGGAGAGGCTTATCTGCAAGCTGCCCGCTTGGGGAAGGGAGAGCCAGATTCTTCAGGAAACAGTACCCTGCTGCCTGGCCTTGGGGTTTGGGGGAGCATAGATAGGTCTCTCTCTGCCAAGGACAGGAGAATCCCTGGGCTAATTAGACTCTCCAGAAAGACACTTCAACAAGGCTTTTGTTCGTTTGGGTTTTTTTTTTTTGTTGTTGTTGTTTGTTTGTTTGTTTTTTGTATTTTGTTCTTGTTCTTATTTGTTTAGGGGTTTTTTTTGTTTGTTTGTTTGTTTGAGTTTGGTTTGGTTTTGGTTTGTTTGCTTGCTTGCTTGCTTGCTCTCAATGCTGGGGTTTCCTGAATGCTAGGCAAGCATTCTCCTGCTGACCTCTGATCCTAGCCCTTGTCCAGTAAATGACTGTATAGCCCCCAAGTCATCAGTTCCTATCTAGTATAGTTCACAAGGTTATTAGGTCACCGAGATCCATGTTGGTACTAGTTTTCTTGGAATTGATTTTTTGGACAAAATAAGGCATCGGCCATTCTCCAAAGAGCTTCTTGACTATATGTTCAGTTCTTGGTGGAAAATGTTCCCTTTATGACAAAACAAAAAAACTTTTAAAATACTGACTTCTTTGTGTGAGAGGGGGAGTGAGTACCACAGCTCACATATGGCTGGACAAGGACACCTTGCATGAATTGGTCTCTCCTTTCACATCTACATGGGTCCAAAAGACCAAACTCTTGTCGTCAGCCTTAACCTTTATCCGTGGTCCTCACACCAGCCCTTCTTTGTAATTGTTAAACCAATGTGCAGTGTTAGGTATAGGTTTTTATTCCCTCACTTATTTTTTGAGAATTTCATAGATGTAGATACAATAAAATATATTTACCTCCCATTCCTTCTTGAAGTTCCTCTATATTCAACGCACCATGACACCCTCCTAGCTTTTATTATTAGTCTTTTAAAATTACTTTTGATAACCCACTAAGTCCAGTTAGTGCCAACCATATACTTGTGGACGTGGGGCCTCTAGAGAATGGGAAACCTACCAGTAGTCTTATCTTCAACCAAGAATAATTATCTCTCCTGAAGCTCTTTGAGTTTTGGTGGTAGGAGAGTTGCCTTAGACATCCTGTTTAGGACTGACCATCATCAGCCTCTTTTCCTCATCACTTTAGCCAACCTTTCATTTCTTCATTGACTGCTGTCTGCTGAGAAAAGAAGCGTGTCTCTGACACTGGCAGCCAGGTCTGTCAGTGCAGGGAGCTAGGCAGAAGGGGTTTTGGAAAGACTTCGATTTCTTCTAGATCTTTAGTGGATCTCTGAGGTTTGTAACTTTGACCCTTGATGCTCTACTTTTGAGACTCCCAGTAAATGGGAGTCTTCCAGAGGGTGACAGAGATGCTGGGTGAGGAGGAGAAGCCAAAGCCTGGGTCCTGGTGGCTGGGATTTGGAATGCATTGGTACGAATCACATCACAGAGACTCCAAGCTCCCAGGCTCCAGGGGTGAAACTACTACTATTATTTTTCTAAGTGGACAAAGAATCAAACTGTTCTCCATTAATATTCTATACCAATAGATCAGTGCAGATCTCAGATCCCATCAGAGAGATTTCTTTGTGCAGTGGATGATGGATAACACAGAAACAACTAGTCAGAGTGCAGAGAATAAATGCAATTGAATGCTCTCCAAACTTGGCACAGCTATATCACTACACACACACACACACACACACACACACATACACACACACCACACACACATACACACATACACACACACCACATACACACACATACCACACACACACATACACACACATACCACACACACACATACACACACATACCACACACACATACACACACATACACCTACACACACATACACACACATATACACACCACACACATACACATACACACACATACCATACACACACATACACACACACATACACACACATGCACACACACATACATACCACACACATATACACACACATGCACACACATACACACACATACCACACACACATACACACACCACACACACACATACACACACATGCACACACACATACACATACCACACACACATACACACACCACACACATACATACACACACCACACACACACATACACACACCACACACACACACATGCACGCACGCGCGCGCGCACACACACACACACACACACACACACACACACACACACACACAGCTCAAGGGCCATCATGAAAAAGGGCAGGAAAAAGCCAGAGATTAGGGTGTCTCAGAGCAAAATCATGGATGTGACAAGACTTCTGTGTTTATGACCCCACAGCAGCTGTGATCAATCTAGTGCACATTAGAGCATGGAGAGGGGAGGGTTTCATAAGCCCTACCCCTAACTGAGGAGGTATGTATGTACAGCTGATGGCTGCTGGGCAAGGGAGAGTCGGTGTCCTTTAAGGATGTGGCTCCTGGAGGTTAAACATACCCCAGTGGATGCCCCACGTGTAGGGTATATGAGCAGCACCAATTGGACCTGATGGGTTAGTGTGGTGGTTTAAATATGCTTGGCCCATGGGAAGTGGCATTATTAGGAGATGTGGCCTTATTAGAGGAGGGGTATCCTTGTTAGAGGAGGTGTTTCACTATGGAGGCAAGACTTGAGGTGTCATATATATGCTTAAGTCTCCTCCTGGCTGCCTGTGGAAGAGTCTCCTAGCTGCCAGGGATCCAGATGTAGACCTCTCAGTTCCTCTAGCACCTTGTCTGCCTGCACACTGCCATGCTTCAGGCCCTGGTGAGAATGGAGTAAACCGCTGAAACTGTGAGCCAGCCCCAATTAAATGCTTTCCTTTATAAGAGTTGCCTTGGTCGTGGTGTCTCTTCACAGCAATAAAACCCTAAGGCAGCTGTTAAAAGAAAATAAAAACTCATGAGGTTGGAGGTGTGTAGTGGCGTAAAGGTCTGAATGAGGACCTTCTCCCAGCCCAGGTATCAGCACTCAGTCTCCACTTGGTGCTGCTGTTTGGGAGGTCGAAGAAGTGTGGCCGTACAGGGAAGTATGTCACAGCGGGTAGGTCTTGAGTGTTTATTGACTCACCTCACTTCTGGTTCCCTCTCTGCTTTGTGTTTGCACTTGAAGACATGATCTCTGCTCTAGCCACCAACTCTAGCCATAGTGTCCACCATCATGAAGTGTCCCTTTGAAACCATACGCCCAAACACTTTCTTAGATGGCCTTTGTTCATAGTCTTTCATTACAGCAACAGAAAAGTAGCTAATACAGGGAGGTTGGGAGGTAGGGGTCCGTCTGGGGGAATTATGGGAAGGAGTGGGGGATGAATATTATCAAAATACATTATATGAAATTGTCAAAGATGAATAATATACTTACATTATTTTTATGCACTTATTATGTGTGTATAGGAAAGCTGGATGTAACAGGAATCATCTGTAATCCAAGAATTCCTAGGGCAAGGCGGGCGGGAGAGAAAGAGGAATCTTCTGGAAGGTCTTGGGTCTAGAGTATGTACGAAACAAGAAAAGTCTTACTTCATTGAGGTAGAAGGAAAGGAATGACCCCAGAAGGTTGTCCTTTGACCTTCATAGGGCTCTATGACATGTACACACCCACTCACACACATGTCACACACAGGTCATTCACACACACAATAATAATGGATAAATAATAATTTAAAATTAGGTCTGATGAGATGGGCTAGTGGGTAAAGGTTTTTGCTGCAAGCCTGATGGCCTGAATTTCATCCCCAGAGAGAACCAACTCATCCAAGTTGTCCTCAGACTTCCACATGTTTACTCTGTCGAGGTCGTCATACACATTCAAATAAAATGGATGCAATAAAAATGTAAAGAAATGCATTGTTAAAGTTGTGTTATTTTACACCATGTCTGGGAAAGCGGTATTGGGGTCATGTGGTATCACAGACTCATTGAATAGAGACAACACCAACGAGAAGCCTGCTGCTCTGCTGAGAAGTGAGGCAATCTTGCTTCCCTCCTTCCTAGCCTACATGACAGCTAGCTCCCTCAGGAGTGCTGGGATTGGTTTCAATGGGTCCTTTGTTTCTTTGGGCCTCAGGTTTTCTCCTGTGATGTAAGATGTGCAAGCCAGGCATCTGTAGGAATCCTTCAAATTCCACCGCTGTATTACTGAGCTAGAGTGCAGCTCATGAGACTGAGCTGGTACAAGAGTCTAGGGCCCATTCTCAGTATGGCAGAAGTCAAACTTTTTTGTTGCAATTTTATCGGATGCAATTGAGGTGATAGACTTTGTATCTCAAACATTCGTTTGCTCAAGGGCTCTATATAGTTAACAGCTTTGTACACAATGAGAGAGGGGAGGGAGGGAGAATCAATGGACAATTGGTACAGCCTTGAAATAAGCCTTAAGTAGATTATCTGCAGGAGGGAGAATAATCTGTTTTCCAGGCCAGCATAATCCTTTTTAGGAGAATTTTTAGTGTAATTATCAGATGGTGAGTTTATTCATAGTTGTTTTGAAAGTAAATTAAATAATGGATAAGGAGAGGGGGTGTCTGTCAAGGAGAGGCAAACTCCTCTCTGGTTAATGAGGCAGGATTCTCAGATCACCAGTTTGGAGAATTTACAGGGGAGGCTTATTCAGAAAGCTTGAATTACAGAATGCAGGCAGAAATCACATCTGAGCCAGCCACTAAACGAGGCCCAACTGGGTACAAAACAACAGCCATTTCTGAAGAATTAAGAAGCAAGTTGTGTTCTAGAATGTTCCTTCCATTACTAAAAGATTTGTTGTTTTGCATAAGAAAAGCATTAAAATTCTGGCCTTGCTTTTCTTCAGCACACACACCCAGGAAACACACAATCACTCTCTAATCATAGATCACACACACCATTCTCACCATTACTGCTTCAGCCTCATGGATGTGTAGGAGCCTCTGCCTCTGTTCCACGGTATTATCTCCAGAGAAGACTGAAGAACAAGTTTTCCTAGACCCTACGCAACCATCTGGATTCAAGATTGGAAAGTATAAAATTATCTAGGAATGAACACTTGAGCCTTACCTCACAGTGTGGCACCCCAGTAACCTGATGATTTTCAGTGAAAGACCCTTAGAGACCGAAGGATTCAGATTTACGGTTTGCCTGAAGAGTCCCTCAGTGCTTTAGTTTCGTTTTCTGTCTCTGTGACAAAACACTCTTATAAAAGCCAGTTAAAGGAGAACAGGTTTACTCTGCCTCATAGTTTAAGGGCACCCTCCACCACCATAGGGAAGTCATGGCAGCAGGAGCTTGAAGGAGCTGATCACCTCACATCCACAGTCAGGAAAGGGAAGGATGAGTGCACCACTACTGCTCAGTTTCTTTTCTCCAAGGCCAAGGGAACGGTACCACTCATAGTGGGGCCATATCTTCTCATTAACACAACCAAGATAATACCTCATAGGCATGCCCAGAGACCCATCTCACAGGGGACAGTTAACACTGACCTTCCCATGCATCTGCTAAAAGACATGCTAACCAAAGGGGAAAGAGATTCCCGTCAGTTCCTTCTCAGACTTTCACCCTCTAAACTCATAGCACAACCTAGAGTGTAGTTCATAGCCAGCGCACAAGATGCCGTGAGGTCAAAGCCAGCCTTCAGCAGTGCAAAACTCATGTCACAAGAAGACGAAAGCGTGTCACCAAAGTTCACAGACTTTCCCACGAGTACTGTCTCTCTTCAAGCCCACCGACTCTTCTAAAGAAAATGGGTTCAAACTAGTGGGGCTGGGATGTAGTTCAGAGATGCCTAGCATGCTGGGCACTGGATTTGACCCCCAGTACCCCGAAAACTAACAACAGGAGTAACAGTCTTTTCTAACGTAGCACGACTTGAGGAATACTCTCTCCCATGGCAACTTAGTATATTTTCTGTTGGTCCATTTCTTCCTCTAGAGATCACTTACTGCCTTCAAAAACAACCTGCCTTCCCGATTCCTCTCTAACCCGTGAAGAGAGGTGTATGCATACCTGAATCTCCCTGGGCTTGGCGAACTGCATTGCTTAGAGTTGTCATTGCTGTCGCTAAGTATCTGAGGAAACCAACACAAGGAAGGAAGGACTTCTTTCAGCTCACCATTTCTGTATGTCCTTTGCTTGCTGTATTCCTTTTGGTCTGAGGGTGGGGGCAGGGGGGTGGTGATAGAAAGCAGAGAGACAGGACGGGGCAAGGAGTTCAAAGACACACTTCCCATTGTCTTACTGCGTAATTAGGGTTTCTATTGGTGTGCGGAGACACCATGGCCGCAGCAAATCTTATAAAGAAAAGCGTTTAATTGGGGCTGGCTAACATTTCAGGGGTTTAGTCCATTATCATCATGGCGGGAAGCATGGCGGCATGCAGTCAGACATGGCGCTGGGGGAGCTGAGAGTTCTACATCTCGACTGGCGGGCAGCAGGTAGAGGGGGGTGTAGAGAGGCGGGGAAAGAGAAGAGAAGAGAAGAGAAGAGAAGAGAAGAGAAGGGAAGGGAAGGGAAGGGAAGGGGAGGGGAGGGGAGGGGAGGGGAGGGGAGGGGAGGGGAGAGGAGAGGAGAGGAGAGGAGAGGAGAGGAGAGGAGAGGAGAGGAGAAGAGAAGAGAAGAGAAGAGAAGAGAAGAGAAGAGAAGAGAAGAGAAGAGAAGAGAAGAGAAGAGAGTGAGTGGCTTGGGCTTCTGAAACTCCCAAAGCCCACCTCCAATGACACACTCCCTCCAACACCTCCTAAATCCTGTCAAGTAGTGCCACTCCTTAACAACCGAGCATTCAAATATCTGAGCCTACTGGGGTCATTTGTATTCAAACCACTACACTTTCTTTCTTCAAACCAATCTCTATCTCTTGTAATAACCTCAAATTGTGCATGGATTTGTCCACTGATGAAGTCTGAGTGCTTGTGATGAAGTCATTTCCTAAAGCCCCTGGGCTGATGGACACCTGGGCCTTTATGGACCCTTCAGGCTCATACTGGAACAGGTTCAATGTGCCTTTCCTCACAGTGGTGGCCCTACTGCTGGGGAGCTCAAGTCTGCCATCCCCCTCATCCCACACATGCCCCCTGTATCCCTGGGGCCTGGGTGGGGCAGCATTGGACATCACTATTCTGTGAGGAACATGGAAAATTCAGAATAGAAGAGAGGTTGGCTCAAATTCAGACTCCAAAACACCACCAGCCATCCAATGGTCCAGGAAGGAATGTTTTCACTGCAAACCATCTCTATTAATACTTTAAGCTCTTTCAGAAGCAAAACAGAAAAAGAACAAAAACATAGGAAGCACAATATCCTTCAAGGGGGATGTTTACGTACTCACGATACAGAGTGAGAAATTTCAGAAAACGAAAGGGCTTTAGTAATTAGTATGTATACGTGAACATGGGCTTTCATATTCCCATTTTCAAATTGTACTCACAGGTTGACCTTGCTGAACAGATGTGACACCATTTGATTCAGGGAGGGAAGAATTTATTTTGGTTAGAAATTCATCTGGAAGCAGTGTATTTTTAGCCACTAAGTGAACCCATGGAGCTGTGATCAAGTGGTTCTCTGGTGCAGCCTAGGAATCTTGATGTTTGTGATGATGAGATGCAAATCACACTAGCTCAAATTATTACACTGACACCTGCGCTTTACAGCAAAGGTCTCAGCTCCAATGGGCTGGGTAGGCTCAGCCACCTGGCCCCAGGATGCCAATTAAACAGACAAGTAGTGGAGAAAGGAACCAATAAAAAGTCCCAGTGACATCCATCAATTCTATCTTCAGGGCAGTTACATGAAATTTAAATAGAGAGAGTTACTTTTCTATTGCCAGGACAAAGCATCGTGACCAAGGCAACTTATAGAAGAAAGTGTTTGCTTGGGGGCTCACAGTTCTACAGAGTTAGAGCCCAGGGTCATCATGGTGGGGACCATGGCAGGCAGGCAGGCAGGTAGGCATGGCAGTGGAACAGTAGCTGAGAGGAGGAGGAAGAGGAAGAGGAGGAGGAGGAGGAGGGAGGGAGGGAAAGAGGGAGAACAAACTGAAAATGGTGTGGGCTTAAAGTCCACCCTAGTGACACACCTCCTTTAACAAGGTCACACACCTCCTAACTCTTCCCAAACAGTTCCCCCAACTGCCTACCAATCCTTCAAATACATAACACAATGGAGGCCATTCTCATTCAGACCACAACACTGAGGTGTACCTAACTGTGAAGTTCTAGTCAAGGTATGGTCATTGATGCAACACTATCTCAGCTCTGGTCCCACAAGGTGGTTCATACTCTAAAGTAGTCCAATACATACAAACAAAATAAATGATATAAACACAGTTAGAAAAGTTAAACCTTGTTCACAAATGTACTCATTAGCTGATCTATACCCAATACCTCCTGTTCATCAAAGAGCCACCGCCCGGGGTGAGGTCTAGGGCACGTGTGACGGTTTTGCTTAAAGATGGCAGCCATGACATAAATAGGAACACAGGATCACAAACCCGGGAAGGGAAAACACCACTAACCATTTCAGATAGAGGATACCAGGTTGGCAAAATGTTCTGCTAAGCTTTGTATTGTAGAAGGCTTATGCACTTGAGGAACATAGATACACTGAACATACAAAGACACCGGAAAAGTGAACACACAGCTACTTAGAAGTCTTTTACATAGATATTAATTTAGATTCTGTTTCTAAGATGGGAAATGGCTGCCCTCAAGCAATAAGGACAAGGTGCATAGGAAGTCATGAGTTAATCACAGTAAATGTGATCCCTCCCCATGAATAAATGAGTAGCTATCTTGTTGGGCCAAGAAAGGTTGCATAGATTGTGTGGTCTCCTCACAAACTCCGTTCATGAGATGCTCCAAACATTGGTCGCCATCCATATACGTAAAACCCACCAGGCAGAGGACCATGATCATATTCCTCCCCTGCATCCTCTCCTACTCCTGGGGATTTTCCCTATTTTCTCTAAATAAAATCAGTGTTCACTTGCCTCACTTTTTGTCCATGCATCCATATCCGTCTTGGATATAAGACAAGAAATTCAGAATCCAGTGGCTTGGGGGTGACGTTGGTGACGAGTGATTGCCCAGGGTCTTAGTACCCAGAATTAAACTCAATAAGAGTAAAGAAAAGCTCCATCCTCTCAGAGAACTTGCATCGTGTGTGTGTGTGTGTGTGTGTGTGTGTGTGTGTGTGTGTGTGTGTGTGTGTGTAGTAAGGCTGGAAGCCAGCAAGCCTGAGAAACCCTCCCGCTCCCACCCCTTCCCTCTCACCACCATTGTGATTGCAGGGACTTGCATAGCTGTGCCCAGCTTTTCACGTGTGTCATGGGGATTTGAACTCAGGCCCCCGTGTCTGTGTAGCAGGTACTTTTACACTAGTCAACTCCCCAGCTGAGGTTTCTACTTTTAAAGCAAATTTTAAAGTGTTTATCTAGATAAACACATGTTGACTTCAATGGCAAAAATAAAAGTTTAGACTTCTAACAAATTTTGGGATAATGTCCTCAAATCGACTCGTTTTTCTAATGTTTCTATGTGTTTCATATATACAAAACCAAAGTGCTTGTTTGTTTGAGATAAATAAATTTAGAACAGGTTTAACAGGAGGTTTGCCTAGATGGCAAGTTTAGTGAATCGTATCAAGGATATAATAGAAGAGATGTTTAAAATTTTTTATTAGCTGTTTTGTGTTACAAGTCCAGAATCAATACCTATTATATGAAACAGAACACTTGTTGGTCACTTTATATGTATTAAACACATGTGTCTTTAACTCTATAAATGTTTTCACAATGTTCAAATGTTTGGACACACATCTCTGTGCATGCGCAGTTACAGGCGGGAAGGGTTTGAAGGCCATAGAATCACCTTAAAGTCACAGCGTGCATCAAGTGCCCCCATCTAACAGCTTGACAGAAGCAGGAACGTAAATAAGCCAGGACTTTGGCAGAACTCGGTTTCCTTAGTAATCAAAAGCCTGACAACAGCAGCAGAAAATACAAGCAATTATCTTAATAAAACAAGATCTGGTCTGTTGAGTCAATTCCTTTTTGCAGATGTCACTAAGAGCGGAACGATACTTTAAAGAAAGGCTTGCTGCTTTTAGATCAGGCTAGCCTCAAACCTGCATCAATCCCCATGCAAGTGTTGTCTGAGTGCTGGGGTTGCAGGGATTCTCTGCTGTGATTGACCATAAGATTTGTTTGAAGCATTCAGACTTTCTTAGGACATTGGCCTACTTGTAGTTAAGTTCTTATTTTACATTGGAACACTAAATTTTGTCCTTACTGGTTTTGGTGGCACATGCTTGTAACCCCTCATTCGGCAAGTAGAAGTAGAAAGATCAGAAGTTTAAGGTTATCCTTGGCTACATAGTGAGTTGTAGGCTAGCCTAGGCTATAGGAGACCCTGTTTCAAGATAAACATAATTTTTAAAAATTGCTTAGATTCCCAGGTAAGTGGTGTTTACTTTAACTCATGAGCCAGGGAAGCAGAGGCAGAAAGATCTCTGTGAGTTTAAGACAAGCCTACTCTACACAGAAAGTTGTAGGAGAGACCAGGCTATTAGTGTTGTGATAGCCTGTCTCTTAAAAAAAATATATATTGCACTTTGAAACATCTTTTATATATATTCAAAAGTAGCATCAATGACCATGAGTAGACTTACTTGGTCTGTTAAGTATACCTCATATATGGGACAGCCATGTTTGCCCAGAGTTATATAATGGTTGCTAAAAGATTTCAACCTAAACAGAAATTTAAATGAGCCAGATCCTGTTAAAAGCTCGACAAAGCTAACAGGAAACATGAATCACTCAACTCCTCTCTTTTAAAATTAACCCCTTTGAAAACATAACTAAAGTAAACCGGCATCCTAGAAAGTCTAATTGCTTTGAATATAAAGCCAGTGATTTGAGCAATGGCTCAGTGGATAAGGCAACGGTCCTACAAGTGTGAGGGCCAAGAACCCGTATAAAACCACGAATCCTAGCACTCGGACCCCAGACCAGCCTGGCCTACATAGCAATCTTCGTATCCACATAACGGCTCAATAAAGCTGTCCAGAGCGGGGTTTGTTTGTTTGTTTGGTTGGTTGGTTTGGTTTGATTTTTTTTTTATGATTCTTTGTGAATTTCACATCATTCACACCAACCTTACTCATCTCCTGATCCCTTTGTATCTGCCCACCACCCTTGAAACCTCCCTCCCAAAATAAAATCAAAACAAAACAAAACATAGAGTGTATGTGTGTGTGTGTGTGTGTGTGTGTCACACAGTTACCCTTTTGTCCACACGTCTTTACTTGCAAATGTTCATTGCAATGAGTCACTGTTCTGGTTCGAGGCCTCTGGCTTCTGCTATACTAACAGTACTTAATTCTCACCGGAACTCCTCTCTGATATCCTGTCATTGTCCTGTGTCGTGGCCTTGGGCCTCTGGGTATCTTCTGCCCCCCACCCCCATCCCAGGAGCCTCTGGGCGACTTCCCCACTTCATATGGCTTAGCAGGTGAATGGACCGCTTCCCAAAGTTTCTAAGGCAAAAGAGTAGGTTCTGAGAGTCTCTGAGAGTAGATTCTGAGAGTTCTGCAGGCTCAGCTCACCTGGCAGTACACCAATCAAAAACATGGTAACAACAGGGAAAGAATATTATTCGGTTCTGTTTCATTAGAAAGAGGACAAATCTAGTCAAGATGTGGATCCCCCAACCATTACTCACCGTCTTTCCCGTCTTTCCTGGTGCTACTGAAGGTGATCTGTTACATAAGGTGGCTCATTAAGTCATTAATTATCAACCTGCTAATTGTTGAGGGGGCTAGCCTCACCCTCATAGATAATTCTCTTCATGGGAAGGTAGTATCTGTCTTGTAATTCAAAATGAGCCAGGAGAAACAGGGTTAACAAGATTTATGGAGAGGACAGAGTTAGTCAGAGCCAGACTGACTTCTTGACAGGTTGCAAACTGGCAGTTTCAGAGATGAGGCCTAAGTTTCTGTCTCCCAGAACTAGAAAAGTCCAAAACAAGTCAATTCCAGAAAGAAAAAACAAACAAACAAACAAACAAAAAACCCCCACCCCTCATGGGCAGCCAATCAGGAGCTGTCGAAGTTGCCCCACCACCTAGTTTGAGACTATAGTCAAAACTATACTATATAACTATAGTATAGTTAATCAGCAAAAGTCCCTGAAATCCCCAGAGCCTTAACCAATCACAAAGGCACCCAAACCCTTGGAGACGGAGCCGACCAGTCAAGGGAAACATCCACACCATTCTGAAGGATGGTGGACGCCTGCCTGCAGGTTCTCTGCTGAATTAACACTCTTTGCTGTTGGGTACTGATTGAGCCTGGGGTATCATTCTCGGCAAATCATGGACCCTTGCGTTATTTACCTCTGTGTTTTCGGTATAGAGTACAGACACAGATAAAAACAGAGACGCCGAAGCTTCTCTCCTGTTTTTAGTTACCTTGTGTAAGGAGCCAATCCCCCTGAACCTGCCCCACTGTCAAAACAAGGTTGCAAGCATCTGCTTGACGATCTCTGTGGTTTCAGCCCTGGGGTGGGGATGGGCGAGGTTTGACAGATGATCGGTGAGTGACCACCATGCTTAGTGTTAACTGTCAATTTGACAGAATCACCAGGGAGAGGCCTCTGGGCATGCCTGTGGAGGACTTTCTTGATTGGGCTAATCGATGAGGGAAGACCCATCCTAGCTGTGGGCAAGTTATTGCTTGCACAGAGGATCTCTAACTGTACGAACGGAGAAAGAAGGAAGAGTGGTAACACATCCATCATTCTCAGTTTTCCCTATGGGCACGGCAGGACCAAGTGCTTCAAGCTCTGGCCAGCATGACTTCAGGGTCATGATGAACCAGACCTTAAACAGTGGGTTAGAGTGGCACCCCTTTTGCCCATGAAATGCTTTGTCAGAGTATGTTACCCCCACAAGAGATGAGAAACTACGACAATGCCTTTGCAGAGTCAAACGGGAGTCTGATCCGAAAGAGAAAAGACATATGCAGAAGGAAAGGACGACCAGGCTCTCATCTGTGTTTAGTTGGACAAGAAGAGGAGTCCATGAGTTTTACAAAAGTAATTTTCAAATAAGCCATACTCTTGTGCTTCTTCTCTGAAGGTCTCAGGATTGAGGTTCAAGGTGGGGGTGGGGTGGATGTTAATACTCAGTTGTTCTGTCCTTTTGGGTGAGAGACGATTTATCAGGAAAGTTATCAGTGCCTCAGACTGCAGAATGGGAGAGTCTCAAAGGAGACCCTTAGAGGAGACTACATCCGCATGGCAGAATGGAGGTCACTTACAGGTTTGGAGAAATGGCGGAGGGTCTTTGCCACATCAGTAGTGTGTGCTTGCAGTCAGGCTGTCTCTAATCAGCGGAGGGTGGGGAGGGCAAGAATCTAGAAATACAAATGACATTAGTTCACCCCAGATGGCCGTAGTTTCAGAGACAGCCAAAGATCACCCAAAATGGAGGAGCTTTTCAAAACGGAATGGGTCTGGCTGATGGGATGTGAGAAAGAGCGTGGGTAGGCCTTGTGGAGTCCCCCAGACCGTAGACACGAAGCTGTTCCTGCCACCTTTACTTGATCCCCATAGCTCTCCATGTTTTCATTCTGCCTAGGATAAGGACATGAGTTTCTCTCTGTCTCTGGATTCTTTTTATTTTATTTTTTTTTTAAATCTCTATGAATGGTCTCATGCTGCACAAAACTTAATCTTAATAAATGTGTGTGCCTTTCTTTTGATAATCTGTCCTTTGTTACAGAGGACTCCCCCGGACTTAGCCATGGGAAAGAAAGATACTTTCATAGTCACAGAACTCTACACCTGAGTAAATCGGCCTTCCTAAGCTGTAAATGACACAGAACCCTCCCTTAACCCCACAAAACCCCGAGAAGCATTACTTTTGATAAAGAAATCCAGTTACGACAAACCCCACAGCAAGTTATCTGGTTAATTTAACGTGACTAATTTAGCACAAGTGGATCTGTAAAATGACTTTAAAAATAGATCCCACCCCAGTTGCTCACACTGAAGCCATCTGCAGGTCCGGTTCCCTCTCTCAGGCAGTAAAGCTCTCCGAGTTCAGCACTCACGTCCCTAGCACTCAGTGCACTGGAGTTTTCTGGGTAATTAGCACGCAAATGTGCATCTCAATGCAAGCACTTACAGGAGCTTTCATCGGTCCTGCTGAGGAATTGAGTGTGTTAGAAGGTGTGTTTTTCACTTAGGCATGCCTGTGTGACTATGAACACAGAGCAAATATTCTCTCTCTCTCTCTCTCTCTCTCTCTCTCTCTCTCCCCCTCCCCCCTTGCCCCCACTCCCAGCAGCAAGTGGTAAGGAAGGAGCATGGAGTGAGACCCTTAGCACAGTGGGTGAAAATGTACCCTTAGGTGGTTTGAGAATGGGGTGCCTCAAAGAACACTGACTTCCATTGAACATTACAGTTTTGCATGTACCTAAAATGTGGTTTTAAAGAAAGAAGAGTAGCTTCCAGGAACAAAACGCTTAGCTGTATTGAGGAATATTAGAAGAATACGGCCACTACTCCACTGGTGTGAACGGAAGGACACTGTGTCTACAGTCTACAAAGGCCGACTGGCTGATGGGATTTCAGTGGTTATGAGGAGGTCAGAGTGGCTCAGGTCCAGAGTCAGGTGTTCTGTCATGGCCCTGGAATAGGCATTGATTGCCTACCTGTGTGAACAAACATCCAGTGATTGTTAGGAAAATCCTTTGAGTGTAAGGATCAGTCATCAGCTTCTACCCAACTGTAAAGGTAAAGGTGTCATCAGAGGCTCATGGTAGAGGTCTCCCTGCTGTGCTCTCATCTGCCTGCCTGATGTTCTCCCCAGCAGATCTGGAGAATGTCCTGGTCGAACCTTCTCTGTTCTGTATATAAGAACTTGGTGAAATTGTTACCTCATTGGACCACAGGGTTTGAAGTAACCTAAGTCTGTATTGAGCAGGCCTGGTCACTTGTATTTGGCTCCGGAGTAAACCATTGTTTATTCCCCCTCAAGGTGAAAGCTGTGTGTTTGTGTGAGTCTGTGAGGGCATGCGCGTGCGCGTGCGTGCGTGCGTGTGTGTGTGTGTGTGTGTGTGTGCATGTTACTTTGTTACTGGTTATTTCGAAGCACAAAGCCCTCATCATGAGAAGATAAGGCATTTGTTCCTCTTTTACTGAAGAATTTACTTACTCGGGTGATGAGAGAGGCTACTTATGATGGGAAAGCAAGAGGCCGTATGGTGACTGAGGAATGATGCCACCACAGAACTGTATCACAGCAGCATCTCAGAGAGACCCCACTTAGCCCTTCCCTGGGTGGCTTGGGTCAACCCTGGCTGACCCAAATGACCACCACTTGTCCCTTGCTTCATAGCTATGGCATCTAAGATCATTAAACACACAGGATTGGCAGTTCTAATTATGCATGTGGCTCCATGACACATACACATATACACAAACACATACACATGTACAACAAACTTAACCCAGTAAACCATAGTCCTCTCCTGGAAGTCCCCACCTTAACTCCTACTGACCCTACCCTTCGCTAAGGTTTGCTGGTAACAGAAAATAAATCTTCACTCAGAACCAGCCTTTAAGATTAGCAGATCAAAGTCTCGAAGAGGGAGATTGAGGCAGGATGGAAAGACGAGCAATTTAAGGGAATATGCAAAGGGAAAGTAGCCTGCCATGGTCTCTGGGTGACATTTCTTGCTAGCTGAGAGTCAAGCACTTTGACATAATCAACAAGATTTGCTAAGAAGTTTGTCTACACAAAGACAGCACTCCCTTTATACAGAGATAGTTCAGGTAAGAATGTTAAAACAGTAGCAATGAGTTCTGGACACACCTAAGCACATACAACCATCTTCCTTCCCCATATGTAAACCTGGAATCTTCTGCAATCTCATAAATAACAAAAACTTCACTAACATTATGACCATCTTAGCTCCCCTGTGTACTCTTTTGGCCTGTGGTTTTGCCTCTCACTTGTAATCCATTCAGACAAACCTCAGGGTCCACCCAATGGTCTCATTTACCTAACAAAAGTTCCCAGACTTTTCCTTGGAACTAAGGAATTTGGGATCTCTCTCTCTCTCTCTCTCTCTCTCTCTCTCTCTCTCTCTCTCTCTCTCTCTCTCTCTCATCACCCCATCCCTGGGACTGTACTCTCCTTTCCCCAGCATTTCTTTTTCTGTTAACCACATTCATAAGTTCACATTCAAATCACTTAATGAAGTCTGATACTGCTTAATGTTGACTTACCTTGAAATTATTTTCTCTGCCATAGCCAAGGGTCCCAGAGAAGACTCCTTCAGGCTGCAACAGTGGGTAGGGTGGAGCTCTGCCTCTGGCTTCACTGGCTTTGAGACTAGTTACTTAAGTCCCTGCCATGGTCCTCTCTTGAGATGCTGGCACTGCCTCTTAAGTGTGTGTGTGTGTGTGTGTGTGTGTGTGTGTGTGTGTGTGTGTGTGTTTACCCTATGAAAACTCCTTCTCCCAGCTTCTTGGGCTTCATCTCGGAATTTCTTTTCTCTGATTAAGGCAAGACTCTGGGAATACTGGACAAAAGCCTTGTTCTGTGCCCTATCTCTCGGAGATACTGATTATACTGCTCTTGTACCTGTGACATTTGAAAGGACGGCTGGTTCTTATCTCCTGGGATTGAATTTACTCAGGGTACTGAAGGATGCATAATCTTTCAGGCCCTGTTTCCATGGATTTCAGAGCTTTTGTCCCCCACCCCAAACCCTCTACGGGGACCTTGGTGATTATTAGTGGTTACGTCTTCACATTTGTCTACAGTCTAAAGTTCTCTACAATGAGGCATCGTTACTTTTAGAACCTTAGAGCCTCCATGGATTCGAAGCTCGTCATCCTACAGGAGACCGGGAGATAGAGGGATGCTGTTGGGTACCAGGTGTGCAGCCTTCTTTGGTCTGGACCTCCCTGTTGGTCCCCCTAAATCTACCAGCCATCCCCTGCCTTTTATAGGTGGTGCATTGGCTTTAGCACTGTGGGAGTCGGGTATCTGCTGCCCAGGAAGGAAGACTGTGCAGAAGAGCCACCTCTGCTCCCACAGCCCACATCTCCTTAGACCGTCCCTATGACTGTGCACTTGCCTTCCGCAGTGATTTATGGAACCATTTGGTGCTGGGCAATTGCTCATTAATACACTACATATCACCCAGCTTGTCACCAGTCATGGCTGCTATCCCACAAAGTCAGGGCATTAGAGAAAGGACTGGCTGCCTCCAGCCCAGGAGGAGAGTGCTCCAAAGCAAACTGCACCTCTCACTGTTCATCTTTCTTTGAAAGATGGGGCAATGGTAAACATGCGCCAGGGAGAGTTTGCTGTGTACGGCCCCTCCAGGGCGGGAGGAGTCATGGATCCCAGTCCCCTATCAAAATACCCTTCCTAATCAGCTCTCTGTACCCTGAGCGCTGGAAAAAAGTATGCCTATTAAGTAGGGCATTAATTTTTTAATGGTCAAATGAATAATCTGGAAAGAAACTCATCATCAATCATTAAAAAAAAAATTGCTACTGGATGTGGAGGAACATACCCATAATCCTAGCTCAACTGGGAAACTGAGTCAGGAGAATCGTGATGAGTTCAAGGTCGGGTTAGGTTGTGTGTGGAGAGGGGGAGGGAGAGAGAGAGAGAGAGAGCACCAGAGTGACAGACACCAATAAACAAACAAAAAACCCTGCTAAATATCACAGGTCACAGACCACAGATGGTCCCTTCGGAGTAGAGCTCTCTGGTCTGTTTCTGGTGCTTTTGACATCTTTCCATTTTTTGGAGGGGTGGCTGATACAAGAGGAGAGTGGCTAGGATTAAGCCCAGGTCCTTCTACATATGCTAAGTTTATACTAAACTGAACTAATAGCTCTCGAATTTTATATTACTTTTACTTTATTTGACCAGGCAAAATAATGACAACAGGACGCAAACCACCTCATGTCTTTGAATGGCTAACTTTTCCATCCCGTCCTGCTCTGGAGGGAAGCAGACCAGGTGTCTACAAGTCTAAGGCTCCTTATCTCTCTGTTTCTCTGCCTCTGCCTCTGTCTCTGTCTCTCTGTCTCTGTCTCTCTGTCTCTCTCTGTCTCTCTCTCTCATCTATATTAATAAAATGAGGCTTAACAAAAAACCATTTTCTGGATAGCTAAATGCATGAAGTCACACAGCTAGAAAATCATCTGCTCAGACGATGACTATCAATGGCCGACGAGTGGTTCGATAATTCCGATATAAATACACTTGCCTGGACTCTTCGGAGTTTTTCTGCCAGGAAAAGACTGGAATCAAAAGGAAAGATAGACATTGGCTCTGTGTCTTCAGAGAAAGGAAATATAAATAAACTAATTGGTCTATCGCTCGATCTGTGTTCGGGGTACATAAGCTGAGAGAGAGAGAGAGAGAGAGAGGGAGAGAGAGAGAGAGAGAGAGAGAGAGAGAGAGAGAGAGAGAGCGCTCTGTGCTCAGCTGCGTTCAGAGTGATTAGTGTGATTCTGAGGGCTTGATTCCATCCAGAGCACCAGCTGTTCTCATGTAAAACAAGTGGGGGCTTTCTCAGAATAACCAGTCTGGCTGGCTGTGTGGCTGGGGGCCGTACCTCTGGGCTGTGTCGTACAGTAGACCTGAAATTGCCCCAAAGGCCTATTTGTGAAAGGCTTGGTCTCCAGCCTGTGGTGCCACCAATAAAACCTTGGGCAGCAGGAGCTAGTGAAAGGCAGGTAGCTTGCTTTCTCTCCCCCTCCCCCCTTGCCTTCCCACCCTCCCTCTCTCCCTCCCTCTCTTTCTGCCTCTGTCCCCCCTCTCTCATTCTCTCTTTCTCAATCTGTGTGGTGTGTGTGTGTGTGTGTGTGTGTGTGTGTGTGTGTGTGTGTGTGCGCGCGTGTGCGTGTGTGTGTGTGTGTTTATGTACACGTGAGCGTGCACGAGTGTGCACTGCCTTTGAATTGGATACTGGACATGAGGAGCACATCTTTTCTCTTTTTACTTCTAAGACATAAACAGAGCTGCTTTCCATGTCACTCTACCTACCACAGGCCCACATCAATAGGAGAAGCCAACTACAGATTAAGACCCCACAGGACATGGGGCTGGAGAGATGGCTCAGCAGTTAAGAGCTCTGACTGCTCTTCCAGAGGTCCTGAGTTCAACTCCCAGCAACCACATGGTGGCTCACGACCATCTGTAATGGGATCTGATGCCCCCTTTATGAAGACAGCTACAATACTCACATACATAAAATAAATGAATAAAAAGTGTTCTGGGATGTAAAGTGAGTAAATAAAGAAGGTGCTTTCCAATCTTTCAGTTAGTTGAGCATTTATTGTATGTTCAGGTAAAATCTCATCATTACCATAGTTGTTATCATTCATGTATGATGCGCGCAAGTCTCTAAGCATTTATCCAAGTAAATAAATAAAACCCAGTGCTTTTAATGTTAAAAGAACCATAAATGGTAAGTTCAAATACAATGTACTTCTTCCTTAAGAGTCGGTCTTCTCCATGGTTTTTATCAGGGCGACAGAAGGTTGACCAACTTGTCTCTGACCTGAGGCTGCCCCCCTGGGCCCTGGGCTGCACACCTACCCCAGTGCTGTGACCTGAGACTGCCCCTCCCCTGGCCCCTGGGCTGCACACCTACCCCAGTGCTGTGACCTGAGACTGCCCCTCCCCTGGCCCCTGGGCTGCACACCTACCCCAGTGCTGTGACCTGAGACTGCCCCTCCCCTGGCCCCTGGGCTGCACACCTACCCCAGTGCTGTGACCTGAGACTGCCCCTCCCCTGGCCCCTGGGCTGCACACCTACCCCAGTGCTGTGACCTGAGACTGCCCCTCCCCTGGCCCTGCTGCACACCTACCCCAGTGCTGTGACCCGAGACTGCCCTCTGGCCCCTGGGCTGACACCTACTAGGGATCAGGAAGCTCGGTCCTTGCTTAGACACCTCGGAGTCTCACGCACTGCTGGCAGCTTAACACAAGCCCAAGTTCCCTTAAGCTCCAAAATAGTATTTTCAAAAGGTGGGTGTGCAGGGCGAGCCATTCAAACTAAGACTCCGTCTGCCCAGTACTAATCGTAAACCTATAACAATTTGAAATACTCCTTCTTCTCTCTCCTTCCCTTTCTCCCTCCCTTCTCTTCATCTGCCCTCTTTCCCTTCCTCTCTCACTCCTGTTCTTTCTTCTTTAGCTAAAGATTTAACCCAAGGCCTTGAGCACGCTAAGTATACACCATACCACTGAACTATACCCCCAGCCTTCAGCTCCAACCTTTCTTCCCCTCTCCCCTTTTTCTTCTTTTTCACTCTCCTTTTAATTTTTCTTTTCTTTTCTTTTCCTCTTTTTTGATGAGGTCTACTATATGGCCCAGGCTGGCTTTGAACTTGCAATCTTCCAGCCTCAGCCTTCTCATACTGGGAGCTTCCAAAATCTTAAAGTAAATCTTAAAAGTTAAAGCTGAGATCTCAAAGCCTACAGGCCTCACACAGGTTAATCACAACTACTGTGAATTCAGGATTGCCACCCAGGGTCATGGACCAGAATCAAAACATATCCGGCCTCACCGGGGGAAGGACAAAGTGTGATAACTAACAGTCGCCAAATGCTTGCTGCTGTTCACCAAGAACAGCAAGATGGAGGCCACAGTATAAATTACACAGAGGCCAACTACCCATTCATACTCAGTTACCAAAGTTCTCCAACGTCCTGAAAACATGAACCCTAAACATTAACCCAGCACGAACCCCGATGTCCTCAGCACCACTGTTGGAATTGGTTTATGCTGGGGGACTACTCATCTGGAGTACAGTCAGGAAGACTTTATTCAGGAGCTGTGGGACGTGTTGCTACTGCTTAGGGTGTGCAGCCAGGAAATAGACCAGCAACACCAGACTCAGGGTGCAGCAAGGCAAGGTGTAGTTAAAGAGCTGTTTGGGGGCAGCTGATGGAATGTTGGTAGACGCCGCCCTGAGATGGGAGCTGTAGCCTGCAGACTGACAGAATTCGGGCTGATGGCAGGCTAGGGTAGTCAGAGGTCACTGGAAGCCATAACGTATATTCAAAGGACCTGTAGGGAAAGAGGGAAGGAGGAAGAAGAGAAAGAGAAGGAAGAAGAGGAGGGGAAAGAAGAGGAGGAAGAGAAGTAGGAGGAGGAGGAGGAAGAGAGATACATATAATAAAAGTTAAAAGGTGAAAAATGAAATATATGTAATAAAAATAAAGAATAAGGGAATAGTATAAATTTAAAGAGAAGCTCTTACACGATGTCGTAAGACAACCCCTAAGCATGCTGCTGGGTTTGTTTCTGTTGGCCGTCGACCGCTGTATGCAACCTTCCAGGAGAGTGCTTTGTTTCCCCAGTGAGATGTGCTTTGAGGAAACTAAATTTTCATTTGCAAGTGGTTATCCACTGCAGACAGCTTCTGGGTCAGGGATGAGAGTGTGTGCCCGCTTCTCCTTTCAGCTCTAGGACTCCATCTGGCTTGGACGTGTGCAGGCCCTGTGCCTGCTGCCTCAGTCTCCTGTGAGTTCCTGGCGATTTACCAGCAGCTGTGAACTGTGGCTCTCTCGCCAGTTCTACAAATACACCCCTCGGTATCTGGCAGGACGGTAGACACGGAAACTCCCTAATGTCCTCACTCTTAGTGAAAGGGCAGGGGTCTCCAGGCATAGTCACCGGGTTAGCATTGAGTGGGTCCATCTTACAACTCAGAGAAGCCAAGGTGGGGAGGAGGAGCCAGGAAGTGTCTCCCTGAGGCTTAGCTGCAGTGCCACTGGGTAAATCGGCCTTTCCATGCTCACCACCTCAAGTGCTCACTGTCTAACGTGAGGGCTGACTCAAGCCAGTGTGGCCCATATCTGCTGGTTTTCATTGTGGTTGATTGTACTGTGCCCGACATCCTAACTCCCCAACTATCTGGACCCGTACAGGAGTCGAAAGGAAAAGAAACACACAGAACATGGCAAATGTCCTTAAACACGCTGAACACACACATACACGAATGCAAGTGCAGAAGCGTGTGTGCACGCATGCAACCAAGCACCCGCACACCCATCTCCGTGTGTGTTTTGCACACCTGGGATCCACCTCATGGTATTTCCGTGCTCTGTTGTGTCAGCAGCATAATGACGCACACGGGTTCTGAGTGTCACCTCTGGAGCCGAATGAGGTCCAGGTCTAGAGCCTTGCGTGTTACTGTGAAATCCCGGCTCAGTTATATAACATCCGTGTGCATCGGTTTTATCCTGTGCTAACCGTGAACTACAGCAAAGGTGTTTAAACTACATGGACTAATAGACCCTGGCATGTTAGTGACCAGTATGTAAAGTTTGGCATTTGTAATTTTGATATAATTCTCATATTTATTATTTTTCAGAAGCCAAAGCAGGGACAGGGTGGCTAAGCAATCTTCCCAGGATCACACAGCTCGGGAAAGGGAGGAGGAAAAGAGTGAAAGTCCTGTTCTGGCTCTGATGGCATCACGGGCTAGCAGTACCACACCTCTATAGGACGGGCTCATTTGATTCATAAGCAGTCACTAGCACAGAACATTCTCACTCCCTCCAATGGGGTTTGCTAAAAGCATGATTCATGGTGTCTTTCAGTGGGACCCATCGCTCTGAACTGTGCTGGCCCCTGGGAGCTTCCCTTGGATTTGCTTTATTAAGGGATCACACCTGACACTTTGGTGGCTGCCCTCTAAAGGGAAGCCCATACAGTGACAAACCATTGCAGCTCTGGCTTGGGAAGGGTGAAAGGTTTTGCCAGTGATCCACCCAGCACTCAAGACGTTTTAAATGAAGAGCTGTACTTTTAAGTAAACCCTGAGCCTAGTGTCATAGTCTCTACATACTCAAGAGATAGAGGAAGTGGGATTGTGAATTTGAGGCCAGCCTGGGCTCTAAAATAAAACAATCAATTCCTCAAAGAAACAAATGAACCCAAGACAGCAGATCTCTAGCTAAGTGACTAGACATAACCCCACTGCTGTACAAATCTACCAAAGCCAGCAACTGTGTTCACAAAGTCCATGGTCAAGTTCCCACTGAAGTTAAAAAAAAAAATCAGTCAGTGTGTAGACTGCGCTTTCTCTGCGTGGCCCTGAATGCATTGTCTCCCAAACCCCAGGGCTCATCTCCAGATGGCTGGCTGTGCAAAGATTACTACGTGGTGACATGCTGAGAAGCGGGTGATGGTTTTTAAGGGTCGAGCCTCAATAAAAAGGAAAGGTCGGCATCCATTTGACTTCCTGTAGCACTCTGTGCCGAGACAAACGCGTTTCTCATGGACGACAACACGTCCTTCCTTGCCAAGGAAAATACACACCTGAAACCGGCGAGTTCCTAGAAAGCAGTCTCAGCTCCGAGCTTCCTGTGTCATCGGCTCAGGGACGGGAAGCCTGTGCAGCAGGTTCTGATTAATTGTCCCTTCCTTCCTTCTTTCCTTCCCTCCTCCTTTGCCCCTTCCTCTTCCCCTGTTATTTCTTTTAAGATATATGCATTTTTATTTTATGTGTACGAGTGTTTTGCCTGTATGCATATATAGTGTACCATTTGCACTCCGTGACCTCAGAGACCAGAAGACCATCTCAGATACCGTACAGCTGAAGTTACAGAGGGACGGGAACTGCCTTGTGGGCACTTGGAAGTGAACTCAGGTCCTCTGCAAGAGCAGAAAGTGCTCTCAACCATGAAGCCATCTTTCCAGCCCCCATTTCCCCCTAGTTCTCAGACAAGATCTCACTCCGTTGTCCAAGTTGGCCTTGGAGTCTGACAGACTGCCAAGTAGCACTGGGGTTCCAGTCTTTAACTGCCTGGCCCTCCACTCCCAAGGGTATTTCTAGCTCCGTACGAATTTTAACAGAATGTTTTGAACTCCATAAAGTGTCCCAGCATCCCCCAGTCTTATCATTGCTAACACTGGGGTCTGTTAGCCACTAACCAGAAGTCCCATAGAGAGAAGATCAAGAAATAAAGTATGTTTGAGTAAAATCTCTTAATCCCAGTGATCTCATCCAGGTGTGTAGGTTGAACTGAGCCACAGGCTGCATCCAAGCCGTGATTCTGCAAAACCTTCCCCTCCCACTGAAGCGATGGAGAGAGAGCCTTGTGTCCTGGGAGACACAGCTGCGCAACGGGAGGCTTTGAATCAGCCCATTCATTGGAAACAGATGGGGCCCCGGCAATGTTTACGTTGGAGAATGCCTCATGTTGAGTGTTGGAAGGATTCATGCTTCTCACGTGTTTGGTGGCTGGTAAGTCTAAGAGAGGGCACTAGGATGAGTGGGTAGTGTCCCGTGGCAGACGCATGAGTGTGAGGGAAAGTGGGAGACAACTCTTCTTCCTCAGCAATACAGTCTCGGTGAGGGTGGCCGCCTAGGAGCCTCCACTTGCTGCATTAGTATCAATCCCTTTCTGATTGCCCAACCCAGTCAACCCTGTTCAGGCCCCATGTCTGCAAGAGCCCACCACTTCTGAGCACCAGTAAATCAGAGGACAAGCCTCCAGCACATGGTTACTTGGGAGTCAAGCCATATCTATACTACAGCAGGCATCTGTCAGCCTGGGGCCTTGCACAACTGTGCAGAAAACCCTTATTGATTTGTGTTTGACATGCACTCTCACTAAAAATATTTAACTTAAGTTATTGAGATTGGGCAATTACTTGTCGCCATGGTTTAAAAAAATAAAAAGCACTTGTTCGTGTCTGTTTTCCAAATGGGCTGTTTATTTTTCCTTAATGATTTATGGAAGACTTTTGCTTATTAAGGACATCAACACTTTTGTCCATTACACTTGCCACATTTTTGCCTCCTTGTGTGCAATCTTATTCACAGTGAATTTTATTTATTTACGTTTATTATTTACTTTGTGTAGCAAAACTTATCTATGTTCTTCAGCGGCTCCTTACTTCTCCTGTCACACACAGCAAAGGTCTCTCATGCTAACACTACAGTACCACTTTCTAAATAGGCTGCCACATTCCTCTTGGACAAACCACCTTTGCAATAATAAATCTCAACTGCCACACAGAGGTCTTCATCTGGGGTCTTAACTCTTCTTTTTATGCTTGTTCCACACTAGTTGGTTGACTTCTGGCTGCTTTTTGACACATGTTGATATGTGGTCGGAGATAGAAAGCGAATCCCTCTGTGTTGTTCTATTTCAAAGTAGGGTGGGATTTTGAGCATCCGTCAAGACGTATTCTGTTGCCAACTTCAGAAAGGGTGTCCTGGGATTCCAATGGAAATAATACCACTCACGCACGTGCTGGCATGGGAAGGGCAGTTGCAGAGTCCATCAGCCAGAAGCACGTTCAGTCTTGTCACGCAGTCTCCCTCGTTTCCTCTGAAGTTCGTTTGTACGCACGCCATAACCTTTGTTGCCTTTGCAAATTATTTTATATGATTGGGTGGCTATTCAACTACGTGGTTCTTGAACTTCAAAGCCCTGCCTGGAAATGGGTAGAATACAAACTACTAAACTGTTCGAGAACTACCTAGAACCTGAGAGGGACATTGTGTGAAGCTGTCTAAAGAGGCAAGAAACGAAGCAACTGAAAAGTGTCCCGGTGAGCACCAGCGCTTGCAGTAAGAACACGTGTGTACCAGAGCTTGAATTAAGAGCATGCGTGTACCTGGGCCTCCATGACAGCTCCCCCTGCAGCTAGATTGTCATACCCACTGATGGCTGGCCGTTGGCCCAGGAAATTATTTTTCAGAATATAATGCACTGGTTTCTTCCCCTTACACTTGATTAGCTCAGTGAAGCTCCAGGAGGAGACATTCCGGTCTCTGTTCCTTCTAAGAAGGTTCTCTGTGCTGTTAGCTGGGGGACCTGGTCTAATCACTTAGCAGACAGCGTTGCCTCCTCAGCTGCTGTCTGGAGTGGAGTCAGAACTTCATTTACCTTCTTTGTGGACACATTCTGCATGCTCAGCTCACTCCTGGCTGTTCTCTCTCTCTCTCTCTCTCCTCTCCTGTTTGTCATTTATTTTCATCTTGTTACACTTTATAAATCTTTGTAATCCATCTTAAGCGTTTGCCGGATCAAAACAGGCTTGAAAAATGCTGAGATGGGCTTGTGCCCTATAATCCACACTCTAATTCATTAAATTGCATGATAAATATAATCTACCATGCCACTGGGAGAAAATAAAGCAGCTTATTCTGAGGTAAAGAATTATATGCTTTAAAACGACAGATTTGTGTGTTCAGATGCATGCTGTGTTGTATGTCTACGTGTGTAAGTGCAATATATGCCCATGTGTGTCCATTCAGAGGACAGAACAGGATGGTTGGAGTCTCCCTAGTGCTTTGAGACAGGGTTTCTTACTGCCAGAGGCCAGCAGCTGTTTTGGGTAGGGCTGGCCCGTGGTTCTAAGCATTTACTGTCTCTAGGCTCCCGGCTTCTCACCTGAGTGTTAAAGATTCAAACTTCTCTGCTCAAGCTTGCAGAGCTCTCACTTAATGAACCATGTTCTCATCCCCACAGACTGGTTTTTGAAAAAGTTTTAGCCATAGTCCTTTTAAAAAAAAATCAATCTCCTTGTAAAACACACTAGGAAAATGATTGTGGAGATAAGTTCAGACTTTAAAGATGGACTAGAAAATATTTACTTCATGAGTTATTGTATCAATAACGCTCATCTGCTTTACCATTTGAAATGGCTATTTATCTCTCCCCTTTGACGAGAAACACAAGTTCTCACCAAGGATCTGCTCTGTTTGTTTCTATGTAACCGTTTCTTCATCAGGATTATGCAATTTTCAAGTTATGTTAGTGAAAAATAATTTTGGGTGACCCAGTATTAAATTAAATTAGGTGTAGAGTTCAGACATTAATCTGAAGCGCCATGCCCAGGAGCGGTGTGGTAGCATTTTAGGTGTGGACCGGCGATGTGAACTCTGGTCTTCATGTTCGTGTGGCAAACAGTTTCCCCACTGAGTCATTGCCTTGGTGTCATGACCATGGCGACTTCTATAGAGGAAAACATTGGGGCTAGCTTACAGCCCAGAGGTGTTGTCTGTTATCATCAGGGCGGGAAGCATGGCAACACGCAGGCACAGTGATGGAGAAAGAGCTAAGAGTTCTACATCAGCATGCAGAGGCAGCAGGAACAGAGAGACTTTGAAACCCTGAAGCCCATGCCCAGTGCATACTTCCTCTGTCAAGGCCACACCTCCTAATCCTTGTCAAGTAGCCTCACTCCCTCATGGCCAACCTGCCGAGTATATGAGCCTATAGGGGCCATTCTTACTCAAACCATAATCGTCTCAGTCCCTAATCGGTGTTAAAAATAAACGAATAAAGATGAATAATTAAGTTAGAAAGTATTTTGAAATACTTGAGTCTCTTAAATCTTAAGTCTAGATGAGATGGCCGAGACTCAATTAGACTGAGTTTATTTAAACCAAGTATTCTGAATACCAAAGCGGGACAGTGAGAAGCCCATTCCATTACAGGAAGCAGTGGCTGCGCACCTCCGTGGAAGATTCCTAAGCTCCAAGAGGGCTTAGTTGGTTTTACCCATAATAACCTTCAGTGGGGATGGAGAGCATGGGAGACCCCATAGACCCGGAACTCTACAGCCTGAACCCAGAGCGCCGCATAATCACATCACATCCACATCTTATTTCTACACAAGAACCATTTCTAATACTTTTATTTGAAGTTATCTAAACGGCTAAAGCCCCCTTAAAGAACACAGGAGGACAATCTCTGGTTTGGGTGCTTTTGTGTTCCTCTGACGACTACAGAAAGCGGTAGAGGTCGGCCTCTTTGCTGCGTAGCTTCAGCAGGGTCCCCGGGTGGAACATGAGGTCCACGATGTACTCGTCTGGTGGGGGAAGGTTCCCGATAATGCCCTTCCGAGCCTCGTTCACCAGCTTCACCTCGTTCCACCCTCGGCTGTACTCACCACGCACCAGGCTGCAGCCAACCCCGATTTTATCAGCCAGTGCCTGAGGGAGGAATAAGACACCAGGGGTTCAGGACCATTGGCAAGCAAATGGAGAGCGATCCTTAGTGGGAGAGTTAAACACGGGCATGTTTGACTGAAAGCTAAAAAAGTGAAGAATAGTGAGGTAGGAGCCATACATGGCTGTCTCTGAGGGCTTACCATCCGTAGACTCAGTGTGTGCCGGAGTGCCCTGGGAAAGGACACTTTGCAAAAAGTTAAATGTAGTAGAATACATCAACTAACAACCATCCTAAGATCGAGCGGGTGGTTGGAGGGGAGCTATCCCAGGCCTTCGACCCATGTATCTATCAATCTGTCCATTTCCCAGGGTGCTCTTTGGCCATAGTAGGCCACTGTGAGGTTGAAGCAAGTCCTATTTCCAGCCAGTCTGCTGTGTTATGTAGACAGAACCATGGGGCAGGAGACCACAAACTGCAGCTAGCTCTCTGGCTTCAGTTGCTACCTCACTGCACCTGGTTCCTCCGTCTGATTCCCTCGATTTTGAGGGGTTGTTGTTATTGTTATCGTTTTGTTGTTTTGTTTAAGTGAAAGAGAATGTGGTACAACTCCGAAGCCATGAGACCAAGTTCTCAACACAAAAAATTATTGACCCAGAGGGACAGAGGGCAAGGAATAAGAGACAGACAGGAAAGAGAAGACAAGAAGCAGGAGAGAACAGGACAAAGGGGATGGAGGATTTGTCCGTGGGACAAAGGACTGCCTCTGGATAGAGAGACAGATGTGGCCCATAGACAAACAGCGGTTTATAAAGGTAGAGGGAAAACTCTGCCTAGGATGAGGTGATTAATTGGGCATGTTAATTAGGTGAGTCGAAGGGGACTTTTGATTGCTGGACTTTAGTCCTTTGATAGCTGGACCTTGGTAGTCAGTCTCAGGAGGAGGAAGTGGCCAAATAAGAGAGCGGACCTTGGGGGCTGGCTTCAGGAATGTAATCTAACGTTTCTTTAGCCAGGCAGAGAGAATGGGGGAGAAGGGCAAGGCCTGCCAGAGCCAGGTTTGCCACCCTCCAGTCCCTTTGTTAAGTATCTTTAAAATTAGAAACTTTCCTGTGATGCCACAATGAATAAAAGAGCTTGTTTAGACTGCCCAGGTTCAGACTTCAACTCGGCCAGGATGCTCACCAACCAGTGTGAGCACAAGCCAAGGGCTTTGCTAGCCCTTTTCTTCCTCTGTGAGTTGGGGAGAAGCATGGGACCTTGACAGTTGTGTGAGTGTAAGTAGCACCAGGGAAGACAGCTGAGTTGTAATAGTGGGTTTATACATGTTTTAATTGAGTATATTTGTTACTATGCAATGACCGTCCCAAACTGCATAGTTTAGGACATGCCAAAATGATAGTCTTGGTGGTCATTCTCAGGACTCTTAGGTTTTGATTCTGATACTGTTTGTTCAGTAGCTGAAGATAGCCCAGATGGCAGGGACAGCAGAACAAAAAGTATCAAAATCTGTCTCCCTCAAAGATACAAAGTGTGTGTAGTAGAATTTAGTAGTATGTCTTTTTCCCTATTGAAGCACTTTAAATCACTACAATAGATTACTGTCCCCTATTTGCTAGAGGAAAACTGAAGTAAGGTTATGACCTAAAATGGGATTCAGACATCTGCCTCCAGTGTGCAGCCGTAGACAATTCTGTGCGTTGGTGGTTGGGTGAATAAGCCTGTGTCTAAACAGCTATTTACCTTGTAATGTGGAATACACAAAAGTCCCCCACTCAGAGGGAACGGGGGGCAGGGGTGGGGCTTAGCTGCTGGACAGCATTAGGAAAATGCCTGTGATAGGTTGGAGATGGATTGACACACACCTCCACCTATGTAGACAGCCCTGTCGCATTCTGCCCCTGTGCATCAGGGTGGACAGGATTGACAAACGTTCCTGGTTGGTTGTCAAGGCAGCTGTGAACTATGGAGGAGAGGGCAGGAAGGGAAACAAGTAAATGAGTGTAGGGATAATCTCTTGTGTACTGTGTGGCAGCATCACCTGTCAATTAAAAGTTGATGGCCTATTAGCGACAGACAGGAAGTAGAAGGTGGGAGTTCCGGTAGAGAGATTGGAACTCTGGGGGATAGTCAGAGGCGGGAGATTTGTCACCTGAACTGAGGAAGGATAACCAGCCATGTGGCAGACATCGAATAAGTTTAAATGGGTTAAATAAGTTACGAGGTAGCTGGGAAACAAGCCTAGCAAAATCCATTGTTAAGCATTGTTAATAAGTAATAAGCCTCCGAGTCGTTACTCTGGAACTGGGGTGCGGGAGGTAAAGCTGAGGTTAGGTTATGAGTGAGTGACTTGTTGGCTGCCAAAGGCCAGGGAGTAAAGCCAGTCAAGGGCCATCGGTCTGGAAGAAAATGGGCAAAAGATGATGTGTGGAGAGGATAAAGAGTGAGAGATTCCAAGAGCGCTGTGCTCAGCATGGCAGTGGTAGGATGCCAAGTAAAGGGACTGAAGACCCGTGTGCCCTCCCAAACCTGTGTTAAGATTAGCTCTAATAATGTATTTGGAGGTGAGATTGGGGGGTGGGGGTATGACTAGGCTTAGAGGAACACTTGCGGGTGAGACCTCCCTCCCCAGGAATTAGAAAAACAGGTAGATTGGCCTGGCTTGTGGGTGGCGAATACCTTCAATCCCTGCACTCTGGGAGGCAGAGGCAGGCAGATAGATCTCTGTGAGTTTAAGGCCAGCCTGGTCTACAGAGCGAGTTCTGGGACAGACAGGGCTATGTCTCAAACAAACAGGAAGAGATGAGCTCTTCTGCCCTGTGAAGATGCCTCAGTAATGATGACTGCAAACCAGGAAGAAGTCTCTACCCACATGCGAATTTTTTTTTTTTTGTCACATTTACCTTGCATTTCACAGCCTCTAGAACTGTGAGAAATATTTGCTGCTTAGAACCCTTGCCAAACACCAGCCTTTGTTATATAAAAAGGCATTTGGATGATGAATAGGACTGATATAAAACTGAAGTGAGATGCTAATAGAGGGATGGGATTATGAGGTCATGCTGGCACCTTATATGACAACTTAACACAAGGTGTACAGTCCTCAGAGAGGAGGGAGCTTCAACTGAGAAATGCTTCCCATAAGCTCAGGCTGTCACAGGTTGCAGGGCATTTGTTAAATAGTGATTGATGGGGGAGGGCCCAGCCCATTGTAGGTGGGGCCAGCCACAGGCTGTGTGGTCCTGGGTGTTATTAAGAAAAGTCTGAGTAAGCCATGAGGAGCAAGCCAGTAAGCAGCACTCCTCTATGGCCTCTGCATCAGCTCCTGCCTTCAGGTTCCTCACCTGTTTGAGTTCCTGTCCTCACTTCCTTCAGTGATGGAATACAATGTGGATAAACCATTTCACATCAATAGTAATCCTAAGGCAATGGCTAATGATATTTGAATACTTGTGGCTCACCCTGGGCCTATATCTGGGGGCATTTCTAGACAGGTTTAACTGAGGGAAGAATCCTTGTGAGATACCATGTGGGAAGCCGTGAAGATAAGCTACAGTGGAGACTCCAGTATGTCTGAGATGTTAAGACTATGAGAAATCAGCTAAGGAAAGTTGCAGGTACAGAACACACCTTGTCCAAGAGAGTTGTCCGCCATGTGCTATAGGAGGAGAGCTTTAGGGGCTGGTCTTCAGGAGCCCAGTTGATTCTACCACAAGCTCAGCGTGCTGGACATGGTGGTATAGGAATTGCTCTCTTCCCTGTTTGTTTTTAAAGGCAAGGCTTCTCTGTGTAGTCCTGGCAGTCACTCTGTAGACCAGACTGCTCTTGGATTCGGAGACCTGCCTGCCTTTGCCTCCCAAGTGCTGAGAGCCATTGTCCCCAGCTCTCCCTTGAGTTGTGGTCCTACTTTGATGTAGCCTCTTCTTACTATGCTTCTGTTCCTCCCATTTGTGATGACAATGTTTGTTCTGTGACATCATATGTTAGAATTATGTAACTTGAAAAAAACGTTTCTACGGGAACCATAGTTAAGGGATTGCTTTGACTCTTAGAATATGCTTTGGGCTTTTGTCCAATGATAGAGATGTTAAGATCTGTGGAGCGGGGGCGGGGGTGGGGCGGGGAAGAGTGTCTTACAGATAACTGAGTGCAGTTTGCATTACAAGATGCCCATGAGACTTTCAGGATGAGACATGGAATATTTTCACTGAAAATGATGAGCTGAGTTGTTAAATTGGTAAGGGATAGAATGACTGCTAACAGTTCATTGTCAGCTTGGCTGGTTTTAGAATCATCTCGTGGACATGCCTCAGGGTATCTGTAATAACAGGAGAGGGAGGAGAGAAGAGCCATTCTGAATGTGGGCAGCAGCATCCCATGGGCTGGGGGAGGGAGGAGTGTTGGGGTGCCCCAGGCTACATAAAAGGGAGAAAAGAAGAAAAAAGTTTCACACCAATGTCTCTTCCTTTGCTCCCTGACTGTGGGTGCAGTGTTACCAGCTGTGGCGGCTGTACGTCCCCATGTCCTTGGTAGCCTGAACAAAAGCTTTTTCCCTTAAATTGCTTCTTGCCAGGTGGTTGTCCCAGAAAGGAGAAAAGCCATTGATACAGAAGTTTATAAGTACTTGGGAGATGGAAGAAATGTGATTTTTCGGTCTGTACGTTCGGGAATTGCTTTCTAAGTTCCTACACAGTGGATAAAAGATCATGCTCTCAAGCTTCCCATTTTCCCTGTGCATTGGTGAATGGTGCTGTCTTTTCTGCTTGTCCAGCCCAGGGCCTGTGGATCATTCTTCTCTTCCCAGGCATTCTCCCAACTACATACAGGCAACTACCAAGTCCTTTTGGTTGTCACATCTGAGTCTTTCAAGCTTTCTCCTCCTTCCACACGGAGCAACACTCCTTAGAATGCCCCTCTTGGACTTGTTGTCTGGCCACCTTCTAATGTGTCACCCTGTCTCTAGGTGTGTGTCTGTTCTAATTCATTTCCCTGTCTATAACAACATGAATGGTCTTTCAAAATCACACACACACACACACACACACACACACACTCCTGACAATTTTTTTTAGCATTTACTCTAACTTTAGGGCCAAGGGCAGGTTATCTGATGCTTCTTATCAGGTCTTCAAATATACCATTCTCTATTTCCCTTCCTCTCCCCTCCCTCCCCTGCTTTCTCTTTAAATGATGTCCTCTGTATTCCTCAAATAGACAAATGCTTCTCATCCAATGTCATTTTAAGTGTAGATGTTTATATTGTTTAGAAAGTTGCTTTTTTCTACCTACTGAAAAATTTTTATATATTTATCTCTCTGTGCGTGTTTCTCTGTGTGTGTTTGTGTGTTTCTCTTTATATATATTTATCTCAGTATGTGTCTGTATGTTTATCTTTCTGTGTGTATTTATCTGTATGTTTCTCTCTGTGTGTTTGCATGTTTATCTCTCTGTGTTTGTGTGTTTCTTCCTTCTGTGTGTGTTTGTGTGTCTCTGTGTTTTTGTGTCTCTCTGAGTGTTTTGTTTCTCTCTGTGTGTGTTTGCATGTTTATCTCTCTGTGTGTTTTCTGTGTGTGTGTTTTCATTTTTATCTCTCTGTTTGTGTGTTTCTCCCTTCTGTGTGTGTTTGTGTGTCTATCTCTTGTGTGTTTACCTCTCTGTGTGTGTTTGCATGTACACATGCACCTTCCCCTCTATGTGGATCCTGAGGAACAACCTCAGGTCATCTACTTTGATTGGGAAGTGTCCTTACCTGCTGAGCCACCATCCTGGCCCTGAGACTTGTTTTTAAAAGTCAGAGTCTTGCTGTGCAGCCTATGGTAGCCTCCATCTAGAAAATCTTCCCACCTCAGCCTCTCAGGAACCAGTGTGTGAGTCCCACCACACCTGACAGCTGATAGAACCTTGTGTAACCTTTAACAGATTGGCCGTGTGTCACGTCTCTCTGAGCCCTTCTGATACACCTCAGAGACTTAGGCACCTCTTAACTGCAGAGTCTATCACAGACCTATCACTAACCTCCAAACCCTGCAAGAATCCCAGGAGGACAGGAGGTAGATGATAAAGGTGAGTAACTGTACTTGTAGCAGCCTGATGAAATAAATGTATGTGCAGGTGCGTGTGTGTGTGTGTGTGTGTGTGTGTGTGTGTGTGTGCATATAATCACGAATATTTCAAATTAAGTAAGTATAAATGCAAAGGTTAAATGTTAGTGACTGATTCATCCTGATAAGATAAAAACAAAACCCTTTAACCTAATGACAAATGATACAGAAATGTCTTAAATACCTTGAAAAGCAGTGCTCGGTGATAAAAGATCCCCTTCTTGATGTATCCAATTGGTATGACATTGGATTTCAGTTGAAATTTCAACTCACTTATGTGAAGTTCCCAGCTGAAATCAGCTAGCTTCTCTTTTGCAATCTTACCGCCCATTTTATCTGCCACAAACCTGTGCTCATTACATTGAGATGAAAAACAGTTTTAATCACTTACTTTGGATGTTTTCTGTATGATTACATATATAATTGCACATGTAAAAACATTTCCCCTGTTTTTTGTTTTTGTTTTTGTTTTTCTTAAAAAAAGTAGATATACCTGCAGGAAAAAAATCAGCATGCTTACTGTACTGAGACCATCACAAGTACATAAATAAACTGAAATTCTGGTGGTTTCATTCAACACAATGAAGAAAATGAACTAAGATTGCAGTGGGCAGAACACAGGCCAGGAGACTACCACACTGAATGTGAATGTACTTTTAAATTTTTATCTTACTCTTGAACAGTGGGGGAAGAGTTTTAGTCTGAGAGTGGAGGAATTTACCAACTGGTGAGCTTTCTTCTTTCAAGGAACTTAATGTCCATTAGATTCATGGACATTTTCAAATGGCAGGAAAAAAGGCCTATTCTTTTGAGACAAAGTCTCCCCATGTGGCCAAGGCTGGCCTCCTTGTGAGGCTCCTCCTGCCTCTGCCTTCTCAAGACTCGAATGACACCAGTGTATAGCACACCGGTGTAGCCCAGTGTAAATTTCATGACTTTTTTCATTTAGAATTTATCTTTTGAATTAAGAACATTATGACATTATGTAACACTGACATCAAAGAAGAGTGAAAGAGGAGGAAGAAAAATGCATTGTGGGGGTAGCAGGTGTGTGGGAGATAGATATTGGGAGAGTTTGTTTTGGGTCCCCACCACCACCACCAAAAGTCTGATCTCCTATGATAACGTCAATACACATCTCTAAAATCCCTCTGTAACTAAGAACATATGCGGGGGCGGGGGGAGGGGGAGAATGGAAAGCTTGATCTTTGGCTGTACTATTTAGAATAATGCCTTAAAAAACCTAAGACTGGGGCACGGGGAGGGGGAGGGAGGTTCACATGTAGGGAGAATAGGGGAGAGAGAAGGAAGATCATTGGTGGGGGTGGGGGTGGGGGTGGGATGAACAATCTCTCTGACCTGCCAAAGCCCTGGGATAGGAAGAGGCCCCAGAGGATCTATGTGAGCGACTCTAGCTGAGACTCCTAGCAGTGGGAGATATGGGTCTTGAAGTGGCCACTTCCTGTAGCCAGGCAGGACTCCCACTGGAAGGAGAAGGACGGGAACCCACCCTCAAAACCTTCGACCCAAACTGTGTCCTGCCTATAAGATGTGCAGGGACAAAGACATAACAGAGACTGGGGGGGATGACCAGCCAATGACTACCACAAATTGAAACCCATCCCATGGGCAAGGACCAATACCTGACACTATTGAAGATACTGTTCTGTTTGCCAATAGGAGCCTAGCATAACTGTCCTCTGAGAGGCTCCACCCAGCAGACAGTGGAAAGAGAAGCAGAGACTCACACCGGAACATTAGATGGAGCTCAGGAGTCTTATGGGAGAGTTGGGAGAAGGACTGAGGGATCTGAAGAGGACAGGAACTCCACAGGAAGACCAACAGAGTCAACCAACCTGGACCATTGGGAACGCCCAGACACTGAACCACCAGCTAAAGGGCAAGTCCGGGCTGGGCCTAGGTTCCCTGCTCATGTGTAGCAGAGGAGCAGCTTGGTCTTTATGCAGGTTTCCCAACAACTGGAGCAGGGGCCGTAAGTGAGCCTGTTGCCTGCCTGCCTGCCTGTGGCTACCGGGTCCCTACAAGGACCCTCTTGCCTGACCTCAGTGGGAGGAGAGGATACGCCCAGCCCCACAGCACTTGATGTCAGGGAAGGGGTGTGACACCCAGAGCGGGGGCTTCCCCTTCTCAAAAGGAAAGTGGAATGGGGGGTGGGGGGTGAGGGAGTACTGGGAGGAGAGGAAGGGCTGATACTGGGTTGTAAAGTGAATAAATAAATGTAAAAGACACACGCAAGAAGAAAACAAAACAGTGCAACTAAACCAAAACAAAGGACAACCCCAAAGCTAAGCAAAACCGAAACAAGCAATGAGGAAGGGAGATGGAGCAGAGCTGTCGATCCATCAGCAGTGACAGCCCACCCACGCGGTGGGAAAGACCTCCGCCATTGTTTCACTCCTGAGCATCAGTTCAAATGTGAAAATAATGGTGATTTGGAAGTGGTGAGTGGAGCCTCTGCAACACCACAGTGTGAGGAAGTACTGGACAAATGTTTACAAGACTCAGTTCTACCCGAGACATCAAGCCTCAAGGACGCAGGAAATCCTTCTAGAGCCAACAGCCCTGGATCTCCCCCTGTCCTGACTGACAGAAATCAGGGATCTGGCAAAGGTGAGGCTCACAGTTGTCACTTCCGGGTTTGAGGACTGCTACTTGACTCCCGCCTACTGGTGCTGAGGCCAGCAGCTCGCCTGCTGGGCGGTGCCAATCATGGAGCCCATCCCCTATTCTCAGTCCTGCTCCCTGACAGCCTTCAGAGACCCACTCAGGGCCACTGCCTCTTTAATGGAAGGAGCCCAAACACGAATGAGGAGGGCGACTTCGGAGGATTACACAGGGCTCTGCTCAGCCCAGCAGCAAGCTCTCAGAATGCTCACAGCCCACTCCAGAGAAATAGCAACATGAACTAGCAGGCACCCGTCAGAAAAGCAAATTTGTATTAACAAAACAAAACAAAAACCAGCAGGGGAGTCCGCCTTTAAATGAGTACCTCATACACCTAAGGAACAATTTAATTTTTACACATAGATTCACTTACGACCTCTCTAAGAGCATACCAAAGATGCCTAGAAAAAAAAAAAAAAGCAAAAGCAAAAGACAGACATTTGTCTCTGAGCAGCTTCAACTCCGACTACACAGAAATGCACCTCAGCTGAAAGGAAAAGGGACTGTAATTCATCGTGCTTCGGCTGCGGGCTCAGAGCACAGGCGCTGTAAACCATCCCGGTTCATTTTGTTGGTTTTATTTTGAAGTAGCTTTAAAGCTACTGGGACTTTTCAAAATTCAGAAATTAGCATAGATAAACAGAAAGAGAGCCTGAGAGGGGGAGAGACTCACTTGGCAAGAACCTCAATCTGTTCCTTAATGTTGACGATAGGCAGTATTGTCTTGATCACCTCCAGGACATACAAACAGAACTCAGGGTCAGGAGGAGGGTACCACTCTTTCTCAGGGCTTTCCGTGAGCTTGGGCACTGCCAGGACCTCTTCTTCCTCTTTCACTTTCTCCTCTTCTTTTTTCCCTTTCCCTTTCCTTTGAGATTAAACAATAACAAAATCCCATATCCTATCAATGGAACGACCAAATACTAATACAATACTATTGTGCTCTGAATTAATCTGAGAAGTATCAGGGGAATAAGGAGAGGGTAATTGGGGAGGGAAATTAGAACAGAATACAGTGTGTGTGTGTGTGTGTGTGTGTGTGTATGTGTATTATGTATGTATGTGTGTGTATGTGTGTATGTGTGTATGTATGTGTGTATATGTATGTATGTGTGTATATGTATGTATGTGTGTATGTGTATGCATGTGTGTATATGTATGTATGTATGTGTGTATGTATGCATGCAAATTTCATGACAAAGCTCATTATTTTGTATCTATATTAAAAGTTAATTTAAATTTAAAGAGAGGTGTATAGTGGTAAGACTATACAATAAAATACTGGTTAAGAATAAAAAGGAATACTCTACTAATTCACAGAACAATTTGGAAGCATCTCAAAGGCATTATGCTGGCTGGAAAACGTCACTATCAGATGTAACACACCAATGAGCCGATGAAAGTCATTCTTGGCTGGACCTGGTAGTCCATGCTTTTAATGCCAGCACTCAGGAGGCAAAGATAGGCAGATTACTGTGGATTCAAGGCCAGCCTGGTCTACAAGTGAGTTCTAGGCTAACTAGGGCTACATAGTAAGACCCTGAGAAGGCAAAAATAACAGAAAGCCACCACCAAGTCCCTGCATCCAGGAAAAAGAGCGAGCTGCAGTATCAGAGCAGGGCTCTGGGATGGCCCAACTCGTTCTATTCTGACTGTGGTGTCAATGGTTACACAAATTCCCTCTTTAAACTTCTGTAGCATTTTAAAGGGAAAGCACTTTTGTGTCCTGTCAACTTAAAACTTTGTTGCTTGTTTCATTTCCACCACCACCACCCCCCCCCCCCCGTGTAGCCCAGGCTGTCCCAGAACTCACTATTTACACCAAGCAAGCCCTGAACTCAGAAATCTGCCTGCCCCTGTCCCTGACCCTGCCCCTGCCCCTGCCTCCTAAATGCTGGGATTAAAGGCATGAACCACCACCGCCCGGCTAATTAAAAGCTGTAATTGTGCTGGGCACTCTGCTTACAACTGCATGAGTTAGTATTCACTTTTTCACCAATTATCCCTAGCACAGTAGGTGGGAAAGCTCGCTCTTCCCACACTCCCATTGGGTAACACTAGGCTGCTGGATCCCTTGAACACATTTTCTGCTCAGCACTCTCTCCGCAAACAGCTTGTCCTAAACCGTTGCCCCACGCCCAGCCCCATATGCTATAATCGCTTTCAGCATTTCCAGGCAATAGATAATGTCTTCTCTGTCACTGGTCCTCCTCGGGATGGCACTAGTCGAGAGGGACAGAGGGGCTGACTGAAGAGCAAACGACTCTGCCCTGTGCAGTGCCGTTAATAAACGTCATAATCAGAAGCAATGTTTGGCTGGGGAGGAAAGGGTTTCTGTTAGCTGACATCTCTCAGGAGACACTCCCGTCACAAAGGGAGGAAGTCAGAGGTGGAACTTGAGGCAGGAACTGAAGTGTAAGCCATGTAGGTATGTGGGGCTTGCTCCTCAGGGCTTGCTCAGTCTGCTTTCTTATACACCTCAGGACTGCCTGCCCAGGGATGGTACTACTAACTGTGGGCAGAGTCCTTCAACATCAATCACTAATTTAAAAAAAAAAATGCCCTTCAGACTTGCTGACAGGCTGATCTGCTTGAGGCCATTTTCTCAATTAAGGTTCTGCCTTCCCAGAAGACTGGAGCTGACAGAAAACCAACTAACATATCCTCTGAGAGGAAGAGGACTTTCTCCCTTGATTGTCTCAACAGCCTCTTTGCAAGGAATTCAAAGAAACTTAAAGGATCCAAGAGTCTCGGGCAAGGCTCAGCCTTCAGTCTTCACAACTGACCCATACTCCAAATACAAAACTCTTTGTATTCTCGGCTTTAGTAATTCTTCCTCTCAACAGTCGTCAAGGGCCAACTGAAGTAAAATGGCAGACAAGTCTTTGGCGAATGAATACCCATGTGGGGGTCACATCAAAAAGTCTGTAGAAATATGCTTGGGTGGGGTTGGGAGAAGGCATTTCAGAATTAATGAAAAGACAAGTCTGAGGGGCCCAAGTAGGTGAGAGCAGCATAGTGTGGGCTGCCCGGTGCCCCTCAGCTCGGCCATAGGTCTGCTCCCCAGGTTCTGGCCCTGAAGTGACAAGTCTCAAGACCAATTGTAGCGTTGGGCGGCAGGGTCCTAAGTGCTTCTGTTGCTCCTTTCTGTCTGAGCTTAGTTGTACACTTTGAGTTTTCTAGCTGACTTTGTCACCTAGTCACTGGGACATGTAAAAAGAACATTAGTTTTAAGGTAAGGGAACTGTTGCTTTCGCTGAACGTGCCACTTCCTTCCTTGTATGCTCGGATGCAAATCTTTTTGTCCTGTGTTCAGGAGACTGGACTCTCACCACATTAAGATTAAGCAGTAGATCTTACCGAAACAATTCACTAATCAATCAATCACTACATGACAGATTCAAACAAGCCAAGAGTATGGGGCTAACTCGGGACCAGGCAGGCGCAAAGCAGCACCTATGTTAAGTAATTCTCAAGTACTGGGCTTATGTTTCAATGAAGCAAACTGGGGGGTGTGAATTATTTATCTTTACCCATTACTTACCACAGAAGAGGTACAAATCAACTGAAGTCTACTTTTCTTTTGACTATTTTGAAAGAAAAATCAAAGATTCCTTCAATTGCTATTAGTAAGCACAAATCATTTTTTTTTCTCCCTACCACCACCCCCAACTTTTTTTCAGACAGGCAGTCCAGGCTGGCCTCCAACTCTCTATGAAGCCTAGGATAAGTTCGAACTTCCGATCCCCCTGCTTCCACCTCCTGAGTGCCGGGATTGCAAGTGTGAACCACCAGGCTGTGTTTATGTCCTGCTGGGGATCGAACCCAGGTCTTTGTGCATGCTAGGCAAGCAAGCACTTTGCCCATGAAGCCAGATAGGATTTTAGAATAGGAGCACGAGGCGCACCACAACTGTTCCAGCCACAAGAGCTGTCTCTTTCTCCCACTTTGAGTTGCTTCTGTCCTGAGGGTAGGGGACACAGCCAGGAAAAGGATGGAGAGGGTATCACCAGGAAGGGACACAGGTGCAGAGCCTGCTTTAAGAAGCTAAGCCCCTCCCTCCTTCCCTCCTATCCCCCATCACAGGTCTGGTGCCAGACACCAGTAGTTGAGGCAACTGCTGCCTCTATTGTCCTTTTGGAATGAAAGCCATTGCAGTACTGGATGGTAGTAGTTACCAGGGTAACCCGATTTATCCAGAGACAGTAGAAACTCTGGGTAAATTCTTCAAAGACAGCACAGAACAGAAACAAATACTTAAGTTACAACTCACGGTTTTTGCCTCGTTCTTCAACGCGTAGGTTTCAAAAGTCAAACTTCTTTCATGGTAGTGCTGGGGCTCCAGCCCAGGTAACGATGCTTGCTGGGCAAACTTTATGGCACCAAGCTATGCGGTGCTGGAGGGATGGCTGCTAACTAGGACACTTTTAGGTGCTAGGCTGTGTCTCAGTGCGAGCTCTTGCCCATCATGGCGACCCACGGTTCCTTGCCCAGTATAGGACAAAGGAAAGCAGTAGCTCCCTTTCCGTGCCCTTGCTGCATAATTACAAGTTGTCTCGGTTGCAACTGGGAGAAGAAAATGACAAGTTTCCTACCTTGCCCCTTTCTCTTTGGTGGCACCTCTACTAAGGACCGTGTTTCGTCCTGATGCCGGCTCTGATTTTTCTTCTGTGGGAGATCCAAATCCAGCACTAAAACGAAAACTATTTTTCTTTTTTGTCATTTGAAAAAACACAGTTTATTCTAGTCACACTAACAGCGCCGACAGGTGACATTTTAAAGGTAAGCATCATTAGAAGGCCCTTTCTCTTCCATCATGATTGGGTTCAATCTCCACTGCTGTCAGGGCTACTCTAGCCACAGTTTTGAGAAACTCAACCTCCACCACAGCTCCTCCACATCTCATTTCCCCAGAGATCTGTGCCGGCCGCATCAGCTTACGAAACACTTATGCAGCTAAATCCCCATAAAAAGAAAAGGAATTGATTTACCAAAATCTAAAACTCTAAAAACAACAACAACAACACACACACACACACACACACACACACACACACACACACACACACCCCGCACACCAAATTTTCAACCACCTAGGCAGGTTGGTTGAGTATTGATAGAATGTGTCCTTACTTGGCCTTCTCCTTGCTTGCCCTTCTTAAGGAAGATGAAGAAGAAATGCTTCGTCCATAGCCAACGTCCGACGATTTATCCTCCATAGACGGAGGTGGGGAGCTAAAACATTATACGTTTGAAGTTAGGTACAGCTGAAATTTGTCAATGCTAACTTTGTCCTGGAAAAGCAAACTTCTTGGAAAAGTCGTACTTGCAGAAGAGTAACAAGAAGAAGTTAAGACAAAACTACCCAAGCCTGAAATGGATATTAACCATTGAGTTGCGGCTCAGCTGGCAGAGGGCAAAGCCCTCGTTTTGATCCTGGTCACCACATAAATCATGACTGGTGGTGTGTACTCAGTGATGGATGCGGAAATTCAAGGTCAGCCTCAACTACAAGAGGAGTTTAAGGCCATCTGTGCCACGAGTGATCCACTTTATAAAACCAAAACTTTGGAAGCCAGCATGATGATGCACACCTTTAGAGGCAGAGGCAGGTGGCTATCTATGACTTCAAGGCCAACCTAGACTACACAGTAAGTTCCAGGCCAGCCAGAACTACATAGTGAGACCCTGCATTTATTTTAATGTTACTTTAATTTTCAGAGTTACCATTTATTTATTCTAAAGAAAAATGATGGGTACTCATTTCTGGAGATTTCTCAATATTTCGTACACTTTACATTCTTTGGTTGTTTTCCAAGGAAAGTATGAGATGTTCTATGTCAGGCTGAGTTTATGGATCAGCTCTTATTTTCACAGTGTCAGATTCAGCCTGGACGTCCCCATACTGGCAGCTTTTTCTACTTGCAAGTCGACAGACAAAATCGGCATACATCCCTCCCTGCAGCGCCCTTCCCCCAAGGACTCACATGTCAGATTTATTGTTGACTAGGAGAATAGCACGTTGATCATTCAGCTCCTGTAAGCACAGTTCCTTCAGTGGCAAAAGCTTGGTGCCAGGATTTATCTGTAAGATATTGTAAGCACAAAAGCTGATTCTCTGCATGTGTTGGAGTTTAAACATCAGTGCTAATAGGAGGAGTTCTAGACAGTTTGAAGGCTCTAACTCATTCATGTGCACACATACTGTAGATAAATAATAGAGACAGACAAGATAGTAGGTAGGTAGACAGACACATTACATATATCATACATACATGTATACATAGATTCATGGATAGATAGATAGATAGATAGATAGATAGATAGATAGATAGATAGGTGGCTGGCTAGAAGATAGAGATACATACATACATACATACATACATACATACATACATACATACATACAAGATAGATACATATGTAGACAGACAGACAGACAGACTGATAGATAATTTCTATACACAATTAAATATGGAAGCCAGAGCTTGCAGACACTCCCTTATACCCACATTCTTTGCTGGCCTGCCCTCAGCTCCTCCATATCACAGCTATTGTCACTGGAAGAGTTTGTATCCAAAAATCTAACTATACACTCCAGGGAGGGCTTTGCCTGTCAAAATATCTGTGGGCTGAAACTGATCTCACAGTGTTGTGGGCTAACCTAAAGAGAAGTTGCGGCTGGAAAGACGGCCTAACCGTTAAGAAGACTTGTTTCTCTTGACCTGGGTTCAGTTCTGGGAACCCGTGTGTCATTTTACAACTGTCTTACTCTTGTTCCAGGAGATGCTCCCTTCTGTCCTTCCCATGTCCCAGGCATATATATGGTGCATACACACACATGCAGGTAAGATACTCATGGACATGCTAACAGACAGGGGAGAAAATTTCATAGGGTCCCACTTCTAGAGAACCAACTGCAGGGAACTGATCACTGCTGGGAGAAGGGGAATTAGCTTATTCCCAGGGATGAGCCCCCTCATTGGTTTCCAAGGTAGGATGGTTCTCTCCCTCTCCCTCTCTCTCCCTCTCTTTCCTTCTTTCTCTCCCTCTCTCCCCCTCTCTTCCCCTCTGTCCCCCTCTCTCTCCCTTCCTCTCTCCTCCTCTCTTCCCCTTTCTCTCTCCCCCCTCCCTCTCCCTGTCTCCCTCCCTTCTTACTCCCTCCCCTCTGTCCATGTGCCTATCTGTCATCCATCCATCCATCATCCATTCATCTGTCTATCCATCCATCCGTCTGTCCATCCATCCATCATCCATCTGTCCATCCGTTCATCCATCCATCCATTCATCATCCATCTGTCCATCTATGCATACAAATAGATATATTTTTATGTAACAAAAATAATCAAGAAAAAGAGGCTATAAAGTTGACAGTGGAGAGGCACAGAAGGGGGTTGAGGATAATTTTGTCAGCCTGAAAGAAAGGGCAGAAATAAATCAATTTCTTAGTCTCCTTGTGATCGAGTAACAGATTTCATTACTATTTAAGATACTTTTTGGGTTCTTTTCAAAATAATGCAAAGCAGTCCTCCAAAACAAAGACGGATCCCAACATGCGTTTCTCGTTTCAGATTGAGAACGCGTAGTAGTCTTCAGGAATCAGATGACCTGGGCTCCTTTGTCCATATGAAGTAAGGGTAACGCCATCTTGTTTTCTTCCATTTTTATCAGCTTAGCTTCCATGCTGCCCTGTCCTGATACTCCCTAAACATGCCAAGCACATTTACTCTTGTTCCTCTGCCCAGAGATTTCTTTCCCAAATAGTCCCCCAAAGCCAGCTTTCCCCACTCTCTCTACGTTTTTGTGCAGATGCTATACAACACTTGAGAACGACAGCCCTCAGCCCTGTTACCTCCTAGTTTTGTCGATGCCCTCATCCTGATTCTGCTCTGATCTCCCTTGCTCACTATTCAGCTCTAGCACATTGCTGTTGTTTTTTATCTTCCCTCTCCTCCAATGAGAGCACTACTCCATGGGAGCACTCCTACCCAGGGAGCACTCCTACCCAAGGAGCACTCTTCAAATGGGAGCACTCCTCCCAAGGGAGCACTCCTACCCAGGGAGCACTCTTCAAATGGGAGCACTCCTCCCAAGGGAGCACTCCTACCCAGGGAGCACTCTTCAAATGGGAGCACTCCTCCCAAGGGAGCACTCCTACCCAGGGAGCACTCTTCAAATGGGAGCACTCCTCCCAAGGGAGCACTCCTACCCAGGGAGCACTCTTCAAATGGGAGCACTCTTCAAATGGGAGCACTTCTCCCAAGGGAGCACTCCTCCATGGGAGCACTCCTACCCAGGGAGCACTCCTACCCAGGGAGCACTCTTCAAATGGGAGCACTTCTCCCAAGGGAGCACTCCTCCCAAGGGAGCAGACATCTTGTATCCTTTTCATTCAGTTGTGTTGTAGTTAAAGCCTGTGACATCAGAAGCATACTACTTACAGAATGAACGAATCAGAATTCTCCTTTGTATAGAATATTGTCTTATTGAATGTTTCAAAGACTCAAGCCAGCGTTTCTCTGTGTGTCAGTGTTTTCTGTTGGGGTTCCTGCTCTTGTCCTTAGTTCTCCTGAATCATCTGCTGTTACTGTAGTTCTTTCAAAATTACTCACCGTTGAATAAGAGGAGCAGTTTTTCGGTGGTTCGTGTGTGTTGTGGGATGTTACTGAGACTGAGATTAACAAGCCGACTTAAACAGCAAGTAAAATAGAATCTAGTTAAAAGTGTATGAGGGCGCCAAAATCTTATAGCCAGAAGTAGTTCAGGCTAAAGTGCTGACTTTCACATTTCTATCTGCAAAAAATATAGAGTATGTTTGGTGCTTATAAAATAGTAATGTAATGGCATCATGTGTGATTAAAGGGGAAATCATAGTAAAACACAAATAAATGTTACCACTTACCCGACCGTAATCATAGAATCCATCGCTAATTATGTTGCTTGATGACAAGTAGCCAGTCTGGCTATATTTCAGAGAAAGATTGTTGTTGAGTAATTTGTTATAGGCTGCCTCGCTAAATTTATTTTTCCGACTTAATGATCGATTAATTTCTTCAAGGATATCTAGGGCCCTGTTGATAAAATTAAAAATAAAATAAAATAAAATAAAGCCTGTGTTGTTTGCTTTCTCCAAGCCAACGGACATTGAGTTCCCATTTATATCCCTAAGCTCCTGAGCGAAGAATTGAGATGGAAAGCCGAGAGCCTCCTCTGCCTTTTTAAATGAGGTGAAACTGACAGAATTATGAAGACAAATCAGCACTTTCTGAGAACATAAATGCCACGCAATAACTCATATTTAAACAGTTGCTGGGACATGGTCTGGATAAATGTCTGTGTGTTAAAAGCTTGGTCATTGGCCTGAGGTACTTTTGGGAGGTGGTGGAAACACTGGAGGTGGGGTCTAGCAGGAGGGAGGTGGGGTCTAGGAGGAGGGAGGGGTGGGGTCTAGCAGGAAGGAGGTGGGGTCTAGCAGGAGGGAGGTGGGGTCTAGCAGCAGGGAGAGGTGGGGTCTAGCAGGAGGGAGGTGGGGTCTAGCAGGAGGGAGGGGTGGGGTCTAGCAGGAGGGAGATGGGGGTCTAGCAGGAGGGAGATGGGGTCTAGCAGGAGGGAGGGGTGGGGTCTAGCAGGAGGGAAGGGTGGGGTCTAGCAGGAAGGATGGAGGCAAGAGGACAGGAGCTCTACTTGGGTCCGTGTTCCCACAGTGATGTGATGCCTCATCCAGGTCCAAACGCGACAAGGCCAAGAAACCACGAACTAAAATATCTGAAATCCGGAGCCCAAATAAACCTTTCTCTTTTGTAAGATTTTTTTCTCAGGCATTGCTACAGCAACAGAAAACCGACAAATGGGTGTGCTAAAGGAAAAATCTCGTTTGTGTTTTGTCATTTCTTTAAATGTTGGGTTGGCATACAGAGTAATGGGGCCCAGACAGTGACTGCTCATGTCTTTAATCCTAATACTCAGAAGGCAGAGGTTTGAGGCCAGCCTGGTCTATGGAGTGAGTTCCAGGACAGTCAGGGCTATACAGAGTGGACCCTAAAAACCAAACCAAACCAAAAACAAATAAACAAATAAACAAACAAACAGGGAACGGGCTCTATTCTGATACGTTGACATTGTATTTTTATGCATTGTGTTATTGTGCTGTACTCCACTTTGTATGCTCATTGGCCTTCCTCACCCTCCCTGCTCCTCTATTGCTGGTTCCCATCTACACTCTACATAGCCCACACGTGCCTTTCCGAGTCTAGATCTGAATTTCACCCAGTGATCTCCAGTTCCACTTTTCTTCAGATGTCATGACTGCTGTTTTATTAAGGATTGGATAAAGTCCCACGTTGAGTATTACCACGTTTTCTTTACCTGTTTGTCAGTGGACATCTAGGCTGGGTCGGGTGTGTATTTGCATGGTCTCTGTGGTGTGCTCAGTCCCTTGGATACGGTCTACATTCTCTCTAGCTACGTGGAAGGGCCCATCACTCCCTGCACCTTCAACAATGTCCCTGTCACTCGTTTTCTTGATGCCAACTGTTGTGGTTGGGTAAAATGGAATATCAGAATAATTTAAATTTGGCTTTCCCGATGGCTAAGGATGATGGATAGCTTTCCAGATACCCGAGAGTCATTTGTATTTCTTCTTGTGGGGATGCTCACTTCATGTTTATTGACTGGGTGGTTCTTCTGATCTCTGAAGATTTTTTATATATTCCAGTTATTTGTCCCTTAGAGTCTGTTACGCAACGAGTGAACATATTGCTCTCTCGTGATGACTGTCTGCTCATGCTGGGGACCACTTCCTGCTGTGCATAATTTGAGAAACGCCACCTCACTTGTGAATTCTTGGGATTATTCCCTATGCCCTTGGAATGCCTTTCAGAAAGGCATTCCTTCTCTGAGCCTATATTATTCTATCAGTTTCAAGGTTGAATAGATCTTTCTGCACTGTAAGAGATGTAATCTATTCATTTTCTACATGTGCATAGCCATGTGTCATTAGTCAAATATGCTGTCTTTTCTACCGTGTGTATTTTTGGCATCTTTGTCAAAAATCATAGGACTGGGGCTGTGTGGGTTAATATCTGGAACCTCTATTGCACTCCATTGTTCTGTATGTATGTTTTGGTGCCATCTAGGCTCTCTATGTTTTGGTGCCATCTAGGTTTGTGACCGTGGCTCGATAGTGTAATTTTAGACCAACTATTCAGATTCCTTCAGTTCTCTCTGACTGATACCGCTTTGCCTCTCTTGGGTTTCTCGAGCTTTCAACGTGAACCTCAGGATTGTCTTTTCTAGTTCCATGAAGTATGTTATTGGAATCTTGATGGGTCCCGTGTTCAGTCTGTGGATTACTTTTGAAGTCCTGATGTTTCTCCATGATTGATCACGCCGGTTCAGGGGTGTCTGTGTAGCTTGTCTCTCCATCTCTAGTGTCTTCTTCAGCTTTGCTCTACAGTGTCTTAAAGTTTCATGTTAGAGGTCTTTTATGTCACAGGTTACATTTATCCCTAGGTTTTTTTTAAAAAAGTTATTTTAAATGGAATTCATTTCTCTTCCATTTCTTTCTTAGCAAGTTTAGTATTGGCACACAGGAAAACTACTGATTTCTAGACGTTGGTTTTGGATCCTACTGGTTTGTGAGAGTGCTTGTCATTCTGAGAGTGACAGTTTTTCTGTGAAACATTTAGGATCTTTTGAGTTGAAGACTAAGCTTTCTGCAAGAGGGGACAATTTGGCTCCTCCTATTCATCCGTTTCTCTCTGGTTTCTCCAGCTAAGACTTTGTGCACTGTTGAATCTGAGCAGTCACCATAGCTGTCTGTGTCTTATTCCTGATCTCAGAGATGATGATTTGAGTTTTTCTCTACTTAGAAATGTTGGCTGAAGGTTTGCGGCATGTATCCTTAATTCTGTTGAGGTGTGATCCTTTTTTTGCCCTAATTTCTTCAGGGCTTTTATCATGGAGGGATGTTGAACCTCTCAGATGCCTTTTCTCAGGCAATCGTCATGGCGGGATGACCTAGGTTTCAGTTCACTTATTCCCCGTTACACTGCAGAGTCGGCAGAATTCTGCAGTGAGTTGGTCTGGCCCTGGCTTTTCTATCATTGTTCATTTAGTGCAAAAAGATTATATAATAAGAAAAACTGCTCGGGGATGTGTGGAGACTCTCAAACTCCATTTGCTACTATGCTAACGAGAACTGAGTTCACCTACAGCTTGTGGGGAGCGGGAACTGGGAGGAGGATGCTATCTAACTGCGGATATCAGGTGAAGGTCTGGCGGAAGGTGACAAAAGATGGTAGATTCGACCCAGCCAGGCTTCTTTAGGCTTGAGCTGTGCTTGGCAAAGGTGGAAGAGAACCGTTTATCAAGATGGAAAAGGAACTCGGGAACACGGAGTGTGGATGACTCAAGGTGCACGCCTTGGGTGGACAGAGTAGGGAAAGATGCTCTGTCCCGAGGGTGGCCCTCCCTGAGTGTGAGGCTCATTGACAGTGCAGGCTCTACTGGGCGCTCCTTGCACCTAATCGGTCTGTTGCTCTCCTCTGGTTTTGAGCTACACGAAAGGCGCATGCACTCACCCGAGCCTGCATAGCTCAACGGCCATCAGCTCGTCACCGGCACAGACCATTATAGCCCAGCTGGCGTGCCTTCGGACCTCGTCGTTCTTGGAGTGCAGGAGCTCAATCAGGGGCTCCAGGCCGCCGCAGTTCTTCAACTGCAACAGAAACCAAAACTGACACGTTCAGAGTACAGCCACAGGAGTGGCAGCCCATATCTGTAATCTCAGTGTTCAGTCGCTGGGGCAGGAGGCTCCAAGTTCAAGTCCAGCCTGTGGTGCAGAGCAAGACCTAACTGCAAAACCCCAGGGTGGCCCTGTTGATATGGTTCATGGGTGGTGAGCTACCTGCCATGCCTGGAACCCTGGGTTCCATCCTCAGCAGGGCATGGGAAATAGAAAAAAAAAATCAGCATTCATACATTAGAAAAATCTCATTGAATATACAAAGGGTTCAACTTTTTTAGAATGAGCCAATTTAGAGTTGTTAAATTCAGAGGGAAGTCTGCCAGTCTTCGTAAGAATCCAGCTTTTCATTCTGGGCTAAGAAACCCCAGGAAAGTCAATGCAGATGTCTTCAGAATTCCCCTGGGACACCGCTGGGAGCCCACGCCCTGCAGTAAGGGGGAAACTGCTCATTCAGCCTGCACCTGAACACTGACGCTTCACTTGGTCATGACAGACATAAATGTGTCCCCTACTGCTGAAAGTGACTTTACACAGGTGATAAAAGTGAAGTCGTTGTCACTAGGGGACGGTGCTATACTCTAAGCAGTCCCAGTGTCCTCACAAAGATTGTAACAAAAGAAGCCAGGATGCCGGAAACAGAGGGCACAATGGGATGGATGTGCTGCTGCTGTGACCATCTTGAAGGCGAGGAAGGGACGTAAGCCAAAGAATGCAGATGTCTCTAGTCGAGAAGCTGCCATGGCCAATGGAAGTGACACACAACACACATACACACACAACATATATACACACAACATGCACACACACCATACACAACATATACACATACAACATACACACACAAAACATACACACACAACATACACATACCCACAACATACACAACACACACATACATACACAACATACACACACACAACACACACACAAAACATACACACACACAACATACACACATAAAACATACACATACAATGTACACATACAACACACATACAACATACACATATGCACAAAACATACACACACAAAACATACACATACAATGTACACATACAACACACACAACATACACATATGCACACAACATACACACATACTACACACAGGCATACACACAAATACACACACACACACACACACACACACACACACCATGCTTGCATGTGCACACTGGGACTACAGCTCACTGTTCCTCTGAGCTGACAAACACTCCTCACAGCACAGCACGGCCCAGGTCAGCAGCAGAGCCAAAGCCATGCTTGAAGAGTCCTGAAGGAAAGGGCTTGGCCTTGTTATCTTCACCAAATAAAAGTCGATTCCTTAGGGAACAGACAAGGAGAAGAGAACAAGAAAGGAGCTGGATGGAGCTATGTCAGTTACGTCATTCAACATTTCTGGGGATGGACCTCCAACAACAAAGCAACCATCTGAAAGTTTGTTTGCTGGTCTTGTGCTTGAGAAGCAATGTTACATTCTCTATGTCTGGAGAATAAAAAGAACGTTCCAGAAATAGTGCCAAGGGCAATGTTCAAAGTCAAGGCCATGTGGACAATGATTCACTTTCAAACATTTTCAAGGCAAACACAGGGGCACTGGTTCGTTTGAGACATGGCATGCTTAGGACGAAATTTCTGACCACATTTATTTCTGGGTATCACCAAGATAGAAGTCTAACTCCCTGTGTTCTATTGGCAGAGAGCTAACTTATTAATTCCTCCGCCCATTCATTTTCTCATTCATTTAACAGCTAACGTTAAACGGGCATTATGAAAGTCAGGTATGGAGGCCCCCATCTGCAATACCAGCTCTCAGAGGGAGGAGGATGGTGAGCCCCAGGCCAGAGGCCAGACTGGCTTCTGCAGTGAGACCCTGCAGAAAATAATTCACAAGTGAACAGTATGTACCAGGCATACAGTAGCAACAAGGACAAAGGGCAGAAAATTCTGTTCCTTTCCCAAAAGTTTGGAGGCATTTATAATTTTTCCTTCTTGAACCCTGAGATGTGGAATAGGAAGACTATTCTGTTACCTGGCGAGTAACAGAAGCACGAAGAGGGCTCCAGCTAAGCTGGGGGGTTGGAGAATGTGCCGCAAGATGAGGTGGGTAAAGGCGGCTTTGGGTGGGAAGAACAATTTACCAGGTAGATAAAAAGCAAGGTGCCCTTTGCATTCAGAGAAATGGAGGAGGTAAGGAAAGAGCGGACATTCACATGGACGTAGAGTGCAATGGTGTGAGCAGGGTCGCGCGCTGGAGGGTCAGTATGGACAGGAAGGCAGAAAACAGTCTCCTGCAGCGTCCCGGACTAGGCAGACCCAGGTCCTCTGCAAGCGCGGGATAGCTTGACCACCGCACTGTCGCTTGGCAACACGGTACCAACACCCAGCTCAGTGCCCCGCACCGGGTAGTGGTAGATAAATACCCAGTGGCTAGCTGGATGCCTCACTAGAAAAGAGACGTGTCAACAGAAATGAAGACAGTTGCGAAGATTGGATAGTGGTCTGAGCAGATGGCATAACTCTGAACCACGAGTGCCAGTTCAGCCTCACCTCGTTGCGGGACTCCACGTCGCAGGCAGTGGCAGCCACAGTGAGCGCTGCGGTGCTCTGCACCACAGTGTTGGTGGAGTGCAGCGGGCCCAGCAGTGCGCGCATTATTTCGTGGTTCTGGATGATAGCTCGCAGAGGCTCCTGTATGGCCATGTTTGTCAGCACCGTGGCAGCATTGGCAACGGCTCCATCCCGCTTGCTCGACAGGATGTTTATCAGCGGGTCAATGGCATCTGCTTCTGCAGCAGCACTGTGAACAACAGAGAGAAAGGAATGCCATTCTCTCAATTTCAAGGCAGTATCAGAGGAGTTTGCAACCCACTTAGAAACAGGGTGTTTGTCATGCAATGAGCCCAGAAGGGAATGCTACTGATCTAAGTGCAGTCTGGGATAAATGAGTGAAATCATGCAATTCTTTTGGGTTATAGAAAAATAAACCAAAACGTTTTAGTACTCTAAGTGCTGGGTGTTTGGTCAGTTACTATCCTCAGTGAAGATGATTTTAATTGTCAACAATCTAGAGTCACCAGAGAGGAGTCTAAGTTAAGCATTGTCTAGATTTGATTGAGTGTTTTGGGGGAATTATGTTGATTCTAGTCATTGATATGGGAAAACCTGACCACTGTGGGTGGCACCATTCCCTAGGCATGGGATTCTGAATTATGTGAGTGGAGAAAGCCAGCTGAGCACTCGTGTTCATGTATAATTTCATAGCTGTCTCCCCTTGACTGTGGGCGTGATACGACTGGCTGCTTCAGGTTTCTGCTGCCCTGGCTTCCTGAGAGAGTTGTACTCGACAAGGAAGTCAGTCATGCATGCATTTTGGCCAAGACAGGCTTATTACGACGGTTAAAGATGGGAGGCATTTCATGCAAGGGGCTGTACTGTTAAGTGCCTGAAAATATAACCCTGTGTAATAAGATATACGGAGCACACTGGCTCCAAAGGACCTACAGGGGCCAGACCTACCGGAGCTATCGTCTCAGCAACAGGGAGAGCAAGGAGTTCAAGACCTTTCCTGACTACAGAGTGAGCTCAAGTTTAGCCTGGGCTACTTGGTAAGACAGTCTCAAAAGAAAAAGCAAAAAGCATGAAGGGGCCTGGAGATGTGGCCGGCAGTAGAATGCTAACATAGCACACGCTTACCTATCACAGGCATGGCTCTAGGCTCAATCCCCAGCAACACAACAACCATGCCAACAATAACAACATCTACCATTTATCTTAGTTACCGTGTTAGTACAAGTCATCAAGACAGCAAAGATTATTGACACTCTAATAACATGAACGTCTCGAGTTTGAACATCTCAAATTTATATGGCATGGACTCTTTATCACCTAGGATTGTGTCATAAAACCAGAAAGGGGGGAGGGGTAATGCTGTCTGGTGTAGTCCCTGGCGTCCCAATGCCTTTAACTCAATAGCATCACCTGAATCTGTTTACTGTGAGGGAGGACCAGTGTCCTTCAAAACAAAAGTCATGACAATCGTCCTGTCGATCCATCCATCCATCCATCCATCCATCCATCCATCCATCCCAGAGAAGATTACAACTGAAATCTGGATAGGAAATCTGGTCCTGGGGGAGAGTAGGCTGTGATGTCCACACAAACCAGCTCAGAAGGAACAAGAAGGCGGCTCTGCTTTGATGATGGGCCAGCAGGTTCCACCCCCAGGCCTGCCTGCCTGCCTGCCTGCACCGTGCTTTATTAGGTTAGCCCTTCCAGCACACTTGCTGCTTCTGTGGTGAAGGAGATAGCCAGTTTCACTCCCAGGCTTCCTCTGGCTCTTGGGCTGCAGTTGATATGGTGGTCAGTTGGTCTTAGAGCTTCAAGCCTTATCAAGAACTTCTCCATGTTTTGTTTATGTCATTTTATAGTTCAGATACTGAAGTTTAAAAGAATTTCTGTAGCATCTACGTGTGTGTCTCCCCTGCCCCCGTGTGTGTGTGTGTGTGTGTGTGTGTGTGTGTGCATGTGCACATGAGTGCACATGCACATGCCAAAGTCAGAAACCGGGCCTTTGTCCACACTTTACCACACAGCTACTTACCAACTCCTGGAAGTTCAAGACCAATGTATTCTTCTAGTCAACACATACTGGAATCTTTTCAAGACTCTTCTTTTGAGTTATTTTTCCCAACCCAGACCCTCATGTCAAATGCTTCAAATCCTTAACTACCAGAAGCAAGATGCTCAACTTCTTTGTCAATACGTGGGAATTCTTTTTTATTTTTTTTTTGAAAATTAAGAAAAGCACGCCTTACATTTTTTTTTTTTCATTTCTCATGAGGAGAAGAAAGAAAGCAATAGGGCTTTGGAGGGATGGCTGCTACCTAGTTAGGATGATGATCGCTCTTGCAAAGGACCTGCCTTGATTAGCTCAAAACCACCTGTAACTTCAGTTCTAGGAGGTCAAGTGTCCTCTGCTCATCTCCCTGGGAACTGGGTATTCAAGTGGTACACAGACACACATGCAGGTAAACCACACATAAAATAAAAATAGTTTAAAAAAAAAAAAAGACCCAGCCTGTATTTCAGGAGGAGAGGGGAGGGGGATGGGAGGGGGAGGACAAAGATGATGGAACTAAGAATAGTGCCCCACCAAGACTAGGGACTCCCCTAAGTAAGACCTGAGCTCTGGGCTCTTCTGTTCAGTGATAGAATTTTCTGGGAAATGTGCTTTGCCTTGGTTTGTCGGTCGCTACCTTCTGCTTTTTTTTTTTTTCTTTGCTTTTTATGAAGACAATAAAAGAAGTGCATAAAAGTCTGGCTGTTTAAAAGACCCAGATTTCTGGGACACAGAGGAAGACAGTGTTTACTGAGCTGAAAAGCCTCCCAGAGATAAACCGAGCTTTGAGCTCCAGGAAGAAAAGCATGCACTGGACCTCCACCCTCTGCCTCGAGTTTGCGTTCTGCATAATAATTCTAAAAACAATTACTAAAATGAGCTTGTGGCAAAGGGGGTGTCGTCACAACTCTTTTTGCCTAAAAACAAGCTAATTATAGAGATAGGTATATAATACAAAATTTTTACAGTAAAACAATGTTTGCCTTCATTTTGTTTCTTCCAAACCCACGATATTCCCTTGCACTTCTTCCAGTCTCTAACGGGGACATCCGGAATCTGAAGGCTGTCGCATTTTTAAAAAACATGTTTCAGTTTCCTTCACAGCACAGTGTTACCCAGACAAATGAGACAGAAGTCGGACTGCTGTATTACAAAACCCAGAATTGTAGGGCCATATGTCACCACAATAGTTAGAAAATATTTTCTGATATTTACCAGCATTCATCACCATCCAGTTGGAGTTTACTCAAATGAGTTTAAAGTGTAAAATTTTTAAAATGAGCTCAACCACAAATATGGAGCTGGGTGAGAACATCTGTGTGTGTGACGAACAGAGGTGAAGTCTAGCAGGCTGAGGCTGTAGGCTACCTAACCACTACGCTACCCGCCCCCTTTGTTCTCATCTCTCCGAGCTCCACCCAAATCCCTTCTCCTGTGGGTGAACACCAGTGCAGAGGGCCCACACATGCACGCCACCCTTGACTTTTAGTTCGAGTTAGGATTTTTGAAAAGTGACAGATGTTCGATAGAAACCGCGCTAAAGGTTTTCAATTCGAACCTTTTCTCGGGTTGTCGATATATTGGTATTTGCCGTAATCCATTCCTTCTCATTCCCGGCCCTCTTCCCTCCCTCCTTCCACCTGTCCTCTCCCAGGCACCATACAGTGTGCTGCGTCAGGAGGCTATGATGTTGGGGAGGTTGGGGGTATTGACTACATTCTGACTTAATTTCTGTTCTAAATAGATCTGAGGGAATATAAGCCCATCGTGGAGCCTGGAACATCAACCAGTAAGTCCTAATATGTCCCATGCTACAGTTAACACAGTATTTTAAAATTATAATCATACTGCTTACTCCAAACTCTCACAGATTCCTGTCAGGTTAATGCCCAGATTACCCACACAGCTTCCCAAGTCTGGCCTGCCTGCTCCTGCCTCCCCCTCCACCCTCCCCCTCCGTGTGTCCCACCTCAGGACGTATATACAAGCTCTTCCTGCTCCCACCTCCGTCCCCTGGATAATTCGCTTCCACAGTTTGGCACAAATGGCTTTTCCTCAAGAAAGGAACTCTGGATCCCCAAACTCAGTTCTTTTTTTTTTTAAAACCTGAACTTAAATCTCTGTAAAATATTCATAACTGCCATGGTTCAGAAACAATGTTTTGGTGCAGACCTCGGCAGTCAAACATAACAAAATGTGACTGTTTTGCACTTGTCATGGATTCAGCAGTTTTCACTGTCATTCCCGAGGCCTTCAAACTAACAACAAAACAAGCCCCCAAAACAAAACTACAACAAAAACCAAAATGGATATCAAAGTTCACTAAAGAAAAATCCAGTCATCCGTATAGCATCGACTGATGGCATACGGTGCTATTTTACATTCGTGTGTTTGCACTGATGTGCCCTTTGCCCTGATCACCGTTCCCCACCCCTCCTGTGTTTCCTCCGGAGGAACTCCATGCCATTCATTGGCTATTCAAGCCTCCGTGCTCCGTCTTTGCTGTCCAGTGTGACCCCCTGGTCAATCGCTCCCCCCTCATGAGCCTCCCGCCTGCTACACGCTTCTTAGAGCCAAGGTTTGCCTTTTATTTGGTTCTTATCTCCAGCTTAAAGGAGGCCAGAATATTTTACTGCCTTGGATTAACTCATGGTAGTGAGTGGAATTGTGGGAGGTTTGAGAAAGGATGGCGAGGGAGACGAAGAACTGGGTGTTCTTTGCCTAAGCTGACCTTAAGTCCAGCCCGTCCCACTCCTCCGGCAACGTTGTTGTTATATTGAGAGAACTTTTGGACGAAGTTGAGTGATGAAATTTTGCACCTTAAACAAAGGGCGTCTTAGGAATCTGCTCTTTTCTCACACGAGGGGAGTCGCTGTCTTTGCAAACCGTGATTCTGAATGTGCCACCAGGCCACGGCATTCGGTGCTGGATTTGGATCCTTCCGCAGGTTTAAGAGCCGTGTTCAACAGCTCTGTAATGACTGGTTACATGAATCAAGGGTGACCTTGGGCACTCTGGAAATCTGTTTAACAGAGCCCACATACAGGGTAACGTGTGGAAGCCGGCAGAACAGATGGTGATGTTGGCAATGAGAACCTTGTTTGTTTACAGCGACTACAACCATTCCCACCAGCGTGACATTTCATATGTCTCTGAGTTTTGTCACACCGAGGAAGACATATTGGCACAGCCAGGCTGCGGTGGTCGAGACAGGCGCGCTCAGTACGGTTCAGGATGGCACCTGTGGCTGTGCCAGCTGACAGGAGACCTGCACGGGTGAAGCACCGGGGGCAGGCCCTGACAAGCAGGTGATGCGGCTTCTCCTGGTTACCAGAGCCAGAGCCGGACTGCAGAGCGCAGGGGTCCGCACTCCCCCTTTCCTGTTTCTGCCCAAAAAGCACTGTGTTGGGTTGCAGAGGGGGCTCAGCTGTTAAAGGTGAGGCTTGAAACCCTGAAGACAAGAAGTGGGATGAGTTTGCTAAAGAGGTCGGTTCCAGAGTTGAAAGCAGGGATCGCCTGGCAATAGCCCTCAGCTTCGGAATGCTGGCTCAGTGGCTATACACCAGGGATGACAATACTGGCCGGGAAGATTTCTTTTGAATTGTAGACATATCCTTAAAGTGAAAGATCCTGAGGTAGCAAGGTCATTATTATAAAGTAAAAATTAGCCGAAAGACACGACTGTGTTTTGTCCTTTGCAGAAAAACAAAGACAGGATCAAATACTTGGAGATATGTGAAAATGAATGGTTTGGATCAGGATGATTTCCCAAGTGTTCTTTCCTTCCTGTCTCTGACCGGTTTCTGCAGAAGGACTCTGCAACCAGAGGCTCAAGCATGCTGGCCCAGCACTTCCGCTGACAGCATGAGTGTTTTTGTTACAGATTTGAAGGCAGTCAATCAAAGTCCGTGGGAATCAAATGTAATTTTCTTATGCAGAGTGCCAAGGAGTCTTTATTGACCTATCTGTTTGATCAGAATTCTTCACTTCCTTCCCTGTCTGCCTCCCTCCGTTTCAAAAGCCAGACTGCTCCACCGCGGGTAATTAATGGGTAGTAATGAACTACCTGCCAAGGGGAGAGAACGGCTCCCTTCATTCCACACGGTTCACTTGTCTTCTAATAAAATAGGGATGATGCTCAACGTGTTTGGTTGCCCAGGACAAATGATTTTGCAGTTAGCAAATGCTCCTGGGTAGCCTAGGAATCGGTCTGTAATATCTATAAATGACACAGAATCGAATTCCACAATAATTAAAGATATAATTTTACATTGTTAATAAGGGCACTGAATGCTGTAGTGCTCTGAAAAAAATCTAAATCCCCAGCACTGAGCTGTCCCTCTTGGTTCCATGCAGGTCCCTGGGCCCCTCTTAAGACCCTAGAGTCAGTCACACTCCTCTTTACGACACTGTGATATTTGGTTTCACATACATATCTGTCCCTTTTGAAAATTGTCTTTTGAGATGACTGAGGGATGCTCACTTGTAGTTTTAGCACTGGAGAGGCCGACACAGGAGGATTGGGATAGCCTGGGCTACTGGCCATACCCTGTCTCAAAACTAAAATACACTCTCACACTCAGGCTGGAGGAATGCAGGTCCCCAGGGCCCTTGTCCCTACCCGCCCCCCAACACACACACACTGCCTCTCTACAGCTGGAGCAACACCTTACACAGCATTGACACAGAAAGAACTGTGGGAAAGTAGTGACAAGATTACCAACAGGTCCTGAGCTTGAAGATGAATTCATAGATAAATAACAAAACGTCATAATAGGGGAAGCCCTCGGAGCCCCTATGGGTGTCCTTTCTGGAGAGAAGAGACTATTGGAAGGGCCAGGACCTGCCGTACTGAGCAGCTCAGAGGTGCTGGTTGCAATCCTGCTATTTCCTAGTTGTTAAAGACACGATTCGGACGCTAGGAAAGTGTTCATGAAGGTGTTGACCGCTGTCACAGGATTAAAATCCTCACTGTGTGACCTTTAATCCACCCCATTTATTTTGTTTTGTCTGTTTGCTTGCTTGAAGCCTGATTTCCCATAGCCTAGATAGGCCTTCTACTCACTATGAAGTCAGAGATGACCTTACACTCCTGATTCCTCTGTCTCTGCCTCCCAGGTGCTGGGATCACAGCCACACGGTCATGCCCAGAGGTCTTTGTTTTAAACATTCCAGTGTTTTCAGAGTCTGCCTTCCCCTAAAATCTGTTTGTTTCACTTTGTTGTTGTTTATGGAGTGAGAGGCCAAGAAGATCAGAGGAAAGAAAAAACAAGAGAGGAGTCTGGGATTAAAGACTGATTAAATTCTGTCCAGAGAGCAAGAGCCTCCCACTGGCCGCACAACTGATAAGCGGGGTGTGGGGTGAGCTGCAAGGGTAGAGAGAAGTAATGAAGGACAGGCTATTGTCTCAGAGCGCCTCAGTGTCCTGCCAACCTCTGGTAACCTGGAGAAGTAACACGCCTCTACTTGCTTATGTGTAAAGGGAATGCAGGCACAGGACAGTGACAGGGACATTCCTTCACGCGTAAGACTTCTGTCGGATCTGAAGATACACTCTACTGAGGTACTTAGTACTTAATGCTTGCCATGACTGCCAGCTACCAACAGTAGCAGAACCTACCACAGGGAAATATGACCGGATTTCGCCATTTGTATGTGTGGGTAGAGTCATCCCTTTCAGACCACCTTCCAGCCGGACAGCTGAAATAAACCTGCAGGGTTAGAGCGAAGGCAGCTTCTTCGGAGATCGCCCCGAGCCTTGCCTTGTAACTGCAATTAATGGGCAATAAGGGCCAATTCCCAAGTGAAGGAAAATGGAGAGAATGATTAATAATATGAAAAGTCAAGGTGGATACAAACTAACGTACAGGTTTAAATAGGCTTCAAATTAAAAGAGAAATAGTCTGAGGATATCCAATCTGTTTGATAATTTCCTGTGGAAATCAGTAATGCCGGAAACCAGACAGTACCAGCAACTTTAAAATGTTATGCAAATATCAGCTCCACTCTGTAGGTAATAAAGGCAGCACGGATAATTTTCTAATTGAACATTTTATGAGATTCCCTGAGCCTCGGAAAACTGGTAGCTAATCAAATTCAAAGTGTTTGTCGAGGTCTGGCAAGCATCAGCCGGCACCGAGTAGGGATGGGGAATCAGGCAGTTTTATTGAAAACTCGGGTTTTCATTCCGGGTGCTTTTTGACTTCAGTATGACTCCCCCCACCCCGCACCCCAGCCCAATAAAAGCAAACTGAGGACAAGACTGTTCTGTGCAGACAGGAATAGAGGCACTATGGGGGGGATCAAACGCACAGCCGTTTGGTGAACTTGGACGGAAGGGACGAAGGAATGATCCGGAGGATGCCATGAGGGCTCCTCCCATTTGTCACTGAAACACAAAGGACTTTCATTACTTTATTTATTTGCTTGCTCATGGCAAACGTTCGTGTGCGCCGTGGCTTGTGTGTGCAGGTCAGAGGGCAACCCTTGAGGGTCGGTCTTTCTTTCCACTGTGGGGTAGGGCCTGAGAATCAAATGCAAGACGTCAGGCTTAGGGACAAGGGTCATTCATTACCCACTGTCCAATCTCAGAGGCTCTCAAAGGACTTTTACAGAACCAAGCTCTTTGAAATATTATCCTAAATTTTTAAAAAAGGACCATCCTTCAAACAAAACCAGCCCTCCTAAAGCGGCTCAATTTTATGTTGCCTCTCACTTGTATTGGGAGTCTGCCAAGCTTCTAAAATTTTACAACGAATTTAAACAAAAATTAAATGATCTCTTCTATTGCTCAAACGTGCTGCGTTTGTCCCTGTGATAACACAGCGAGGCAAATATTCAGCCACTGATGGAGAAATTAGAAAGAAAAAAAAAAAGAGGCGTCAAAACATTTTGAAATGACTGCACCTCGGAAAGAGACAAAGACAGACACAAACATCCTCTAACCGTGTGTTTAGCCGTAGAATACTATCACAATGAAATGCTTTCCAGATCACAATCTTTTAATAATGTTCCAAAAATATTATTTTAGGCTCACCAGAGTGTTTCAAATTAAATTAGTGTGTGTTTCATTAAAACACACGGCGCTCTGTTCGTTTTTGCCCCTCCCCCAACTCCCTCCTGAGCCGCCACTAGGGGGCAGTATGAAGACGCGGTTCCTGACGCTGTGGGTGAAGGGAAATCGCTCAGAAAACCTATTTCTTCAGAAAAACCCTACGCGACAAAGACAATAACTGCGCGGCTTAGGCTTTAGGTCCGACCCACGCATCAAGCCTAGGTGCTGAGTTTGCGTCTTTCGTAGGTCATTTCTCAGTCCAATGTTTCTTTAAGGGTTTTGAGCCCTGAGATTACTTATCCTAAGTGAATCTGGGTGCTGGGGAGAAGTGGGTCCAGACAGAGTGGTAATTTGTCCTTAAAGGACGATAGTAAACAAACTGCAGCCATCTCGAGGGTTGTGGTTGCGTCTCCCTGCAGGAGACGACGAGGGAAAAGGGCAGAACTGGCATTTGGCCACTTTTAACAGATGTGTTTTGTTGTATTCTTGTCTTCAAAATAACTGGTCATCACTCACTGTTACAGTCATCATTTTACAAGAAAATATGGCGACTCTACGGATAATCTACAGGTTAAAAGGTATTCGAAGAAATGGTAAAATAAATAAACACGGCATGTTATGTTACCAACCCCACGCCCAGTTTTATTTGTTTGGATGGTGATTTTTCAAAGCATGAACACACACACACACACACACACACACACACACTTTCTGCACAGAGATAATACTCACTTCAGCTCCGACCATTCCTGACTATGATGGGACGGGACCTGGTGGTCACTTGAGTCCCGGCTTTTCTTGAGGCAATGCCATATGAGATACTGACTTTTGCAATAGTCTATAAAAATCTATCCTGGGGATGTATTTAAATTTTTTCTCCACATATTATTAGATATGAAAATCAACAAATAGATTTTGTAGACATTAAAGTGATACTACCTGTCTTCCTTCAGCTTTATTTAATGGGTGAGAATTTTTCTTTGTTTCTATACTAGTCAAGGGAAATTTTAATATCAATAATACAAAATGATCAGCACAGGGATAGTCGAAAGTTAGCAAAGCACCCAGTCACATCCGTGTGAGGCTCTCTGCCTCTGCACAGAGTCCTTTAATCAGCATCCTGCCCAGAGGTCACACAAAAGTAGAAAAGTCCCTAGAGACTTCTCTCTGCTATTTCAAAGGCTTAAGTAGCCCAACAATTAATCAGTGTATTTTTAAGTGGCCAGTATGTATGTTACACTTCAGAACTTTCTTGGGTGACTGCTTTTGTGGGCGATTGAGAAGCTATACAAACAAACTGCCAATTCCACAGGAGAATGGGGAGAGGGGGCGTCTTTAAAATTCTAGGGCCTTTAAAACTATCTTCGTGGAGCTAAGGTAGGATGGCTATGGAGAGTCAGGGTCTGTATGGTTGAACACCCCTGACTGTGAAGAGTTTGGCCTCAATTACAAGTTTCTATTTTCTTGTAAGTATTAAAATGATTATAGTTAGTGTCTTCAAATATTTACTAAAATTGAATCTTTGAAAGAGATCTCTTTAAAAATGCCCAGTCAACATTTATACTCATTTCCAAATCTTGCCATGGTTTATCAATGTGTAAATTATCAGTTATCAGAAGGATATTGAATTCTTTCCATTCTTGGGACAACGTGGGATCTAATTCTGGTCAGATCCAACAGATGGCAGTGATGTTATAAATTGTTTAAAATATCCTCATTACATGTAGGATCAGCTACTCAGAAGGATGTCAAGCACAAATCACTTGCTCCGCACTTGTATAAATTATTTAAGAGTTTGAAATGATTAATTGGGCAGAAAAGTACAGGGTAAATAAAACATGAAATTCAACTGGAGATATTTCCTGCATCCAAAAATTAAATAGCTTCTCATTTCCAAAAGGCATTACACAGAGAGAACTGTCAAGTAGATTCCCAGCAAACCAAGGAAGGAGAGCTGCCCCAAACTAGCCAAGGGCTACCTGTTCACTCTGGTTTTTACTGATTCATCCCATTTTCACCTCCAGACAGACTTGTCTTCACTGTCTCCTACTTTATGGCCCATTCGAAACTATTTCTTTCTCCTTTCATTTCTAACAAAAGACCCTGGCAATTCTTGTCTGTCATTCAGATAAGCACTTTGATTCCTGTTCATTGTTTCTTATTCATTAACCTTTATTCTACAAAAAAAAAAAAAAAAAGCCAAAAGTGGGAATGAAAGGCTTCTAGAGGGAAACCACTTAACTTCTGTGCGTCTGTGATCCAAATTGTACAGACAAACCATCGTTAGTCACTTCCTGTTTGAAGAAATGGCCACTGGTAGGCATGTTTACGTGAACGTTTATTTCAGCTTGACAAAATCCATTGGTATTTTAGGAAAGGCATTTCTCTCTTCCCGTATTGACCTCTGGTTAGTAACTCATTTGGATCAAGAAGATACTGTGGTTATTTTACCAAACAGTAAAATGGAGAGCTTGTGTAAATGAATATAAGTTGTTTGTGTGTCTTAAGGTAACAAAATTGTATAGGAGTGAATTATGCGACCTGCAAAAGAAAGCACCTGCTTTGGTTTTTGTCTTTATATGGTACTACATTCTCATTCCTCCTCCTCCAGATGTGTGTGTGTGTGTGTGTGTGTGTGTGTGTGTGTGTGTGTGTGTGTGTATGTGTGTGTGTTATAGGGTGACCATACAGAAAGAGGAGGTTAATTTTATTTAAATTTATTATTGGTCAATAACCTAGTAATATTTTCTTTTCAGTATAAATGGGTCATAACCTTTTCCCTTTTAATGTGCTAATAGTTTTGTCAAAAAAGGGTGGTTTTAAAAAATTATCATGATTTCTTTATCATCTGTTACATTTGAATATGAACATGAAACACTACTAACTAGTAAATTTCTTGAAATTTGTACATAAAACAAAAGTCACCTCCTTGCAAACTCCCATTCATTAGTGCTGCATTTAATCTTTTTAAACAAAGAAGACGGAGTTCGAACATTGTCTTAGAACTCTCTCTCTCTCTCTCTCTCTCTCTCTCTCTCTCTCTCTCTCTCTCTCTCTCTCTCTGTTTTTAACTATACACCCACCCACACTCCAATCTCACAACAGGTCTCCTATTTGTCTTGGTCATGTCCATTTCCAAGATGACATCTTGTATTTCCACATATTCTGGTTATAGAAGCCCTGGACTCCTCTGTTAAAGGACCCGGGGCTGGCTCAGTGCCCCTTCTGTTATTTTCTAATAAGGACCCGGGGCTGGCTCAGTGCCCCTTCTGTTATTTTCTTTTTTTCTTTTTTTTTTTTTTTTTTTTGGTTCTTTTTTTCGGAGCTGGGGACCGAACCCAGGGCCTTGCGCTTCCTAGGTAAGCGCTCTACCACTGAGCTAAATCCCCAGCCCCAGCCCTTCTGTTATTTTCTAATAAGGACCCGGGGCTGGCTCAGTGCCCCTTCTGTTATTTTCTAATAAGGACCCGGGGCTGGCTCAGTGCCCCTTCTGTTTTCCCCCATGAAGCCTCTGGAGCCATTTCTTCCACTTGGCTGCTTCATCTTCATTAGGAGCGCCTGCGACTCCAAGTTTGGAGGACTAGCATTGGTCAGGATTCCTTGGGCTACTTGACCCAAGCCCAATGGAGGCGGCAGATGGCTTCTTGAGTGTCCAGCTACCCGTGGCAAATACAAACTTGGGGTCTTTGTAGGATTTGCTGTAGATGTGCCCTTTGACTGGACCTTGCCACCCATTAGTGAGGGACATAGCTCTCCGTGGGTTTTCTCATCCTCGGGTCCTCCAGCAGTCTGTTGGCGGAAGCTTCCCGCTTCGCCTCTCCTGCAATCCCACTGGCATCACACTAAACTTCGCATCTTTCCACTTTGGGTTCTTTTTTTTAAACCTCTCGTCCCTTCTTCCACCTCCACCCCCAACTATCTGCGGAACAGAGCTGTTCTAGACGCTTAGAATGTGGGAATGAATCAGTAAAAAGATGGCCTCCTCCACTGTTCTGGTGGTAGTGAGAGAGGATATAAACAGCGATCAACCAACCACAAGATGGAAAGCGGCAGGAGAACGCGCGAGGGCTGGACCAGGGCAGGAGGGGGAAACCCAGCCGTGTAAGCTAGGGCAGATTTCAACACAGTAGTGATGCTTTCCCAAGTGGCTTGGATTTCTCGAAAAACATTCTAGGCAAGAGGATTGTCAGTTCAAAACGCCTTGGGCAAGATACTTCTGGAATTGGAAAGGACCTCTAGAACATATTCTATAGCCTGTTTTACTCTTGGATGTTTTTCTCCAGCAATGCTAATTTGTCTGTTAATGGAGTAAGCTACAATCTCATTGAGAGAACTTGGCAGGCTGGCTAGAAATGGCCTCTGAGAGACTGGAACATGTACTTGGGAAGCATCCCCTGTCTTGTGGCTTTCATATAAAATTGGACATGGCTAGTTGCCTGGCACCAGGGCTTCTGAGTCACCGAAAGGCAGGGATTTCGAGGGAATTTTGGCAAGGAAAGCTAAGGAGTCAGCCAGCCGGAAGTGAAGGTAAATGAGTACAACCTGCCAATAAAAGGTCCAGAGGATCCTTGGAACTCCAGGGGACTGTCCCTCCACAGTCTGCATTCATGGCGGCAGAGAGGCCCCATGCTCCCTGAAGTTTCCTCAGAAAAGCACTACTGAGAACTCTGCAGACACAGGTTCAACCCTGGCTCTGACCTTCACCCCCGACTCCCTATCCCATCTCCCCACCACACCACAGCCTCAGGGGCAGGGCAAGCACGCAGAAGGGTGGAACGAAGGGATTTAGAATCCTTTCATTCAAACTCATTACAAACTGTTTCAAGTGTTCCTCTGTGAAGAAAAGCCACATTCACAGGAAAGATGGAGATGTGATCAAATGACTTTAAACCTGGAAAACCTGACACGGAAGGGGCTGGATGGACTGGGTATTTGCTATGCTGCTGAGGAAACCTCCCGTCCGCACGTTATCGTTACAGTGAGTATGTTCTGAGTGAGAAGCAGGATGCATGGTGGCCCCAGAGCAGATGTATTAGATGAGAAACTGGCTCGTGGAAGGGCTATACGATTTCATTTTTAGGTCATAAAAATTGGAATGAAAAAGCATTTGTCCCTTTTGCAAAAAAAAAAAAAAAAAAAAAGTAACCTCGAAGTATGGTGACAGTGTCTTCTTCTTCTTCCTCTTCTTCCTCTTCTTCCTCTTCTTCTTCTCCTTCTTCCTCTTCCTCCTCCTTCTTCCTCTTCCTCCTCCTTCTTCCTCTTCCTCTTCCTCTCCCTCTTCCTCCTCCTCCTCCTCCTCCTCCTCCTCCTCCTCCTCCTCCTCCTCTTCTTCTTCTTCTTCTTCTTCTTCTTCTTCTTCTTCTTCTTCTTCTTCTTCCCCATCCTCCTCCTCCTCCTCCATTTTTCTCTTCTTTTCTTTCTCTTTTTAACTTGGTTTAGTTGAGTTGATTGCCCAAACACTACTCAGGTTACAAAATAAGCTTCTAATTCCAGAAAATGTCCCCACTGTGAGAACAGCTGTGAGTGCTCAGCCCTGGAGGAGATACCTATGCCTCCCCACTCCGTCTTCCCCTTCACCCAGGACTCAGGAAACATTTCATAAGAGGGCGCATAAAGAATGTAAGAGCAGGGCTGGAGAGATGGCTCAGTGGTTAAGAACACTGACTGCTCTTCCAGAGGTCCTGAGTTCAAATCCCAGCAACCACATGGTGGCTCACAACCATCTGTAACGGGATCTGGTGCTGTATACATAATAAAAAAAAATGGAAGAGTGGGGGGGATAGGAAAGAGGGATAGGAAAGTCTGTCCTCTGCTGCTGTACCTGAGGGCTCACAGTAGAGAGATAGACAGATACATACATAGATGATGGATGGATGGGTAGATAGATAGACAGATACATACATAGATGATGGATGGATGGATAGATAGATAGATAGTTGAAGTAGGGAAGGATATGAATGCGGATGCTGCCTTGGAAGGGATTAGAGAGAGAGAGGAGGCAGATATGATCAAGCTAAATTGTATGTATTCTATGAAAAAATTCAAGAATAAGTAAAAACTTATTATTTTTTAAAAAATAGAAATTCATTTTAGGAATGTCCAGATGTGAATATAGGAGACAAGCAACCTCGAGACACGCACAGTACCTACGCGTTGTTACCATTAGAAATGAGTAGGTGTTCAAACAGCTCTCAGATGCACATGGACCCAGCTCTGGCTTTGCCTGCTTCCTCCACACAGAAACAACTAGAAAAACAAATCAGACACGCCAGCCGTGCGGTGGCTCCTGCTGGGAGAGTGTTAGTGAGGGTGCCTGCTTCCAAAATGGATTCTATGAACCTCAGAAGAGCCAGGTTTATGCTAACTGATGCTGAAACAGTCCAAAGAGAAAATATTTTCTCTTAACACCGACCAATCACATTTGCTGTCGTTTCTGTTGGATTTGACTTTATAATTGCTACATTAAGTGACAACATTCTAGAATGAGCCCCATGTTGGCCTGGCGGTCTTCCTGTCTTTGGTGAACTATGGGATCCTTTTTCACTCCAGTTTTCAGCATCAGACACAAATATACTAACTCTGACTCACTCTAAAAAATATTTATTGTGGGGCTGGAGAGTTGGCTCAGCAGTTAAGAGCACTTTGTTACTCTGGCAGGAGACTGGGGTTTGCCTCCCAGCACCCACACAGAGGCTCACAACCATGAGTAGCTCCAGTCTCAGGGGATTCAAAGCCCCGTTTTGCCTTCGAAGGCATCAGTCACAGATGTGGTTATACACACATACCTGCAGGTGAAACACTCGTACACATACAACGATAAAATAAATAAATCTAATGTATTAAATATTTGTTTTTCAAAAAGTAATTTTTAGCTCAAAAAAAAAATCAGAGAACACCAGTAAAGAGAACACCAGGAAACCCCTTATCAAACACAAATGGAAAAAGGCTGAAGGGATGGGGGTCACCCGTAGTAGGTGAGGAGAATCTCGCCTCATACCAAGTCACACAGATAAAGTGGGTTGTATAAAGAGAGGAGACATTCTTTAGCCCTGACTCTATATTTCTCAAATGGAAACTACAAAGCCCACAAAAATCTGTAAAAGAAATAGTTTCTGGAGCATATCTGAAGGCAGCCACTTAGAGGACTAGCTCCCTCCTATCTCCTTCAGGTTTATACAGAGCTAATTTATCAAGATGCCAGTCCATTCTGCAGGCGTGTGAAAACTATGTAAATCGATGTGGACAACAGGGAGGTTTGAATAGCAATGATAAGACGTTTCGCAATGGTATGGCTGCTGTTTTCACGCACTGCTTCCTGTGTCTGAAGTACTCTAAAAGTCAGCGCTTGCTTCCCTAGATGCAATGATGACCCATGACTTCTGACAGGAGCACCCTTTGTTTTGATGCTTCAGCTGTTAGGTTTTCGAGGGGCATTGCTAGATTTTAGTCATTCCCCTGAGGCCTCATAAAATGTTTGTGTGGGAGCAGACGAAGAGGACACACACATACACACATGTACACATGCAAAGGAAGATAAGAAGTTAATTTAGTTTGCATACAGAGTAAGATGCAGGGAGGGCCAAGGCTTATCTTACAAAAGCCAAGTTCAGGAAATTCCTGTCTAGCGAGGCTGTGCTACCTTCTGTGGAGGAAGGAGCTTGCCCTTTGGAGTCTGACAGACCTGCATTCAGTCTCCAGCTCGGCTATTTGCACATGCGTGCACCCTGGAAAGTTAGCTAAGCGTGCAGAGTCCTGGTCTCATTAGTGATGGACTACTTCGATAAGTATTTTTAAAAATGATTACAGAACACATTTCAGCACTGTTCCTAATCAGGAGAAATCCCCAGCCCCAGCCTTTCTTCATGTTCACTGACTTCAGTTGAGTTTTAAAACATTCCCATTTCTCTAACACTTACATCCTTTCTAAACGGATCTTTAAACTCGTTACAACTTATCAATTGTTTTAATTAATGTTATCAAGAATATTTCCAGCCCCGCTTACCTTCACTCATATAGCAAATGGACATTCTGAGAGTTGAAGGGGGAAAGGAGAGGGTTCAGTTGGTAGTGCTTGTTTGCACAAGAGTGAGGCCCAGAGCTTGGATCCCGCACCCATGCAAAGTGCCAGGTATGGCCACACATGCCCATAATTCTAGGACTGGGGAGCAGGAGCCAGGGGGACCCCTAGAACGCATGAGCTTGCTGGATTTGCTGAATTAGAGAACTTTGGGTTCAGTGGGAGACTGTCTCAAAAAGTACTGGGAACAGGGGCTTGAAACATAGTTTAGTGGTTAGAGGACCAGCTGTTCTTCCAGGGGATCCGGGCTTGATTTCCAACACCTACACGGCTGCTCATAAGTGTCTGTAATTTCATTTCTAGGGTATCCAACACCCTGTCCTGGCCTCTGTGGGCACCAGGTTCTCGCATGGTGCATAGACATACAAGCACACAAAACACCAATACACATAAAATAGTAAAAAAAAAAATTGAAAAGAATAGAATTGAATTGTAAAAATTGAGTAAAAGTGGACAACGACAGATCATGATGCCTGGACTCTGTATTTATCGGTACATATGGGCATACAAACATGCGCGTGCATACACACACACACACACACACACACACACTTGCCATCTTGGTATAAGGGTTTGCACAGTTTCCCAATAAAATTCAATAGTCAATTTTTTGGGGGCTGGGGGACAAGCAATCAGATAACTACTTTCATAAGAGACCCAAAAGAATCACAAAAGTCAGATTACCTAAGAAAATATGGAATAATTTTAAATGCCAAATGTCACCATCAGAGCGAGCGGGACCCAGTGAGGTTAGTGTACTTACTTGGCATTTGCCGGGCTGCTGGTAGTCAGGTTTGCCAGGGCCAGTGCAGCGGCTTCCCTCACCTCCTCATTGTCACTTTTGAGCAACTGAACTATCTGTGGAATCCCTGCAGAGAAACCAGTGTGAGCTGTTACTCCACGCCTATCCACACAGCCTGAGCGCTGCATCCACACAACCTGAGCGCAGCATTCACACAGCCTGAGCGCCACATCCACACAGCCTGAGAGCAACATTCACACAGCCTGAGCGCAGCATCCACCCAGCCTGAGCACAGCATCCACACAGCCTGGGCGCAGCATCCACACAACCTGAGCGCCACATCCACACAGCCTGAGAGCAACATTCACACAGCCTGAGCGCAGCATCCACCCAGCCTGAGCACAGCATCCACACAGCCTGGGCGCCCCATCTACACAGCCTGAGCGCAGCATCCACACAGCCTGGGCGCAGCATCCACACAACCTGAGCCCAGCATCCACAAGGCCTGAGCGCGGCAACCCAAAAGGCTTCAGAAAATGGCGATCTCTGTTTTGCTTACCTTGGGTGTTGAAAAATTCTTTACAGCTCAAGTTCTCACACATGGCTGAAATAGCTTGGGAAGCCGCAATCTTGGTCCCATCACTGTCAGATCCCAGGAGGGTCACCAGGCATTTTTCAACCTCTTGTTCGTGAAAAACTTTTCTATTTTCAGCTTTCATAAACAGAAAGGAAAAATAAATCAGAAGTTGTCTGGTAAAAGCATATTTACTACCTGAGAGAAATACAAGCTAACTTCAATGTCTAAACTAACCAAAATGTGTACCTAGTTAACCTTCAGACCACAGCCGAGACACAAAAAGGATGATGGGTGTCACGTTTATCCCTCATTGGGACATGGGCTGTGTAGTAGATGTGGTGGGAAGCCCTGTGTGGTAAGATCACACATTCAAACATCGTAAGCACGTAAGACGTGTCTTGAGCTGATTCGGCTCTCCGTGCTCACACGGGCTCTCTCCTCACTAAGCACAAAAGCTCCAGTACCTTCTGTTATTTTAAATATAAAGCACAATATTAAGACGTGCCTACGATGTGCAGATTGGAGGATGGAGAACAGCGGAGGGGAGGAAGAAGGAGAAACGAGTGCTGAAGTACCGTCAGACTCTTCTCAGCTTCCATTAAAACCTTCAAGTGTCTTTTCCTCAATTGATTGGACGTGCTCAAGCAGATAAGGCTACAGAAACCACTTTAATTACCGTAGACATAGTGTAAGATAATGTTAGAATCATTTTGCTTTCTGGAAACATGAGTCTATATCCACATCATGGTATTTGCTCCCTTATAAAATATTAAATTTCAAACCAGTATTTTTGTCTCTGTCCTTTAGACATTTTTATCTTGCCCTAGGTTGTTTTGTTTTGTCTTTTTTTTTTAAATAAATACCAATCTCATACTATACTGAAGGAAATACCTTGTGTCAAAGCAGAACATTACATTAGAATATTAAGGTTATTTTTGCATTCTGTTCATTTTAAATTTTTCATTCTGTTTCATTCTAAATCTTCTACTATTTAAGGAGTCTGAAAACCTCAGTGTTCAAATCTGAAGTCAATGGCTTCAGTGGCTGCTGAGGGAAGAAACAGCTGAAAAATAATTCCTTTCTAAGTTACTTTTGGTTCTTTTAAACATTTTGGCTGCAGATCTGATTCTCCAGTCATTATCTTTGTGAAGCCCGAAAGGCGTAATCTTGACAAGGTCAGTTTCCGTGGCCAGCGTACTAGACTGGCTCTGCGGTCTGAGGACATTAACATATGGGAGGGCTCTTCTGCTGCCCCCAAACACTCACAGCACCTAGTGTTACAGTCTGCATGTGGGACTAATTAATTACTTAGACATACTTTAATTGAGTTATTTTTCCCAGAAATACCTTCAGAAACAAACACTAATGGGGTCTCCATTGGTAAGTTAAGATCTGCCTTCTCACTCCCTCTAACAGTGATTCCCCCAGATTCTCTTCATAAGGCAGGGTTCAGTTACGTTTGCAAAGACTTTCTGGCCTGGGCTCACCCATGCCCAGATGCGTCCCAACCAAGACGTCTGGCTTTGAATGACTCAAGCTAGGTAACCAATCAGGAGCCTCGTCCTGGGAGCCTGTCACTCCTGTGCTCCTTTCTTGGCCGGACTTCAGCTGGTCAGAACAGGTGTGTCATTAAAAAAAAAGCTGCAGTTAATATCATATTGAAATGACCTCTATGGTATTTTCAAAGCTATGAAGTTTTTATTAATTTAAAAAATGCTGGGGGCTTTTACAGAGGCAATGACAAAAGAAGGAGGAGGAGGAAGGAAGAAAGAAGGGAAGAAAAAAGGAGGGAAAAAAGAAAGATTGATTGGTGTAGTTGTATCATTAAGCTATCCCTGATGCCTCTGAATCAAATCGTAAGCAGATCACTCAGCATGGATTCTATTGGGAATATCTGACAAGATACAGTAGCAATTAATGTGAAAAGATCAACTTTTGAGCACATGATTGTTACATTAAAATATATATATATACATATATATGTAAAGACTGGAAAGATTTAAAAAATGGTTTAAGTAAATACTGAGGGCAACTAGATTTTTACAAAGTAATTTAAATAAATGTTGCGAGCAATTAGTGTCTCAGCCCTGCTGGGAATGGTCTCGAAATCCAGCTGTGTTCACCAAACCTCAAAAGTACTGACTGCAGTGTGGCTATAATAGATTTAAAAGATGAATTAACATATTAACCAAGTACTTTCACCGAAGTGCTATGCCAGGAAGTGTTTGTGCTTTAATTATGCAGATAATAAAGACGGCCAGAGGTTACATTACTAATAGAGCAGTGCCCTTTGAAAATGGCACCCAGTGTGCTACATAAAGAAGGCAGGGGCCTCAGAGCTGAAAGCAAAAGCTGGGACACTTGTCCTTGCCTGGTCTCTGAACTGGCCATTGTGCCACCTTGTCCCTGCTGAGTAGTTAACACCAGCTCATAAAACTCTCAGCAACTAGGTCATTAACACCTTCCCACCGTCCACTGGGGCCAGGTCAAACTCATGCTGACCCTGCTTCCTTCCCACAGTGGGGAATGCAAGGCACAACTTCAACCCAGGCCGTGTGTTTACATGTCTCAGCTGCTCTTGACAGACAATGAAAACACACACACACACACACACACACACACACACACACACTCGTCTAAAATATTACTGGAAAGATGGAAAGGAAAGCCACATTATAAATTATTACTGATAGCAGCATCGTTCTTACTAATGGAAGGAAGACTAGCTTCTGTCCAAACTTATGGCACTTTCTAACTGGGGAAGAAAAACTAAACTTTTACCTAATTATTCACTTTCAACACAGAAATATTAGAAGATAACTTGTTAATCCTTGCTAAATTTCAGGTTTCGCCAGTGTAATTAATATAATGTCTAATGAATCTGGTGGACGGACATCAAGACTGTCTACAAATTGATATGAAAAACAGACCTGATTGTAGGTATGGTGTGGAAAGAGAGTGGTCAACAGTCAGACAGGTGAGGTGAGGTGATTTGGGGTCATGACAGGTAGACAAGAAGGGAATGACTCAGCAGGGAGGAAGATTGGCCCTGACCCACTTCTGCTCAATTAAACAGTTCTGTCAACAAGTGTGGCTAAAGCAAGAAGTTCGAAGCGGGGTGACTTGTAACAGCGCATGGCTCCCATCAGAAGTAGGTCCACCCTTAAGGATTTGTTAAAATAGAAACTGTGGGTGTTTGTGAAATCAATCCTTTCTTGAGGCATAGTCATCAGAAGGCAGAATCAACTCAGAGAGAATGTGTCATAAAGGACGAAGTAAAGTTACCTGATCAGCCAGATACGTGCAATTATAAATGCATAAGTGTGCACACACGTATATTTATATATGTGTATATGTATATGTATATATACACATACATACACAAACACACACACAATTATATTTAAACATGTATATATGTATATATACATATACACATACTCATATACACACACACACACACACACACACACACACACACACACACACACACATATATGAGAGAATTGCCCAGTTTTGGAACATCGGCCTGGCACATTTCTGAGACTGGTTTGGTCTAGAAAGATAGAAGGACAGACAGACAGATGGGTGAGCTTCAATTTTTTTTTCTTTTTTCTTTTTTTCAGAGCTGGGGACCGAACTCAGGGCCTGGTGCTTGCTAGGCAAGCGCTCTACCACTGAGCTAAATCCCCAACCCCGAGCTTCAATTTTTTTAAAAAAAGAAAAACAAATTTAAGAGTTGAAACCAGTGTGCTCGCTCCGGCAGCACATACATATGCTAAGACTGGAAGACTTGAAACCAGAAAGGTAACTGTTGATGTAACTGTACACAGGCATACCCTAGTGAGTGATGTCAGCATAGAGAGAAACCCCACCCGCCCAGAAAGGGGCTTTCTGATGGGCAGTGGAGGTTGACTTCATGCACAGGTTTTCTAAATGTACCATGATAGCAATCTACAAAGGTTGCATGCAGGAAACAAGGAACACCGATAAAGCAGATCAGGCTCTACCAGCTTGAAGCACGTTTGTAAAAAGTCTCAGGGTGAGGAAGGAGGCTCAGGGGGTAAAGGACTTGTCAGGCAAGCCTGAAAACCTAAGTGCAGTGTCCAGACACACAGAAAGGCCACACGCTGTCACGAAGGTCCCTGCAGCCCAGGAGGAGATGGTCAAAGAAGGTGAGAGAATCCTTACAGGCTCACAGGACAGACAGCCTGCTGTTTGCGGCAGCAGACAGCAGGAGAGGGAGAAGGCAAGTCTAACATCTGCACTTTTACTGCCATGATGCTCTGTGACACACATGTGCTGTCACACATATGTGCAGAAACATGTGCAAATATGCATACATATATGTACAGAGGCATGTGGGCACACACATACACATGGGTATTCAGACATGCATATAAATACTCATGCACATGTGCACACATGCACACATGCACACATACATACACATAGGCATATAGACATGCACATATACACATGTACATGCACATATGTATGCACACACAGATACACACAGAGGAACACACACATATGGGTACACACATGTGTGTGTGCACATACACACAATCATACAGGTCCAGAAAGAAAAACCAGTTATTTCATCGACTTGAAATAGCAATAGAAATAGACATTTTGATTTTCCCTCTGAATTTAACCATTTGATGAACACGGATAGCAGTAAGTCAAAATAAGATGTCCACAAGTCCAAAGATTAAGGACCAAAACAAGAAGAAATAGATACAAAATCACAGCGTCGCACAAATCTTGTCCTGCAGAACACAGCACAAAACGCACACAGGGGAAGTTCTAATCTAAACAAAGGGTGTGTGACTCCATCGGATGAAGAACGGACACTGAGTGAAGGTGTGTCAACCTGATCCTGCTCACCCGTGCTTTCCTCATTTGGACACTATAATCTGGGAGACAAAAATGGCTTCAGACAACCCACTATGTCTCTGAGATTCCATGCAGCATAATGGCCATGTGTGATGTTGGCAAGGGTGGTACTTTGATCGGATTCTCAAAGTCAAGACTCTCCTAAAGCTTCAGTTTGGGCACAGTAGTGGCACGTGCTTATAAGCCATCAAAAGCAACAGGCAGAGATTCAGAAGGCATGTCGGAATTAGAAACAGACTTAAGACCCGAAAGCAGAGAAGGAAGTGGTGCAGACGTTAGTCACAACTGAGATTTCTCTGGAAGATTTTAGAAAGAACAAGCCATGAGGTCGGAAGACAAGCTCAGCACGGAGACGACGGATGAGATGTGAAGGCTTTTGGTTTGACAGTTGGGAGAAGAGCAAAATGAGAGACGCGTTCTAGAAATGGAGAGGAAGGCAAGTGTGAGGAGGAGGTGACAGGCAGCAGCGGGCAGCCCCTGAGTTAGAGCTCAGACAGAAGGGAGATATTTGTCTAAAGGAGCCGCCTAGCATGTTGATGTCAAATTCTACACGGCTGCTTTGGACTCGTGGGTTTCGCAATGGAGAGAGCTGAGGATGTGGAGTTGCTGAAAACTTAGCCGGTCTGTCAGAGCTAAGGAGAAGGAAGGGCCATAGGAGCAAGAGAAAAAACTTCTGTAAGTTATTTTTGGTAATATATATATATATATATATATATATATATTATTGCAGCTGACCATACGTGTCCCCTCCTATCAACCCCACCTGTCTGCAGTGGCAGCAGAAGTCAGGCGGTGTGATATCACAGTACAAGAACGCCCTGCTAACATCCAAACGTGGGCCAAAGGCTTCCACCGACATGAGCGGTGAGAAACATGGTTCTGTGAGAGCCTCGTCTGCTAGTTACACCCAGGCTGGGGCAGAGCAGTGTGCAGTCCACAGCGACACTGCAGCTCTGCCATGGCCACCGGAACAGCGGAAGCTGCTCTAGAGATGCTTTAAAGACAGGAAGTAGTAAGTATTCCGGCGGAAGTAAAGATTAAGCAGAGCAGAGACACGGAGTGCAGTGGAATAGAAGTTTACTGCATGGTGCGAGGGGAGGTGGGGTGGAACAGAAATGTATTCGAGTAACTTTTAAAATTTATTATATTTTTTCTAATTAAAAAAAATACTTTTGCATCTCATGCAGTAGGCATGCAGTAAATGCTTGCTCATTCATAAGCAAGATAGCCTTGTTAGGGTTTGCTAGACCACGTGTACGCACTCACTACATTCTAGGAAATGCCGTGCTAATAAAACTCGCATTTTAAAAACTGTAAACCAAAATAATTAATTTTTAAAACCCTACAAATAAAAGAATTACAATTTAGGAGGAAAGATTCTGAACTTTTGTCTCTACTTGGAAAGGGGCCTGGATCACTGTAGTTCACTGTCTCGGGGTAAGATCCGTGAGTCCATGTGGGTAAGAGTCTGACCAAACGATTGCTTCCTCAGACAGAAATTTAAAATCACCCAAACCTGACTATCTTTGTATTATAGAAAGGGTCAGTACCCTTTAAAAATCATCTTCATAATACCAATTTACACGCATCCAGGGAGGAGGGGTCTTACAGTCACGGGAGAGTCCTGAAGAGGTAGGAGAATGATCGCGGGATGACCCGAGATGTGGCATGGTGGGAGAGTCTGAGCAGAAGGAAAGTCCCGGTTCAGGCAACGAAACAGTGACAAAGCAGAGATGGAGTCAATACAGATTTAGTCATTAGATCCTAAAATTAAGACTGAAGAGACACGACTCGAGGCTGAAGTGAAGCTATTTTAGAACTGACATAAGGAAGCAGAATCAGAAAACATTAAGTGCTACACGGAGCTCAAAGACTGCGCCTGAATTAAGTTGTCATAGAGGGGGCGTGGTGGGCTCCAAGGAATGGTACCAGGAAAACTGGCTATATGCGTGCAGAAGTGAGAACTTGGAAAAGTCCTCAAATGAATTGCAAAATTTGGCTGAAAGCAGATCAGGAGCCAAAGGGCAAGTGCTAACGGCGTTAAATTCTCGAATAGAGGAAAGCCTTCCTTTCAGTGGACTTGGTAAAAACCTCTTAGCCGTGAGTCTGAAAAGAGATTGATGTGGGTACAAAAATGAAAACATCGAAACCGCAACCGACAGTAAAAGGCAAGGGAAAAGCAGGAGAAAGTACCAGCTAATCACAGACAAGGGGGTGGTATCCAGGATACATGAAGAACCCCTACCATTCAATGTCAAAGGAAAGCTGGGCCGGAAACCCCACCCACTTGGGAGGCTGAGGAGAAGGACTGAAAGTTTAAGGCCTGATTGGCCTACAGGGTGAGTTCAAGTTCAGTCTGGTCACTTAGTGGGACCTTGTTTCAAAATAGAGTGTAAAAAATGGGTCCCAGGGGGTTGGGGATTTAGCTCAGTGGTAGAGCGCTTGCCTAGGAAGCACAAGGCCCTGGGTTCGGTCCCCAGCTCTGAAAAAAAAAAAAAAAAAAGGGTCCCAGAAGAGAATTCACTGGGTAAAGTGCTAAGCACAGGGACCTGGGTTCGATCCTCAGAACGCATGTTAAAAATAAACCGAGCAGAGTTGACTCATGTCTGTAGCCCCAGCACGGGAAGAGGGACGCACAGAACCAGCTACTCGGTCAGCCTAGGCTTCTCGACAGGTTCCAGGCCAGAGAGAGATCTTGCCTAACAACCACAGCTGAAGGCGCACAGTGCCTGCCGAGGGATACCCAAGGCTGTTCCACGGCCTCCACACACATGTGCTCGCACCCATTTGTAGACATGAGACAGACGTTTCTCTTATAATGATTTACATGTGATTAGTAAGCAGGTGAAGAAGTTAGCTAACATTGCTAATTACTGTAACTAGGGAAATACAAAGAAAAACAACGATGAGATGTCGTCGTCGTGGACCTAGCAGGACAGTTATCATCACCAAACAAAGTAGCAGACGTGGGCCACCACGTGGAGAGACTGGGACCCTGAACCCTGTCCCTGGGGGTGACAAAACAGTGCAGTTGTTAGAGAGAACACGGAGTTCCTCAAACATTAAAGTAGAATTAGCATGTGGGGCTAGTACACGCCACAAGAAAGGAAAGCAGAGGTCGATTTTCGGGTCCTGGTATTAAGCAGGGAGGATCTATCGGGCAGAGGAAACTGGACCAAGCACATGGCGTCTCAGTGGCAGGGCATGAGGACCTCCGTGCGCAGACGATCACTCCTAAAGGAGGAACAGCTAGAGAAGGAGGTGACCCGGTCTGCTGGAGGTCATCTGGAGACCGGTCCCTTGGGATCCATGTGCAGACAGTTCCATAGGAGGCTGCCACTGAGATCGGTCAGCATGAACCGCGGTAATGGCCCCTCCTGGAAACGCCTGGAAACCCCAGAGCCAGAGCAGCAAGGTCTTCAGGCTGCAGCTCGCTCAGCCAAAAGCGCCTTGGGTGCCATGTCCCAGAGGATCCAGGAGTCCTGTCAAAGTGACACCAAGTGGTTGATGGAGACCCAGGTGAGAGTGAGGAGGAATCGAGGAGCCCAGAAAGACAGAGGGTCGCCATCACCCAGTCTGAGTCAGAAGAACACTCAGCTATGCAGAGCCAACCGGGATGCTAGAGAGCGAGGACATCCTCGCCTCTCTGGCCAGATGGGTCCACATGCCCATCGCCGTCAGCGGCTAAGGAGAGAGGCTGCCCTCCGGAGCCCCTGTTCCTCCACAGATCCTCTCTACTCTCCCAGTGAGTCTGACAGCGACCTAGAGCCTATGGGAGCTGGAATCCAGCATCTTCAGCTGTCTCAAAAGCTGGACAAAGCCATCAAGGCTGAAGAGAGCAGTGACATGATCATCTCCCTTATCCGTGAATGAGGACAGCAAGCATCCTACAGGAAGCCAGCTCTGTCCAATCACCAAACCACCGGGATGTCCACGCTACCCAACCCATGAGCAGCACTGGGTTTCTCAGCATCCCCAGGCCATTGCTAACAAAGACTTGACTAATATGGGGTCCAGAACCCTTTTACTTCAGCCATATCTGGGCCCACTGGTAACCACTGGCCACAGCCTGAGAGTGACTTAGGGAGCCCTTGAAGAAGTGATGGGAACCGCCCATGTTCCCCCAGGGGACTCCTGGACTTAGGCACCCTCTCCCAGCTCTCCAGCCTCACAGTTGTCCGTCCATATTAGGAAGGTACCAGACGATGCTAGATAGTTCTGAGTCTTGAAACTAGGGTCAAGATCCCGCAGGAGCCATCCCACGAACCCTCCCCCTGTATTCCCAGGGCAGAGATTCTGGAGGACCCACTTTCTGCTCCCCACCACCACAACTCCACAGGAAGAGAGATCTTTGCAGAGTGTGCCAGTCTCAACTCTTGGAACCTACTTATAAGCTCCTTAGGGGGCACGGTAGGGAACGCTGTTCCAAAGCAGTTTCTTCTCTTGGTAAATTATTTAAGACATCTGCTATGTCATTCCACTAAAAAATATCAGTGTGTCAGTTTTGTAGATCACATTGTTTTTTTCATAATAAAAGCTCACTTTTGGGAGGAAAAAAAGAGAAAGAAAAGAAAGCAGAAAGTCACAGAAACATTTGCTTATATGCCCTCAATGGCAGCTGTATTCTTAGTAGCTAAAAGGGAAAAGGCAACTCAACTGTCTGTCAGTGGCTACACGGGGAATCAAAGTGTGGTATAAACAAAGGAGTGTTATTCAGCCATAAGAACAAGGAAGTCTTGACACATGCTATTACATGAAGGGGCATTACGAGGGCAGCATGCTGGGTGCGACACAGTCACAAGGGAACAAACACAGCACAGAGAGACCACAGCAGCCAGCTCTGTAAGGACACATAGAAAGGTAGTTGGTAGAGACAATGAGTGGAGTGGCCTTCTGTGTCACTCTGGGTGGTGCTCTGCAGATGGGAAGGGCAGAAGATGTCGAACACATTTCCCACCACTGAGCTGTGTGAGCAATGGTTACAATGGTGAATTTTATCCTGCTATACTGGCCTCATCCTGGGTGCCACCTCCTGCCCACCTAAGCCCGTGTTTCCACAAGTGCTTACAGAGCCTCTCTGCAGGCCAAGGCAGGCAGGCTGGTGCTTCTACTTGCAGAGTGCCTTGGGTTAATTCTCACCGCATCTGTGCCATGACACCATGTATCAGGGTGTGTGTGTGTGTGTGTGTGTGTGTGTGTGTGTGTGTGTGTGTGTGTTTACATGCATGTGTCTGTCTGTCTGACTGTGTATATGTATGTATGCCTGCCTGTTTACTCTCTAGAACCAACAACTTCAAATCATGTTAAAATCATTTATGACTTAATATAAGTATGCATTTGTGTGGTGTATGTATATGTGTGTATGTTTGTGTGTTGTGTGTGTGCATGTATGTGTGTATATGCATGTGGGCATGTGTGTGCATGTGTGTGTGCATGCATGTGTGCATGTGTGTGTTGTGTGTGTGCATGTATGTGTGTATATGCATGTGGGCATGTGTGTGCATGTGTGTGTGCATGTGTGTATGTGTGTGGTGTGTGTGGTGTATGTGTGTGGTGTGTGTGTGCATGTGTGTGCATATGCGTGCATGTGTGTGTGTGTGTGTGTGTGTGTGTGTGTGTGTGTGTGGTGTGCATATACAGGGAAGTACATGTGCCCTATACTTATGGAAGCCAGAAGTCAACAGTGGATATCTTTCTTTATTGCTCTCCAAGTTATTTTTGAGACTGGGTCTCTCACTGAACTGGAGCTCACCAGTTTGGCTAGACTGGCTGGCTAGCAAGTCCCATGATCTCTGACTTTCTGTGCTGAGACTGCAGGTGTAGGTAACCTGTGTGTGTTAGGTATCCAAACGCGGGCCCTCGTTCTTGTACCATAGCCATGCTACTTACTGGTCCCCCAGCAAACCCTAAGACTTTTAATGATTTGATTTTATGCATACATATTTGTCAATGTGGGAGGGTGGAACGTGATCTTTGATGTATATTTTGCTTTTAATTGGCATACGGTAATTACATAATGATTGCACACTGAGTCCCGTGGGGTCTGTTTTAGTACATGTATCCAACGTGTAGTAAAGGAGTCAGGTTAACTGGAACCCATCCCCTCAGATATCTATCATTGTTTGAGTTCACAACACTCAAAGCGATCTCTAGAGGCTGCTTTGAAATGATTATTGTCGAGCATTTTATCCCACTGGCTGGAGAACATGAGAAGGGCTGTCCCTGTTAACCCTTCCCTCTCTACTTCCCTCTCCCAGACCTAGTCCAGTAACACTATTCTAGTCTTTACTCCTGTGGGGTCAATGTCACAGCTGTTACATATGAGAAAACATCTTTTTGTCAGTTTACTTTCTGGATGAATACCTGTGGACCTCTGTGTGTGTGCGTGTGTGTGTGTGTGTGTGTGTGTGTGTGTGTGTATCTGTGTCTGTGTATGTATGAGTGCAAGCATGCATCCATGTGTATCTCTGTGTGTCTATGTGTGTCTGTCTCTGTGTGTATGTGTGCATGCATATGTGTGCCTCCATATGTGTGTATTCAGGCATGCATGCGTGTGTGTGTCTATTTGTGTGCATGCATGTGTGTGTGTGTGTGCGTGCGTGTATATTGCTGGCCCACATGCATGCTAAGTCAGCATTACACCTCTCAGCTACACCCCCAAATCCTTCCAGGTAAGCTAGATCACCATAGCAACTTCCTCTTGGTCCTCTGTGTTGGGCAATACATGTTTCCACCCTTTTAAACTTATAGCAAGCGTGCTCATCTTTACAGAGTGAAAAGCACAATGTTCCCTCTTCACTCTCTATTCAGTACCTCTTCCTTGATGTTAAACATTATTTTGTTTTATAAAAATAAAGAGAGAAGGAATATGCTTGGTGGATGTGTAGTCAGGTGTGGGGGAAGGGGTTGCCTCTGTGGGCCCGTGCTGAAGCATCCCTTCCCCATGAGTGACCAGCCACAGGATGGGATAGTATAGAATAGAGTTTATTCAGGGTATGCAGAGGGGAGTTGAGGTAGTAGATACAGAGAGAGAGAAAGAGAGAGAGAGAGAGAGAGAGAGAGAGAGAGAGAGAGAGAGAGAGAGAGGAAGAGGAGTAGAGGAGTAGAGGAGGCTGGCCATGAGAGTGTGGAGAGAGACAGGGGAGGGGAATGGGGAAAGGGGATAAGGAGCAAGAGAACAGAGCAGGAGAGCAAGAGAGTGAGGAGGGACAAGCAGCCCCTTTTATGGTGAGTCAGGCATACCTGGCTGTTGCCAGGTAACTGTGGGGTGGAGCCTAGACTAAATGCCAGCAACCATGGCTTAAATTCCTCACTGCTTCTCTAGCCTCAACCAACATGCTCAATGTTCTGTTGCATTCCATTCACCAGGCATTCTGCAGATTTCCAGGTCTGGAACTTTCTGTAATCCCTTAGCCTTCACACACCTTTCCTTTCAGTGAACATCCTGCCCAGATCATTCTTTACCCAGGAATTTTCCACGATTCATGCCACATCTGGGTTGTAAGTACTTATTGGAGCCTAACACTTCTCTACCTGAGTTTTCATGGAGTGGCCGTCTTCCTGAGTAGTTCCTGTCTTTCCACCAGCATGGTTGACACGTCTTTGTGAGTGCCGGCCTGCTTGCCTGTCTCAGTTTATGGAAAGAAAATCACAAATGGTTGGACGAATGGACAGGTCTGTAGGAACTGCTGTTCCCTCACAGCCAAGGAAGCAGGTCACTGAGGCCACAGCATTAAAACTAGTCCTGAGCCTAGTCCTTCAGACTCTCTGCCCAGAGTCCCACCCATTCTCTGTCACGTGACTGATCGTTGTCAGGTCCAATGGCTACCCCTAGAGCAAGCACTCTTGCTTTCTCTTTGTCCGGCATCTCTGCTGTTCTCTCCTGTTCTCTTGCCTCTCTCAGATAGCCCTGGCCATGTCTGCTATGCCCTCCTTTCTCTCTGCTCTGGACTCTTCCAGACGCCTCTGGGTGTTCTCTCTCTTATTCTCAATAAAAGTTTTTCCCATTAAGGAGGGGCTGTTTCGGCAGTTTCTTTACTGTGCCCCCCTCGCATACATTTTTGATATTAAAGAATTCCGCATTTTACAGCCTGCCTTTAGATTTGGTGTTGACAGTGTTGATAAGTCATGACGCCCCACTATGCTAACTCTATGCTACACAGCGAGCTTGTGTTTGCTGCATTAAAGCTGAGTCTTTGGGAAATCCAGTATTGGCTGAAAAAAAATGTTCTTTACAACAGATACACAGACGTATATTCGGATGTGAGTATATATGTTTGGAATGTAAGTCATAGAAACACGCAAAGCTGCCATCACATTTCTAAGAGTAGTGATGCAGAAGGAGAAAAATAAGTCCCTGTATTTTATTAACACAACACACCCCCCCATATATTAAAGTTATTATTGCATCTTCAGTGATTGGAATGTAATCAACCTCTCTTGCTTTGCCAACTTATAACACAGCTTATCGCGGAAATGAAAACTGGATTATGCACAAGGAACAAGCATATTGTCTTCTGTGCCTGTATCACGTGGCACTGCTAAATGCCAGCTGACACTTGACAGTCCTCGGATGTCATTCTGAGAGTGACCTCTCAAAACAACGCTCTCTCACGAGTCGCAAACGCCATGTGCATCCTGTGGTATTCTGATTTGGGGTGAAATAAAAGCTGAGAGCTTAAATTCATAATGAATTGCTTTTTGAAAATGGGATTACAGTTAAGCGGTGCCCCCGACAACGCACCTGTACTTTAACTTGGCAGTGAGCTGTTTGGGTCCTGTTGTTCTCTGAGAGGTATCTTTAAAGCAGGAAGATGCTCTAGTGTTTATGAATGCCGGTCAACATCAAGAATGCAAAGGGAAGGTGCGTGCCCAGATTGTGTTAAGGCAATACATACGGTCATAAGCTGCCTTGGTGATAGCTTTGGCCGCGTTCTTCTGGATGTCAGGAATTGTGGAGTTCTCTGCGAAGGACAGGACTTTTTTGAGGCTCCCTGACTGCTGCATCAACACCATTGTGTCCATATCCTCCAGACAGTTGGCTATCACTGCGAGTGCTTCTACATGCAGGTCGTTCAGTTCCTAGTCATAGAGAACAAGCACAGCTTGAAAAGTATCCTTTCAGTTGCTTCACAGGCTGCTGTGACAAAAGACTTGACCAAGGCAACTTAAAGGAGAAAGGCTTTACTCCAGATTCAGTTTCCAAGGGGACACAGCCCATCATGGCCCGGAACATAAAAGGCTGGCCACTCACATTGCAGGGGTGGTCAGGAGTCAGTGTGAGGACAGGAAGTGGAGCAAGACTCTAGGCCCTCAAAGCCCACCCCCAGTGATGTACTTCCTCCCTCGAGGTTCCACTCCTAAAGCTTCCATGACTTTCCCAAACAGCTACACCATCGGGGGACCAAGTATTAAACACGTGAGGCTATGGGGGTGGGGCGCATTTCACACTCAAACAAACACAGTCATGCTAGAGAATCAGAACATAGTGTGCTTAATTTTGTGTTGACAGAGCCCAAGGAAGCAGAAGTCCTTATCACGACGCATCCCATGCCACTTGCCTCATCTTTTCTCGTTTCTCTTATTTCAAAATGTTTTATGGATAAAATAATGAAGAAAACAGCCAGTAAGTACAGTGAATTGAGAGTGCTTATATCATCTTCCATTAAATACAAATATCAACACCCAGGAAAATGTATAGTCTTGGGAGACACTACACAACATGAAGCCAGGGTCTTGTCCATGCACACACTCTCTACCCCTGAGCTATAACCTCCAGTTGGAGAATGTAGTTTTGGGAGTAGGACAGAAGCTGAAGGTGAATATAATCTCTAAAATCTTGGAAGACAGAAAGGACAAATAAGAGGAGGGGACCAAATCAAAGCAGCAGCCTAGAAAAGTGGAAAACAATGAATTGGTTCCATGCCTAACTACAACCAAGTCAACAAATCATAGACTGGTTAAAACTGTCGTATTAAAAATCATTACATAAAAAAAAAAAAAAAAAAAAAAAAATCATTACATAACCCATGGCTTGCTGTAGCTCTCCATGCGAGTCTTCCTTAATGCTGTTTTGTGCTTCTTCCAATAATAGATTTTACACAAGGTTTGACAATTTAATTTCTCGCAGTTCATGCATTAAGAACATACTGTAGGAGTCTAGGGCACTCACTCAGTCGGTGAGGTACTCTCCAGCTAGTCTGTGGACCTGAGCACACATGCGTGTGTGATCCCAGCGCTGGGGATGCTGAGACAGGAGGATGCCTGGGGCTTGCTGGCCTGCCAGTCTAGCTGAATTTGTCAGCTCCACATTCAGTGAGACACACCGTCTCAGGTAATAAAGGGGGAAGCAATTGAGGAAGACACCTGATGTTGTTCACTGATCTCCACATACATGTGCCCATTGACACCACCATATGCACACAGACACACAAAACCAATAAACATACATGCACACAGAAAATATTGTAACTTGAGTTATATTTCTATTGCTTTTTAAGTGCTCATTACTAGCATAAGGAAACATAATTTGTAATGAGCTGACTTATTCTGCAACCTTCAGAAATCTACTTAACAGTTTTTTGAGTGTTGTCTTTAGGCTTTCTGTCTTTGAAGTCTGTTTTCAAGTCTGTTAGTTTTTGTCACCTTTTTTAAAAGACTTATTTATTTTATATATGTGAGTACACTGTCTCTGTCTACAGACACACCAGAAGAGGGCATCAGATCCCACTACAGATGGTTGTGAGCCACCATGCAGTTGCTGGGAATTGAACTCAGGACCTCTGGAAGAGCAACCAGTGCTCTTAACCACTGAGCCATCTCTTCGGTGAGGAGTTTCAGCACATAGGATACATAATGAATGACCCTTTGAGCCTGGTGCCCCAGGATGGGAGAGGGGTTTTTATATTTCATTCTACGTAATTTAGTATAATTTAATTTTTTCCAAATAAAATATCCATATCAGTTCTGAAAATTTTCACTTTCTGCTATATTTGCATTTTCTGTGACTACAGATGTATATTTTATCTCTCAGATTCAATTTTTCCACATCTGCTAAATGAGATTAACTAGGTAATAATTGCATGTGATATATATAATATATATTTATATATACAATGATATAAATATAGATGAGATGATTTTATGATGTACATTGTACAGAATATATACAAATGTACATATTATCTAACATATAGATACATTATGTATTATATAGCTATCATGTATAATGATGTAATTATTGTTATTTTATAATTTATCCTACTTTGAAGAAATGAGAAGGTAATAAAATCACATACATAAAATACTTGTGCCTACCACACACACATATGACCGAGTAGATCTTTCTGGGCCTTTTTTTTTTAATCCCAAGAAGACAGGAGACAGGAGTGTGACAAAATCAGACAAAGCTACATTTATTCTGCAGTTAATCCCTTTATACCTGTGGTTCACAGAACAGAGTAACCGCCCTGATTTACATCTTCCATTTGAAATAACAGGACAAATTGATAGGACAAAACAATAGTACTGTTAGCTTTCTACCATATAGTTCTAATAATGTATGTAGCCTGTGGTGCTGTTATAGTGCTATGCCACAATTGTGAAATCTCCACACAGAGCTGGTACACATGGTAATGGGATGCCACAGAATCAGACACAGAAGGGCATGGCAGGGGCACAGGCTTGTGCAGGACTCCTTTTGAAATTGTGCTTTATTTTCTCATTTTAAGCTCTGAGGTCTGTAATTTTTTAGGAGGAAATCTAACGACTGGTTAACCTGAAGCTTAATATTAAACTAGTGTTCAAGGAGCCTTTAACCTCCTAGACTGCCTCACTTTATTTTCTGAAAGGAGCCCAGCGTAGTTTGCTTATAGAATGTATTGGAGTAGAGGCAGTGGATCTGAAATCTGCATACCAGTATTTGGCTCTGGAATTAAGACTGAGACTCTTCCAGCATAGATCTGAGACAAGTCTATGCAGCTGCATGGTCCGCAGCAACCTGCTAGATTGGTGTTTGTAACCGGGAGATGTGAGACACACACAGACTCTTCAGTGGGAGAGGCATTCCTTGCGAACCCCATGGGAACTGTCCAGCTTCACCTCCAATGTTTCTCGGTGTATTTAGAAGGTAGATCACTCTGCTTGCCTCATCTCAGACAATCATGATGAGCAGAGCGATCAAAAGACTGATTCTAGGTGTTTCAGAAAAAAAACTTAAACCTTCGAAGCCAGAAGGCTTATTTCCTATTAGTTCTAGATGGCCTCTGCAACTAGCCTGCTTTAATGACCTGATAGACTTTACACCACAATTAATGGTTTGCTCCTGTAACCTCTGCTTACTAAAACTGAAAGCATCCAGGCAGGAAGACGCCTCAGAACACTGAGAGTGAGTACCTTGGTCTCCAGGATCTTAGTGAGGTGGTCCAGCCCTTGATTGTCCTTCAGTGTCGTCCGAGCCTCCTTATCACACGTGATGACACCCAGGGTTTTGAGAGCCAGCAGCTGGATAATGGGGTACTCTGACTTCAACAGCTCTAATATCGGAGGGATGGCATTTAGCTCTTGAAGTGTAGTCCGACACTGAAAATCCTGCCAAGAAACACAAATGAGCACCAGTCATTCCTACAACTGAACGCAGCCCCCAGAGTGGAGAGCAACTATTATTACATTGTAACTTCCCCAGCTTTGTTTCCAGATTCCAAAATAACGGCAAGACAAGAGAAAGCAACACAAGATTTATTTATGCAGACATTATCAACAGGAACTCATCTATGACCTGTGGGGTTTACGTTGCTGCAAACTTCTATGGGCAGACTTAGGTTAAAATGTATCCATAATACAATTCCTTCCACACTGATACACTGTTTCAAACAGTACCTGATAAATAGTGGCATGGATTCTTTATGTTCTGGGGGTTGTTTGTGAACTAGCTGTAGCGTTCATGTGTATGCAAATTTATAGTGGGGTTTTCTCAAACGCATGACCTTGATTAAGACACACATGATCTCGGAGAAGCAGTTACATGTGATGAACCAGTCCTGGTAGCAGTCATGGGGCAAAGGATGGAGCAGTGGAGAAAACCCCCCAAACTCTGACTACTACTACATCGTGATTTTTAAAACCTCAGACGCAATTAAAATAGCTCTAAGGGTGAAAAGGGAGAGGGGGACGTGGCTCAGTCAGTTGAGTGTTTGCCGCTTGTGCCTGAGAAGATGCGTCTGGACATCCAGAGCCACGTAAAGAAGCCAGGGTTGCAGCACGCCTGTATTCTAGCTCAAGGGAGACACAGTAGGTGGATTCCTGGAACTTAGTGGCCAGTCAGAGTCTCTGGTTAGTGAGAATCCCCAAAAGATAAGGTGGAGAGTAATTAAAGACTGGACTTTGATCTCTGGCCTCCGCATTCACATGTACCCGCCTAAACATGTATGTATAACACACATACAATTCACACATACACACACACACACACACACACACACACACACACACAATGGGGAAGCCTCCACATTTACCTTAGCCTTTCTTCCTTCCTCTTCCCAAGCTAAATGTTCAGTGTCCTTCAGGCATAGAAGTTACAGACAACCTTTACAAAGAGTGGAATCGTTTCCCCCGGGGGCTCAGAATGGGACCAGATTTGTAAAGAGAGTCACTGCAGATATGATTTGGCAGAATGGAGCATCCTGGAGTACAGTGGGTCCTTTAACGGTGTCCTCATGAGGTAGAAGATGTGTCCTCATGAGGATAGAGACAACAGAGTCTAGAGTGCTGACTACCAGAGAAAGCTGGTAATGGAGAACGCCTCTGCCCAGAGTCTGGAGGATAAGTCATAACAACATGGAAATTTTGAGCCTCTAGACCCAGAAGTGACTTGTTTTGAGCCACTGACCTTGTGGCACTTAGCTCCAGTGGCCCTAATATCTCCTTAGTCCCCAGTGCTTCTGATATGAAGAACTGCAAGGGAATGCTCCTGTCTCCACTTGAAAGAAAAAGTAGAAGAATACAACACAAGGCATCATGAGATTAAAACCACAAATCCATGGATAGAAAGTCTTAAGTTCACTGAGTGAGTTGGACAGATGTTAGTGGACAACTACAGACAGTACAAAAAGCCACCCAACAGACAAGCCTGTGAGCACATCTGCAAGAGGTTCTCCAGGCTGAGGTTAGCTTCGGGATTATCTCGATTGCATTAACTGATGTGAGAACACACATCTGAGTTGTCCGCAGGACCGCTCCCTCCATGGTGGGTCTTGGACAATACGAAATGGAGGATGTTAGCTGAGCATGGGAATTCATTGCTCTCTGCTTCCTGACTATGGATGTGATGTGACCGGAAGCTACAAGCGCCTGCTGTTTAATTCCCTGCCGCGGTGGAATACATACGAGAATTATGAGCCAGAAACAACACTTTCTCCCTTAAATTGCTTTTGTGAGGGTATTTTATCACGGCAATAGAAGAGTAAGCTGGGATAGTGAGGGAGAGGCTAGGGGATCAGGGATGGCAGAAACCAGAAAGCGGTTGGACATCCTCCAAGGATGCCTGTTTCAGGAGCCTGAGGACGCCATGTTGCCAGGATTCACCGGGGCTGAGAATGTTTTCTGAGCCTCTTTCCATCTCGCTGCCTAGAAACTGTCCCTCAACCAGTCATCTCCCCTTCCTCTAATGCTGACCCAAAGTTTACCAGGCAAATCTAGCTGCTGTTATGAAGCCTGAGCAGAAAAAAAAAAAAAAAAACCAGCAGGGATGGCTGGTAAGTCTCGCCTGTGGGTTGTGACCTTCTGTTCTGTGGATAAAGAAACCCTTTCATATTGCATATCAGATATCTACTTTATGATTCATAACGGTAGCAAAATTGAAGTTATGAAGGAGCAGTGGACATAATTTTACGATTGTGGGTCACAGCATTAGGAAGGTTGAGAACCACTGCTCTAAACTGACCTGTTGTGGGTAAGGACAGGACACAGGCAACGGCATGGGGGTGCAGGAGGGAGGACAGGAGCTGCTCTCTACTATACAGGAACGCATCCCGAGGAGAGGGCACTTTGCTGCTGGGAATAATGAATTGCACTGAGCAGACTCAGGTGTTAGAGTTTCAGCAGTGAATGGTCTGAGACTTCGGCCATTGGCTGCCCAATTCTCTGAGTCCTTCAGGACTGCCTCGGTGGCTTGTTTCCGAGAATGAGAACTTCTGGTGTTATGGCATCAGTGATGTGAGAGGTTGGAACACTATAGGCCCACAGCCTGACTACCTTACCTTATGTTGGTTGAGGCCCCTTGAACAGTCAAACCTTGCTCACCCCTGTGTCAGAACTAACAGGCTAATAGATAAAAGTATTTTGGAGTCTATTACTCTAGCATACTGTAGGTTCCTGCCAACCCAAAGACTGCCCCAGTTACCCTCTGCGATCCGTAGGGGAGATTTCCCCTATCCTGCTGTAACTGCATCTATGGCTGACCCACCAGCGTGTTTTAAGCATGCTTTGGTTTGAGATTTTCCTTAGTCTGCTTCCTAGGAAACCTCATGAACCTGCTTCCACCTGGGGATACGGGGCTCCCTACTTTTCAAGCCAAGGTTACTCAGGTTTGGTTTTGGAATATGCTTCCTCATTTCCTTTGAGGTGAGAGCTATGTTCTTTCTGTGTGTGTGTGTGTGTGTGTGTGTGTGTGTGTGTGTGTGTGTGTTGTTCCTTCCCAGATTTGACAAGAATTGTACATATCCCATTTCAAAATAAGCTCAGTGGATTCAGACGAATCCCACCTTAATTTTCAAGCCATTCTGTTCTTTTCAAACTGAAATATGTTTCTTTTCCTGTGGCAGACAATTACTTATAAAATGGGAAAATTAAAAGACATCTACTTGAAGTTTCTTTTTTTTCTTTTTCTGAGTGACTAATACTAAATGTGTTGAGAACAACCATGCCGCAACTGGTGAGTCTTAAAAATCTCTTCCTCTTTAAAGGGGAAGGTAAATTCCATAATGGGCTTCTGAGGTTACTTCATGAAGGTGCTGGGAACTGGTCCTGGTTCCACTGGAAGAGAAGCCAGGGCTCTTGACCTCAGATCCGTCTCTCCAGCCCCATCCCTTACAGTTGGCTTTTGCCCAAACATTGTGTCTTAACGATGTCGAGGCTAAATCTCAGAGCCTCCTGCATTCAGCCTTTAGCACCAAGTTGTAGTGACATCAAAGCATGGTTTAGAAGTTCGCCTTACCTGTACCAAGTTGTAGATGCATTCGATAGAATTCTTCTTCACATCCGGGTCTGGGCTGCTCAGCAGTCTGATAAGTGGCTCCAGTCCGCCGTGCTCAAATATCTGTACTTTCCCCGTGTACTCCACGGACATGTTCGCGAGACAAAGACTAGCAAACTCATGGATGACCACTTCCTCTGTACGTCACAGGTAAAGGAGACAACCAGTTAGCTGTTTGCAGGAGGTCCACGTTACGGTCAGCTTTGAAGGGTGTAATGTGACATGCACTTGTGACCCTAACCATTTGTCAGGAAGGGCAGGATGTTCTCGTGCTACAGTGCAGTGGGATACAGCGCAGTGAGAAAGCGCTCTCTGAACATAAGCGAATCTCTGAACTCAATTTTAGTAACGTACACACGTGCGTGTGTGCGCACGCTCACACAGGCAGAGAAGGGGGGGTTGAAAAACAAAGTTCAAAAGTCTTGTTCACACCCCACTTTCTGGAAAAGTGCAGACTGAGCTATGATCTGTAAGATTATAAGGACAATTCACAGCTAATGGCTCTTAAGTTCTTTCCGATGTGTAGTTTAGTAAAATGTAAAAAGAAATCAGTTTCATTTTGGAAATAAACGTAGGATGCAAAGTTACCTTCTGGGGAGAGCTGAGCAATCACAGAACTCATAACTTCTAACTCTCTCAGTAGCTTTTTAACATCACCTGCAAAGGAAGAGACAAAATATGGATGTTTATTAAAGTAATAATGGTGATGCCTTTAAAGCATTTCCTTAGGAGACAGATGTTTCTACCTAACTTCATGGATAAAAATGTTGAGGTTTAAATGCGCAATAAAGAGGTGGCAGGTTTCATACTCTCGTTGGCTTACACGGCTTGGACACCATCCAGCCTCGGCCTCTCCATGAACACTAAACATGGTACCAGCAGAAGTGCCAGCTACGCCTAGAACACACCAGTCAGGCTGACTTACAATGTGCTACACTTGATTATTATATAAATTCTGTTTTGAAAATCTGATGTCTGAGTGCTATGTTACATCATTTCCTTCCTTTCTCTCTCTCCAACTCCTCTCATATCTCCACTCTCTCTCCGTGTGTGTATGTGTGTGTGTGTGTGTGTCTGTGTCTGTGTGTCTGTGTGTCTGTCTGTGTGTCTGTGTGTGTGTATGTGTGTGTGTGTCTGTGTCTGTGTGTCTGTGTCTGTCTGTGTGTCTGTGTGTCTGTGTCTGTGTGTCTGTGTGTCTGTGTGTGTGTCTGTGTGTGTGTGTGTCTGTGGGTGTGTGTCTGTGTGTCTGTGTGTCTGTGTCTCTGTGTCTCTGTGTCTGTGTGTCTCTGTGTCTGTGTGTGTGTGTCTGTGTGTCTCTATGTCTGTGTGTGGCTGTGTCTGTGTGTGGCTGTGTCTGTGTGTGTGTGTGTGTCTATCTGTGTGTGTGTGTCTGTGTGTACAATTTACCATCACTCACATGTACACACATGTTTAGAGCTGACTACTTGGAATTGCATAACTATCAAGCTTGTCCCTGGAGAAAACTGATTCATCCTCTCTCCTTGGCTCTCCATCTAAGGATGGAGCTCTGTGATTTCCCCCGTCCACACTGGCACATTAACTGTTGTCATTCTGCAAGGTCTTGTTTAGGAAGCCATATTGTGGAGATTCCATCAGAGCCACTTCGCTGTCCTGTCTGTGAGATCGTATTTTACCACAGGTGTCCTGGTCCCCTGGCTCTTTCTCAGTTTGTCTAGAGGCGTAGCCTACGCTGTGGGGGTAACAGACAGAGATGGGCACCAGTGGCCGCTTAGCCCCTCCATTTTGAGATTGTTTATGCGTTTAATTTTCATTAGCTTGTACAGAATGCAAACAATTATGTTAATGTATTTTAACTGATATATTCTGATTGCTTACATTCCGTTTATAGGAGATGTCAGAAGTACTTAGAAACGTATTGGCATTCGAAGTTCATGTCTGTATGGTCTCTGTTAAGCTAAGGCTAGCCAGATATCTCCCTGCTTCTTGCTGACTTAACTCCAGCTTTTTGTGGAAAAAGAAAGATGTTTCTGTTTTTCAGTTTTGCAGTTTCTCTGTCTGGTTCCTTCATCGGCAAGGAGAGATTAGCCCTGCTAGAACTGGAGGAACGGTCACTGAAGCGTGGGGGAATTCATCCTTCCTAATAGCTGAGCATCTTTTCCTGCGGAATTTGGAGGTGTGGCTTTTCTTCAATGTGTCAAAACTTCTGGTTTCTCTGTTTCTGTTGCAAGTGGCTGGAGGTCCAGCAAATGGACAGTAACCTTTGTCGGTGGCCAGGCAAGTGCGGTGTCCTGAGGTACTAGGCAATGGGAAGCAGAGGAAATCCTGAATGGTTGTGTGTTATTGATAAGATCCCCAATGCCTTATGGGACTTAACAAAATCTCCTCTGGGTCAGGCTCAGGAAACTGGCCAAAGCCTTCCTCTCATCCATGTGTGAATGTTGACAGCATTTACAGAAAGCATTGGCTGCAGCTTCCTAGCGAATGCTTCCCTACAAAGACCTCCTGTGAAACTGGCTTGCCCCTACTCCCTGCGCTGTACTTAATAAACCCACAGAGGTTCTGGACTCCTTGGGAGTATTTGCTGCCCTCCACCGCAGGAAGTACAGCTTGCCTGATCCCAGCCTTTCTATATGTATGTGTGTCTTACTTAGGACTCTATTGCTGTGAAGAGACACCATGACCACGGTGCCTCTTTTAAAGGAAAACATTTCACTGGGCCTGTCGTACAGTTTAGTGCATTATCATCATGGCAGGAAGCATGATGGCATGCAAGCAGATGGGATTAGAGAGGAGGGTGAGAGTTCTGGATTTGGTTCCGAAGGCATCAGGAAGAGACAGTCAGCCACTAGGCCTGGCTTAAGCATCTGAGACCTCCAAGCCCCCAGTGACACACTTCCTCCAGTAAGACCACACCTACTTTAACAAGCCACACCTCCTTAAGTGCCACTCTCTATGGGCGTATAGGTGGCATTTTTATTCAAACCACCACGTCTGTCATTTCTTCAGCCCATCATAGACTCAGTCAGTTTTCTGGGCCCCAGCTATGATCGATACAGCAGAAGATGTCATTTATGGGCCAACAGCAGGTTCTAACAATGCATTTTCTCCACTGATTGACAGGTAACAGCCTCGGCAGGAACTTAGACCACTGCAAGGTTTGGGAAACCAAATTCCATGCGTCTTTGGCAAGTGTTCTGGTGCCAGTCTGTATGCTTCAGAACAGTTTTTGGGACAACTGTACCAAAAGTTCCTTAGTTCTCTGTGCTGTAAAAAAAACCTATTTATGATTTCTGGTATTTTTAGATATCCAAGCATTTTCCCCATATATATATAAAAATCATCCTTGTGCATTCGCACACTTCAGAACTCCTCGGGGTGTCCCTGGCGGTAGATGAGCCCTGTTGGCGCCTGCACACTCTCCAGTTGCTTTCTCTCTGTGTGGTTGGCAGTCACACGAAAAGCCCGTAGCTGCATATTCCTTGTGGCCTTAGGTTGATGCCAAACCTTAGTTTGTCCAACCAAGCTATCGGTCTTCACCGGGTAGTCTCATGCCGAGAGATACAGAGCAAGTGACCAGAGCTGTGCAGGAACCGCTCAGCAGGTCCCTCCCACTGCTGACCCACTGCCCCCTGCTTGACGGATGCTTCTAGTTCACTTCAGCGCTGTGAACGGGTGACTTAGTTGATGGATTTATTATTCTGCTTTGACACTGGATTGTTCAAAAAGTGTTTACTCTCTCTCTCTTTTTTTCCCCTTGCAGTTAAATCAGCAAAAACTAGCAGGCAAGCTGCTCAGGAGGCTGTATCAGTCTCTGTTCCTCCTCTTTCAACTGTGCATTTTTCTCCACTACGGCAACTGCATGGGAGTTCTAACCTTGCTGGGGCAGGGTGAACCATGTCTGACTAAGCAGGGGCGCAGGAGGACGGCACTTACGTTTTCTGGTTGAGGCATATCTGTCAGCGACTTTAATACCTGTTCTAACCTCATCAGATCTGTTTTGATTGCATTAACATTTTGGACAGCGCCCCACTTTGCAGTCCCAGTTGGGCTAGAATCCATTACGGTGGCCAGGCCAAACTCACTGCAATGTTTCTGCCTCTGCCTCCCCTGTACTGACATTACAAGTGGGCATCACTCTGTCAGGCTTGACTACTTTATCAACCACTATATGCTGGTTTTACCACCTAATTCATTCTTGACCTTCCACCTGTTTACAGCGCCATCTATCTGGGGTGGCTCTGAGTGACCCACGGTGCTGAAGGTTTCTGAGGTTGCCTGACACCTGACGTGGGCTTTCTGGTGAACGCTCTGGAGCTGATGACGATCACTGCATCTGCTGTGCTCTCAACGAATTAAACATATACTGGCAAGACAAAGAAGGGGTGACAGCTGCGTTTGGGCTGAAAAAGAAGGTTCAGTAAAGCAATTTCAGTGTCGATTTGAATCACCTTAGTTTGGCACACAGCTCAGTAACTTCCAGAAGAGGAGGATGGGGGAGGAGGAGGAAGTGGAAAAGGAAGAAGGGAAAGAAAAGGCAGGAAAGGGAAAGAAGGAAAAGAGGAAGGGAAATGGGGAGGGGAAGGAGGAGGAGAAACAGAAAAAGGAGGGCTGGGAAGGAGGTTGTGAAGAGGAACTCTGTCTCTCACAGGAAGTTCCTGCAGCCAGAATTCTGGTGGAACATAATTCATCCACTGTGAGCACAGTTGCTCCCTGAGTGTGAAAGCTGCAGGAAGGCTCTCGTTTCTAAGGAACATGCAGAAGATGCTGTGACTGGGCAATGTGGAGGTGTGATCCTTTACAGATTAGCCTGGAGGCGACTCCTTAGGGTCCAGGGGCTGCTTGTTCACCTCTATCCAAGTGTTCTAGGACACGTGTAGGAAGTGGAGTCATAGCCATGAAAATGCAGATTCTTCCAAGAAAAGGAGACTTGGCCCAGCTGCCAGGAATGCCGTGTGTTGGCCACATCATCAAATAACAAAGCAATTAATTCAAATAATGGCTTTTTAAATCATCTAATCCATGGGATCATTATACCATCGTAAGTCATCACACCCAATATGTATTCGGGATCTGTCTGTCATTCTTAATCATTAATTAGAGCAGAGATCCAGGTCCCCACTGGAGCCCTGAAGGCAGCAGCACTCTCCTCACTGATCAAATTGGTATCCTGTGTCCTCGGAGCACTTATCAAATCCCGCCTATAGGGAGGTCCCAGAGAACCCCTCTCCTAACACACACAAGTGAAAGTATTTGTTTAAAATTTCTTATTTTTTTCTAATTGTGTGTATGTCTGTTTGTCTGTCTGTCTATGTGTCCATGTACAAGAGAGGACCAAGTCCATAGATCTTCCTTCTTCTAGAGTCATAAGGCATTATGAACCACCTAGTGTGGGTGCCAGAAACCAAATCCGGTCCTCTGCAGAGCTGCATGCACTCAACTACTGAGCCATCCCCACTAGAAACCCATAAATGTGACTTATATTTCCTGAGCTAAGAATTTTCCCCAACAGTTTGGAGAATCTCTCAAGAAACCTTATATGTTGGATGATAGATGAATGAACAAGTATGAGAAATAAAAAACAAAACAAAAAATGTCATTGAAAAATCTAAATATCTGTGCATAACAGAAAAACTGCTGGTTAGGGACAGGAAGAGAAAAATGCATGCTGTACCTGGAGAGGCCATGGCAACGGACGAAGGGGTGAAATCAGCCACATTCTGTAGCTGGGAGACTCAGGTGTATGTCTGGCTACCCTGGTTCCACAATTCATTCTCCCTTAAGAGTATCGTTGACGCTTTTTGCAGTTGAAAAGTGGTTGGCTCAAAATATTTTCAAAGCTTTTTCCTAAGTTACAAAGTTTGTGATTCAAAAGCTACCCTGAAACAGAGGAGTGACTTATGCCTGAACATATGCATCCTGTTCACAGTCAGGACTGTCGCTGCTCACGTGGCTACGCCACACTGCAGTTCTAAAGCCAGAAGATCACTTTAGCTAATACTATAATGCCACACTTCTAAATATATAAAAATATTAGAATCAAATAATAGGTCTGATTCAAGAGTAAATACAACTATTTTTTTAATAGAGCCAGTTATAAAAAGACGGTTTCTCAAAACATTGCTGTGGGTTTCATCCACTAGGAAATGGATATGAAGCCTTAACTGATGTGTATAGGGGCCTATGCAAGCACCTGTAATTCCAGCTCCGGGAGCTCCAGCGCCCTCTCCTAGCCTTCACGGGCACTCGCACTCACATGCGGATACACACACATTCAGCAAACACATTTTTTTAAAAATATGAAATCATTAGTTACGCTGCACACGCCCCTTTTTGCTGATATTAAAGTAAGCTTAAATAAAATTTAGGCAGATCCCTTAAACTTAAACTGGAAAGAAGTAGGCTGCTTGTTTCGAAACATTTTTACTCACTGTTAGAAGCCAGAATACCAAAGATCATCATGGCGTTTCTTCTTACAATTTTGTCTTCGTGGGTGAGCAGTTTGGTCAAAGGTTCCACAGCTCCAAGTTCAAGGAGAGTTGCTTTATTCTCCTCACCTAGCACCACAGGTAAAACAAGACCTTGCATGAATGCCTTCCAGCTCCCCTCCCCCAGGACGGGGTTGGGGGGTTGACCTCTGCTTCTCTGCTCTCTTGTTTGCCCTTTACCCTCTTCATTTTCCCTCAGAAAAAGCCTGCAGTCTCCAGCACCCCGTGTATCCACTCCTCTCTCTTCCCCTGATGTTCACAGGCCCATCCTCAGCTCTGAAATCACAATAGGCCAGCTCAGGAAGGTGTCCTAATAGGTCACGACATCCCAGAAACCCTTATGTTTCTCTGTCTGTAAAATTCGTACTTTTAAAAAAAATTTATTTTATGTGCATAGGTGTTTTGCTGCATATATGTCTGTGCACTCTGTGTGTGTGTGTGTGTGTGTGTGTGTGTGTGTGTGTGTGTATGCACATAAGAGGGCACAAACCTTGGAATTAGAGTTAGAGTCAGTGATAAATGACCAGATGTGTGTGCTGGGAAGTGAACCGAGGTCCTCTGTAACTGCAACAAGTGCTCTTGACTGCTGAGCCATCTCTCTAGCCCCTAGATCATGCGTCTGTCCATTTTAAAGAATGATGTATTAGTTTCTTATACGGTACTTTGACTCCACAAAGTCTGTGTCTGAAAACAGTGAGGTTTTTATCTTGGGGTAGAAACAGCAGAAGTCTGAAATAGACGTCCACAGGTAAAAGCAAAGCAGATGGCAAGGGGATCTATGTTTCTTCTGAGAGTTCTGTGAGGGGAAACACTTCCTCTCCTTGGCCTGTCTTGGAGGTGGGGTGAGAATGGAACCCAGGAAAGTTAAGCAAATGCCAACCCACTGAACTGTACTTCTGTCTGTCCTGTGTCTTCTCAGCAGTCCGTGGCTTGTGGGCATCTTCCACCCTCAAAGTCACCAACCACATATTCTGGCCTGTTTGCCCACCACATCTCTCCTGATGGGCCTCCTGCCCACTCCTTTCAGCAATCAAGATCTCCGACTGTGTTGTGCTCTCCTAGAGATCATCTCACCTCAAGGACGGCTGATTAGCAGCTTTTATGCCTGTAATCTGATTTCTCCTAGCCAGGCTACGACATATATTTACAGTTTCTGAAGGTCTCGGGTCGATATTTTTTATGTCATTTCTGCCTATCTCATAGGGTAGGATTCCTAGACTAATTCTTCAAAGTTAAACAAATCACGGGGTCTTGGCATGAAACTCAGTTGTGGGATTTAACTTGCTGGTGCTTCCTTTACAAATTCCATACTCACGCTCAAGAGGCAAACAGAGCTGAAGGGAGGCTGCTTTCTCTTTACCAGCTCATGGCTTCCGCTAGCTCTTTATAATTGTTTTCTGTTCCCTTCATTTCTTTTTCTGATATTGGTATGTTTACTACTGACGTTGGGTTTGATTTTTCTTTACCATTGCCCTTTCTTAAAAAGGAGGCTGAATCTACTGGTTTGAAACTTTTAAAAAATTACGTGTGTGCACGCATGTGCGTGTGTGCGTGTGTGTCTGTGTGTGTGTGTGTATCTGTGTGTGTGTATGGGCGTGTGTGTCTGTGTGTGTGTGTGTGCACGTGTGTGTGTGTACGTGTGTGTGTGTGTGTGTGTTTTGCATTAGAGAATATGTTCATGGATAGAGGTCAGTCATGTGGCTTTTACATGAGCCTTGGTATCCGAATTGGGTCAGCATTTTAGCCACCCTGACCTAAACCTTGCTTTCTAACATGGTGAGATAGATTTTTATCGAAACGCTCATTTTACAGCATTCCTCAAAGTTTTACAGGTTAATTTCTACTTTTATCCCTGTTTTCTTACACTCACGAGCTGCATAGGAGGTGCTGCGTGCGTGCGAGAATAGTTGCTATTATTGACTTCTAAGTAATTCCCCCGAGGTATGGAGATGCACTTTGAATAGTTTAGAATCCCCTGAGATTTGTTTAGTGTTGTTTTGTGCCCCAGAGTGCAGTTTACGGAGGTGAGCATTCTGTAAGTTAGTCCTGAGAAAGAATGTTCACTCCAGACTTAGTCTGTCAGTACAGATTAAATTTATTATATTGATGGTCAAATCTTCCATACTTTCAGACTTAGAGTCTATTCTTTCATTTATTGAGAGGAAGCTCCTGAGTCCTCTCTCTAGGGGACAGCTGCAAATGCTTATCTTTCCTCCAAATACCAGCTTTATGCATTTGGAGCGGCCTCTGTTCGGTCCATGGTTATGGGAGATTTTCTGCAGCCTTTAAATTATTTGACCTCTTTATCATAATGGAATGACCTCTGGCTCCTTTGACTGTTTATTTTTCTTATATAATATAATCACTCCGTGTTTATAGTGACTGGTCCTTTTGTGAGATATCTTTTTACTTTTTTTGTTTGTTTGTTTGTTTGTTTGTTTTTTGTTTTTATCCGCACCGTAAGCTAAGGATCTTTCTTGAAGGCAGCATACAGTTTGGGTTTGACTTTTTAATTGAACGCAACAATCTCTCCCTGCTGACCATTTAAATTTTATTTGAATGGAATTTTATTCGGCTGTAAAGGGAGATGAAGTTACAAAATTAGCACAAACATAGGTGGTGAAGCCAAGGAAACTGAGAGGCCAATGAACCTGGGCCAATGGGGGCTGTGAGGGGAGGGGCGTGGAGGCCGATAGAACAAAGTGGAGAATACTGGGGGGTGAGAGTGCCCTGCGGGGAAGGGGGCAGGGAGGTAGGGGTGGGGAGGCCTCCAGTTTAACTTTTATATCAACATTGTGCCCTGTTTGTTTAATACTCTGGGTTATGATCCAATGTAAGCTCATCTAACCGCTCCTTTTGCTTCTGCGGCATTTATTCTTATCAGTGGATTGGATGAATGATCATCTGGCATATATACTATATATGTGGTAGCATGTAGAAACTGTATATATACTATACATGTGGTAGCATGTAGAAACTGTATATATACTGTGTATATGGTACTATGTAGAAACTGTATATATACTGTGTATATGGTACTATGTAGAAACTGTATATATACTGTGTATATGGTACTATGTGGAAACTGTATATACTCTATGTGGTACTATGTGGAAACTGTATATATACTATATGTGGTACTATGTAGAAACTGTATATATACTCTATATATGGTACTATGTAGAAACTGTATATATACTCTATACATGGTAGCATGTAGAAACTGTATATATACTGTACATGGGATACTATGTAGAAATGAGGTAGAAAGGAAAATGGCAAAAAACAAACGAACAAACCTTTCAAAGCAAACTTATAGATGGCCTCACAGGCTTTGGCTAAGATGTCTTCCTCCGGAGATTTGAGCATCAGCACCACAGTGGCCGCCTTTTTGCTTTCAATTGTGAGTGGGTCAAACTGAAATATAAAAACAGGAAAGTCATCAGGTTCTCCTAAATGCCACATCAAAATGAACACTGGCTTACATTTTAAGGAGGCCACAATCTTGCAAAAGGATGTGGTCGCTGCCCAGTAGGTGCACTGCAAAGTTCCTATTTGAAAAAGAAATCACCGGGGATGGAGAGATGGCTCAGTGGTTAATGGCCTGGCTGCTCTTCCAGAGGACCTGGGCTCAGTTTCCAGCACCCTCATAGTGGCTTACAGCGTCTTTAACTCCAGTTTTCAGGGCATCTGATGTTTTCTTCTGGCCTCTGGGGGCGCTGCGTGTTTGTGGTGCAGACGGACATGTAGGTAAAACACCTATACACATGAGGTAAATCTGAAGAAAAAGTCTTAAAATCCACGGACAGAGGAACAACGTTCAGCACTGACAGCCCTCTGATTCTTAGAAAAGAGTGGAAGGGGAACAAAGGTTTTTATTTACAGATCCAGTTTCTCAATTTGTCTCAGACAAGTTGTGGAAGCCTCCAGAAGGCCAATTTCTTGTTCTGTGTCTAGCGAAGAGTACAGATCTGAAATGGTCAAGCCGGGGTAATGGTGAAGCACTTTGTAGCAGAATTTTCCCCCTCATTGATTAACTAATAAAGACAGGAAGCCAATCACTGGGGGAGAAGGAGGCAGGCCTTCCAGGTCTGGGAGAAGAAGAGGGGAGCCAGGAGAAAGGAAGGTCTTTTTGGACAGGGAGCAAGGCAGACATGATGTAGGGTGGTTAGCTCAGGTGGCAGAATTCACCGAGATCCGCCACCAGATTTCTAACATAGAACAGTTGGTGAATTTAGGATTCTAGATTCCAAGCCCAGTGATTGTTATCTGTTGGTTCTAAACTAAGATTGTCTGGTGTTTTCCATCTCGGGGTGATTCAGCTGAGAGTAATTTTGGAGCTCTGGAGAGACAGAGCCAGCTTTGGTGGGACAGGCTTTGGCAAGAGGGAATATGTGCCAGGTTGGGAACAGACCAGGACCACTGGCTGGTGCCCACCGGCGACGGAGTGGGTTGTGTGATATTACAAGTCACAGCTCTTAACCCAGTATCTAGCACATCCCGGATGCTCACTAAAATAAATATATTATTGTCATTCTAAGTCAACGCACAAGAATTTGGGCACATCTGGTGCTCTGTCCCAACAGTGAATATCTCCATTCCAATGATTGGGCTCTTATGGGACAGTCAGAATTACGTATGCAAAACGAGAACAAAGATGAGAGAACAGAAAAGTGTATATAACAACTACAGCCTTGAGTAGGTTCCAGAAAAGGACAATAGTGGCATAGCGTGGTGGAAATGTGTAGGACTCTGAGGCCTGCATCATGCTGAGTCTGGGCAATTTTTTTTTTTTTTTTTTTTTTGTAGCTAAAACAAGATAGACCAAACTCACAGCACCAGGGCTTTCTGAGGGCAGGAGCAAACACATCACTGTTCCCTTTCATTTCCAGAGACAAGTGAAGGAAGGAGTTCTTGTTCATGATAAAGGCAAATGGATATCCGGGAGTTATCTGGTTCTTTGGGTTGACATTCCCTATAGTACATCTCGTTACAGTTGGGAATAGAGGATGGCATCACTGTGTGAAACTGGAAGGCTAGAAAAGAGAGAGGAAGATGGACGACAGATGTAGTCAATCGCCTAGAAGGATGTAGCTGGAATTAAAAAGAAAAAAATCCCAGAGAGGAGAAAAGTCTGTTGAATTTTTTAAAAATATCAAATATCATATTCTTAATTGTCTGTATATGTGCACACTCACATGGGTGTGCACGTACATGCACATGTGCGCAGGTACACATGCACATACATGGGAGGTCAAAGGACAACTCACAGGAGTGGGCTTTCTTCTTCTGTCTTGTGGGTCCTGGGTGCTTGGTGGCATGCACTTTTACCTTTTTTATAGGACAATAGTGTCTCAACCTTGGTCCAGAGCTTCTGGATCTGAACACCCATGTAAAAAAATATTAGTACAGAAGTGACAGAGTGTAATGACCAGGTCTGGGTAGGCAGACACAGGAGGACCCCTGGGGACTTCTTGCCAAATCAATGCCCTACAGGCTCAGTGACAGACCCATCTCAAAAGATAAAGGTGAAGGGTGATTGGGAAAACACCTGGTGTTGCCTTCTGGCTGCCAAATGCATGAACAGCACATAGTCAGTCATCAGGACACACACACACACACACACACACACACACACACACAAACACACAAACTTATGACTTGATGGCAAGTGTGTGTTTAACATCACAAGAAAATGCCATGTTTTCCCAAAGTAGTTCTACTGTATGCAGCACAGTGTATCTGCTTTGTTGGGCTTTTCTTAATTCGTCTCTGCAATGCTTCTGAGGCTATTGATTTTTGGTAAAATTATTATGTTTATGTATTTTCTCTTTATGCAATGGAATAACCTCATTTCTTCATATTTGTAAAATTTTGTGTTAAGTGAATAGCATTGAACACCATTCTCTTTAAAAATGAATTTTTTTTTATAATTATGAAATCTCCATGTTCTCCCTTGATAAGTGTTTGTCCTATAACTACATTTGTTCAGTGCCTAGGCTCTTTCTTACAATTACTGTTTGCATGATACGTATGTCTGTCTTTACTCTTTACCTGTGTTATCCTTAAAGGTTTCTTGAGTCTTTTCTTTAGATTTGACCTTCTCTATTAATAAATCTAGTACAATTATTGATATGGTTGAGATTTATTGACCATCTTGCTATCTATCTCTATTCTCCCTAGTCTGTTCTTTTCCCTCCTTTTTTTGGTAACTGATTTTTTTTAGCTTCCTATTTTATTTCCTCTAATGGCTTATTGATTTTTTTCCTGATATGAGTCACATATACCTCTTTTATATTTTGCATCTTTAATTAGTTTTATTGACTACATTAACATCATGAAAACTGTATAGTTGATTGCATAGATTTTTTTTCCTTGGTTATTGGGATGGAGGGCCTTAAAGAATATTGGATTTTGCTCTGTCAAGTGCTTATCCCCCATCTGAATCAACTTTGTCAACTTCAAACCCTGTTCTAAACCTTGCTAAGACAAATCCAGTAGCACCTTTACCACAGGGAAAAGCTAGACATAGTAGAAAGGCACACACTTCTGGAAGTTCTACCTAATATTGTCCCAGAAATTCAATAAAACTCTCTTATCACAATCATGACTCCCAAACTTGTGTGGGCTTGAAAAGCCAATCCATCCATAGCTTTTTCATAGTTGGCCTATGCTGTCTGTGGTATAGGATTCCACCCAGACAGCTGAGGACGTAGTCTCCAGGGACCACTAACTAGACTTCTCTGCCATTGGCCTTTCTCTGAGCTATAGCTGCCAGTGAGAAGCTTGCAACCAAATCTCTCTTCTTTTGAAACAAAAGCCAGGCTTTCTCTGGATCCTGGTCACCCTCTGTGCTTCCTTCTCTTTTGTAGCAACGCCATGATGAAATGTTACCTTCCCCCTCTTTTCTACTGGCTGCATATATCCAAGCTCAACCCTCAGATAACCACTTCTAAGGCTACCACAGTGACCACCACACCACCTGCCATCCACCATTTCTTGATCATTTTATTTCACTTCTCTCCTTAATAACGTCAAAGCTATGGGACTCCGTGTTTTGGGGGCCTCCTGAGTTCAGTCTGCGGAGTTAAGGTGACTTATCTGGGCCCTGTCTTCTGAAATAAGGAAACCTAATCCCTCAACTGGCTTCAGGAGGTGCATTCTGCTACTGAAACCGCAGGAAAAGGGGTCCTGAGTATCTGTCCCACCTTTCCAAGGCTGCCTTACTGCCTATCATTGTCTGAGAATCACAGCTTTAGACATCCTGAGACTTCAAGAAGTTTCCATCATAACATTCCAGCTGCTTAATTCTTCCTACCATTCTACACGTAGAACGAACTTAACCCCTACTTCAGAGCTTTAATTTCCTAGTACAAGTCTTCCTCTTCTCTCTTTTTCTTCCCTCTTCCTCCCTTCCCCTCCCCCTTCTCCTCTCCCCCTTCCCCTCCTCCTCCCCTTCCTCCTCCCCCTTCTATCTTGGAGGTATGTATTCATTAGCGTGGGTCCAAGGGTTGACATTAAATGTCTTTCACTAATCATTATTGATCATTTCTACCTTTGTTTCCTCTTTTTTCCCCTCTCTTATTTTTTTGAAGTAGGTCTCTTCTTATGCCTGAAGTTCACCTGTTGGACTAGACTGGCCAGCCATTGATCTACCTGTCTCCCCCTCCTCCAGTGTCTGCCTCCAACCCAGTACTGGAGTTATATATGAGAGTTGCCATGTCCAACACTTATGTGGGTTCTGAGACTCTGAACTCAGGTCCTCATGCTTGTGAGCCATCGAATACTTAGTCATCTGTCATCTCTCCAGTTCCCCCCCCCCACTTTTTTTTTTTGAATAGTAGATTCCACAGTGTTGTCCAGATTGGCCTTGAACTCCCAAACTCAAGCAATCCTTCTCCTTCGGTTGCTGAAGTAGCTAAGTCAGACTGCACGGCACTAAATCTAAATTAGTAATTGAGTATTTTAAAGCTCGTCTTGTAAACGCGTGACTGACTTGTGAGAACGTTACTGTAACTGCGGTCTTCGAAGAGGTAGATTACATGAAGATCGGCTGGAACCAGAGTGATAAATAAACACGATTTACTCTCTCCTGGAGGTTTAGTCAGCATTCTGATATGAGACTGTGCCTTCCAGTCATCATTAGGAACCAGGCAGTATAGATTATGGGAAGCATAAAGGGAGATGGAGTCGTGAGAGCTACACTGGCAAGAGCGGTTCTGCTGTAGACACGCCAGTGTTTGGCAGACAGCAGAGGCACTTGGCGGGGCATTTGTTTCTCCTGCAGGGCCTACAGCATTATAGCAATTTTTATTTAAAAAGGTGCTGAGAATAAAGCGGTGACTGTAACAGAATGCCACACTACTAAATAAATAACGCCGAGTTGTAATCACGCGGCCCATCTGCTTCCCCACGAGGACGTCAGTCAGCGGCAAGCTTGTTGTGAAATCACAATGTCACGCTCTGTGCAAAATGAACGGTGCGCCAAGACTGCAGACAGAACCAAAGCAAGGAGAAGCATCCTGGCTGAGATCTACTTTGAAAGACCAGTCTGCTGAGAGACCAGAGGCTTACAGAGACAGTCTCCAATCTCTGTGAAGGAAACACGACCACGAGAAACCACCGTCTGTCAGAACCTCAGAGACTGTAATGTTCCTGCTTCTGCCTTTCCTACACGGCGCGCGCCGCCAAGCTTGCTTCCTTGGCTTTAGGGTCTCACTGTGGAGCGCAGGTTAGCCTTAAAGTAATGAGCCGCTTCCCTCAGGCTCTGGAGGGCTGACGTCTTAGGAATCCACCAGATTCCTGATTCACATGTGGCTCTGGGCGTACTTGGAGTGCAGCCTTGCACTCGGTGCTGTTCTAGGCACCTGAAGCTGTCTAATGCTCATTGTTGAGAATGGGAATTGCCCCGAGGTGGGTAATCACATCCTCCCAGTGCCGCATTGATGTCTGGGATGTACCCAATGCACAAATGCGCATAAGTGGGTGCTGCAGTGGGAATTCAAACCCAGGCAATGTGGTTTCACAGCCTATAGTCTCCGTCAGGCTTATCTGCTTTATACTTAGAGGGCACTTCCTGTTAGGTATTCATTCACCCAATCATTTCACAGGGACTCAGCATTTCCTTAAAGTACCACAATCAGCCATTTAGCCACATTTGAGGAAGAAGACAGTTGGATTGGTCATTCAAGACAACTTTCTCCGATGCTGTCTCCTTCATGAGAAAAGAATGTAGATCTACAGACTATGTCTGCATATATCAATATATCCCATACCAAGGAGAAGTTAGGAAAATGGGGAGATTCTATTTTAACCATATCAATACTCCTGCTGCCTCTATTAACCAACTTTAATTAATAGATCAACGGTGAAGGAAAAAAAGTCCTTGCTGGCTGTTTCTAAGGAATATACGCCAAGCAAATTACCATTAGTAAACTGAGAGAAGTTTGACTCTGTTTGATCTCTCTTTGTATCTGTCTCTCTTTGATACTTGGTTATTGCTTGCAATTTATAGAACAAACTTTAAAAGGATTTTTATTGCATTTGATTATTGTATGTTTCGGGGGTTCATGACACAATGTGTATATATGTAGGTTAGAGGGTGATTTGCAGGAGTCAGTAAATATCTGTTCTCTCCTTTCACAGTGTGATTCTTTGTATCAACCATGACCCTGAGAGTTGGAGGCAAGCATCTTTACCTGTTGAGCTATCTCACTGGCCCCCTAACAAACGTTTTACAGGCTTTGAAGAGGTAGACCATAAAATTAGCCCAAAGTTAGGATACTTGAATTGCGATAAACCTTTTGAAGTTCTAGAAGTTATCAGGTAAGACAAGGATTGGAGGGGCTGGAAAGATGGCTCAGTGCTACACGGAGAGTCCTTATTTCTGTGGTAGAGGAGCTGAGCTCAGTTCCCAGCAATCACATCAGGTAGCTCTCAACTGCCTGTAGTGCAGGGAGTCCAACATGCTGTGGTGTCCTTACAAGTTCCTGCATGTGCATGATGCAGAAACTCACACACATAAACAAGATAAACCTTTTAAGGAGGAGGGCTGGGGATAGTTTTATCGACATGAAATCCCTGGGGGAACAGTAAGAGATGAGGACCATTGGTGACTGTGTTAGGTGTCTTCAGTGGACTCTAAGCTTAGTGTGAACTAAGACAGGAAGACCTACATGCATTTGATTTTAGAGCCCTCGGGCTGCCTTTCTTAAGTCCTCCATGTATCTACAACACTTGGAGCACAGAGCACAGTGTCAGGCAGGCCTTGTAACCTTGTAGGACACTTATTAGACAGACCCTTTATTAACATTGTAGGAAGTGTGCCAAACAGATAGCTCTCTTGATTGCTAGTCCTTTGATTCTAATTTTAATTATGTCTGTTACTAAGTACTGTGTTCCTCAATTCCCTTAAAGGCACCAGCAGTGATATATGGGGGTAAGAAGAACCTTATGATTTAACGAGTTAAGAGGATCTGACACATGCTAGAAGTATGTCCAGAGGAAACAGCCTGAATGAGAAAAATGAGGGAACTCTGTCACAAACGCACACTGACTGCCTCTGCAAAGGTTTCCTGGATTAAGGCAGACAAAAACTTCTATAGCTTTTGCCATAACTGTATCATAAAGTATCAAATACCTTAGTAGTCACCTGTGTGTATGGGGGATGGTGGAGAGGAAAGCCCCGGCACTAACATATTATTTGCTGAATTATATGTCAAACACTGAGAACTTCATGTAATTTATTTTGGCTTAGTAATATTCCAAATGAGTTGGAGGGTGCTATTTCCTTTTTAAAGATAAAGAAAACTGAAATAGTTTGGCTAAATTTGTCAACTTGGTCAAAGTGATTCACACAGTCCATGAGGAACCGTACTGAGACAAAGCTTCTGACCTTTACTGTAACACTCTGATCCGGAGGGTAACTTTCTGCACACTTTCCGTTTTCTGCAAACTTGGAAACCCCTCGTTTCCATATGCATTCTGTTCGATGACAAACTCACCAGACGTGTGTTTTGAAATAAGACTCCAAATTCAAATTCATCAACAATCGTTTTCCCCTGAAACACAGTCTTTGAGTATTTATTCAAGTCAACTGATAAACCACGCATTTAGGAGAAAAGGGCATTCTGTAAGAGGCTCTGTTTATGCTTATTAGTATTTGAAAGAGAAGGAGTTGGTGACCCCAGACTACTTTCCAGCTGGAAAATACAATGCAAGCCATCTCATGTCCAAAACTATCAGCAAACACCATACACGATTTGTGGGAGATGTAGCATGACTTACTATTTTTGAAAATTCCCTTGGATGATTCATATCAACTAGAGGCCAGAGAATAGAAACTTGCAGTATTTAAAAGAACACAATGAAACTATGTATCCAGTAACCAGACTGTAAACACGCTATCTACACACTAGAAGAGCTGATAATCGCTGTCTAATTGTGCTAATTATGTAATGACAATGGTGTAAATGTTTGTTTATCTACTGTTAGGTTTCTCTGACTAATAACGTTAGTCAGACTTTGGACGTCTGCCACCATGTATTCATGTATACCATGGGACATGCCAAACTGTTGGAACAATTTATTTTTAAAACTGGTGGTTAAATTGTTGCTGATATTTGCACCAGAAACTTACCACATCCTTCGGGGGAGGTTCAACTTCCTTCTTTATTTTTTTACCCATCCTAGAAAAAAAAAGATGCAAAAAATAAGATTTGTACATCATAAATTGGTACATCTTCCATGATCTCAGTTAACCGTGTTCTTGGGAGGAGCATCATTTCTTCTTCATATTTTACCAACTAAAGTATGCAATTGGTGTAGGAATTATAGCATAGGTGTGAACTGTCTTATGTACGTCCCATTTGGAAGCTTCGATTTTCAAGGAACTTATTGGCAGGATTGTTGAACACTGGTGTTAGAGAGATTATATTTGTGACCTAACTTCTGATTAAAGGAGAAAAATCACAGGACGCTGACTTACAACTTGTGTGGTTGGTTGTTTGTTTTATGCAACTGTGTT